>NC_060145.1:447998486-448309319 GCF_021461385.2 Schistocerca piceifrons
AACTCCAGCTATGAATATCAACAATGTAGCAAAAAGATAGATTGCTGCTTACCATAAAGAAGTCACATCAAGTTGCAGACAGGCACAATTAAGACACTTACATAAAGCTTACCATAGGTACAACACATTCTCCACTCCTGTAATTATGCCGGCCTCAACCAACAGTAACATGCTGTCCCCACACCCTCCACCCAACAGTTTCCACCCCCTCTGTCTTAACATCTCCTCCACACTCCCACCATGTTATTTGCAGCCCTCTGCCAACACATCCACCCATCTTTTGCCTGCTCCTCTCCTTCTTTTGCTCCCCGCCCCCCCCCCCCCCCCCACACCTACCTGCCCCACACCCACCTGGTGCTGCGCCTGTTGGCAGTCTAGGCCCTACACAGTCCACCAGACAGTATTCGTATATCCCTCCCCACCTATACATCACTATACCTTTGTCTTCTCTGCGTCCTCAAGATTGCTGGTTGCATCCCACGTGATATAGTTGCATTCCAGCCCGAATTACTGGAGTTGACAGTCGTGTGTGCATGACTTGTGGTGTGTGTGTGTGTGTGTGTGTGTGTGTGTGTGTGTGTGTGTGTGTGTGTGTGTGTGGCCGAAAGCTTTATGTGAGTATCTAATTGTCTGTCTGCAACTTGATGTGTCTTTAAATAGCAATCTGTTTTTTTCCTACATTGTTAAAGAAAAAACTCTAATTATAGAATGTCAATCCAGATTGAGCAGGAACTTTATTTATGATGTGCTTTCCAGCAAAGCTACTAATACAGTTCAGTAGATTCAATAGTTCCCAATAATGATCAGCAGCTTTATTAAGTTGGCAAATACTAAGGCCATTCAGCTACAGTGAGACCTAGGAAAAAATACACTACTGGCCATTAAAATTGCTACACCAAGAAGAAATGAAGATGATAAACGGGTATTCATTGGACAAATATATTATACTAGAACTGACATGTGATTACATTTTCATGCAATTTGGGTGCATAGATCCTGAGAAATCAGTACCCAGAACAACCACCTCTGGCCGTAATAACGGCCTTGATACACCTGGGCATTGAGTCAAACAGAGCTTGGATGGCGTGACAGGTACAGCTGCCCATGCAGCTTCAACATGATACCACAGTTCATCAAGAGTAGTGACTGGTGTATTGTGATGAGCCAGTGGCTCAGCCACCATTGACAAGACGTTTACAGTTGTGAGAGATCTGGAGTGCGTGCTGGCCAGGGCAGCAGTTGAACATTTTTTGTATCCAGAAATGCCCGTACAGGACCTGCAACATGCAGTTGTGCATTATCCTGCTGAAATGTAGGGTTTCGCAGGGATCGAATGAAGGGTAGAGCCACGGGTCGTAACTCATTTGAAATGTGACGTCCACTGTTCAAAGTGCCATCAATGCGAACAAGAGGTGACAGAGATGTGTAACCAATGGCACCCCATATTATCACGCCGGGTGATACGCCAGTATGGCGATGCCGAATACACGCTTCCAATGTGCATTCACTGCAATGTCTCCAAACACGGATGCGACCATCATGATGCTGTAAACAGAACCTGGATTCATCTGAAAAGATGACGTTTAACCCTTCGTGCACCCAGGTTCGTCGTTGAGTACACCATCACAGGCGCTCCTGTCCGTGATGCAGCGTCAAGGGTAAATGCAGCCATGGTCTCCTAGCTGATAGTCTATGCTGCTGCAAATGTCGTTGAACTGTTCGTGCAGATGGTTGTTGTCTTGCAAACGTCCCCATCTGTTGACTCAGGGATCGAGACGTGGTTGCACGATCCATTACAGCCATGCGGATAAGATGACTCATCTTGACTGCTGGTGATACGAGGCCGTTGGGATCCAGCACAGCGTTCCTCCTGAACCCACCGATTCCATATTCTGCTAACATTTATTGGATCTCGACCAACGCGAGCTGCAATGTCGGGATACGATAAACCACAATCACGATAGGCTACAATCCGACCTTTACCAAAGTCAGAAATGTGATTGTACGCATTTCTCCTCCATACACAAGGCATCACAACAACATTTCACCAGGCAACGCTGGTCAACTGCTGTTTGTGTATGAGAAATTGGTTGGAAACTTTCCTCGTGTCAGCACGTTGTAGGTGTTGCCACCATCGCCAGCCTTGTGTTAATGCTCTGAAAAGCTAATAATTTGCATATCACAGCATCTTCTTCCTGTCGGTTAAATTTTGCGTCTGTAGTATGTCATCTTCGTTGTGTAGCAATTTTAATGGCCAGTAGTGTATATGGAAATTGAGATCCGTATTTATCACTTTAAACATCTTTAAACTACGTTAATTAACGTTGATAAGTCAGTAAGACTGTATCCATTGCCTCTGAGACTTTGGTTTACTAAAGCGGAACACTTTCATCATTCAAAGGAGACACAGTGTGACATTACTAAAGTCATATCGCATTCATTGACACTGAGTCACGTCCATGGCACACCACTGCCATGTGTCTGTACACCATGCATCACATCAATTGTTATGCCACGATGGTGGCCCTCCTGTCGTAGACATGTCACCTTGTGCTAGAATACTATATTGAAGACAGTCATGCTACACATCTGAGCCAGTCTGAGAAATCAGCGTTAGTGGAGCACTGTCTGAAGACAGGGCATCACATGCTTTATCAGAAAAACAAAGCATTATCATTGTGGGACTGCTATTAAGAAAGCAATTAATCTAATAAGCAAAATGCGAGATTTCATTTAAGTGCTAGTTCAAAGTCAGTAGTGAATAGTATTAAATTAAAATGAGAGCAACAAGAAACTCCAGTTACAGACCTTACACTAAGATTTGCAGAATTTTAATTCTGCTCTTAACCACAGCAATATCTGATAGCACGTTAATTGCCAGCTGTGCAGAGGTGGAAGACATCACTTTGCTCCCAGCAGGAGGCACTAGAAACAATTTACATCCAAATGTAAGAACTTTCCATTGATGCATGGTTCCTGCTACTGGCACTAATAAGATTGAATGTCAGCCATTATGTTTTGCAACAGTAACTACAGCAATCACCTTAAGATGTTTAACAGTTGTTTCAGTGAAACACTGAAATCACTACAAGAATTCTGTTTGCAGCAGATCTATCAGGAACGTCTGAAAAGTCACATCTGTCAAGTTAACATTTAAATACTTTTGCCCATGTTGCAAGAGTGATAGTTTCTTTCCACATTTTGAGAATAAAATCCCCATTGACATTAGCATTTCTTAATTGATGAAAATTAATTGATATAAATTTGAAGTTTGGTTTGTTGACTGGATATTTACCTGTGGTAAGTGTGACCCAAATTTTTCCAGAGTTGTTGCATGAAATTGATAACCAGGCAATGTGCTATGTAGACATTCTTCCGTTTATTAATTTACATTTCCACTATAACATGACTTTGTATGTGGACTCAACATGGACAAGGCAGACGAAATTGGACTCAGACGGGGCACCCGCTGATGTATATATAGCCTCCAGCAATAAAAATATTTAATAACATTGTTGGTGCATGAACATACTTAAAATTATAATTAAAAGTTATCAATCTTCAATATTCTAAGTAAAGAATGTGTGTGTTTTTTTACTAAATGTAGAAACATCTTTAACATACCAGAATTGGGATGGAAATATTTTTAATAGAAAGTTTATTGAAATAGCTTATGTAAACAATCAGACCAAAGTCATTCTGAATTACATTTCAAATACAAAATAATTTTTCGCACTAACATGTTAACTGGATCTTGAACAAAAGGTGAACAATTTATAATGGTCAGATATGTAATTTATACTTCACAAATATTTCTAAACTGATTGCAAAATAATGTATTTCCTAGAATGTTTCAAATAGTAATTTCTTTTATAAAATACACTGCCTGACAGAAAATCTGAAGCATCCAGAAGATATGGTCAGAGGTTAATGTATCTTATTGTATTGTGGGTATGTAAAAAACGACAATGAGTTAAAATTCTCTGTGACAGGTAGAACAGCCAGCAGAGTGCATCAGTGCAGTTAATGTTTAGTGTTTTTACTGGACCTGGTGGGGTATGTATGGGATGTGAACAGCATTTGACAGTGGATGCTTACTATGGACGACATGGAAATGTTACATGCTTGCCTGAGACAATATTGTCAGTACCTGACAGTTTTAAAGGGACCTCTTGTGTGCATCCATTTGGTTGGCTGATCAAATATTGGCAATATCCAGATTTGTAGGACATTCAAATTTTACACTTGACTGCTGTTGGATTGCGTGGGAATTGAGGACAGACATACTCGTCTAGGTTCCAGTCGACTACGTCTGAGCACCACAAGGAAGGATTGCTGTGCCGTGAGCCAACCACATTGCAGTTACTTCACAACTGTATGTGCTATCCAAGTAATGGACTTCCTACAACATTCTATGTCATCATGCACCATTGCTCAGAGACTAGAAGTAGGAGGGAATTAATTACTGTCTAATGCGGAGGCTGATGTTAACACAAGTGGCTGTGTTTGGAGTGGTGAAGTGACCTGGCCGGATGGACTACTGATGAATGGCACTGTGTAGTGTTAAAACGATGAATTGTGGATCTACACTACTCTGGATGACGTAACGTCATGCGTAGCGGCGACCTGTGGGCATGTCCAACTCGTCCAATGTGTTGGGGAGATACAGCGGTATTACTCCTGGCGTCAAGATGTGGGAAGATGTTGGGTACAAATTCGGGTCACAGCTGGCAGTGATGGAGAGGACTTTGAGGGCACAACGGTACATCACAGACATGTTGCGTCCTTGTGTGTTACCTATTTAAGTGACAATATTTTTCAACTGGACAATGCTTGTCCATATGTGACTCGTGTGTACCTGTGTGGGACCATCTCAGATGCATTCCCACAGAGCTTACCATTCATCTCAAGGCTTGGACTTTCGCATTTGCTCTGCACTCAAAAATTATTTCACTTGCAAATGTAACCTATTTTTGGACAAAATTTTAAACTGTGAAGAAACGAAGATGCAACATTTTGAGCCAGTGTAGAAGCATGCAGTGGAGACAATCTGAATGAACTATCTGTAAGAAATTCAAAATACAACTGATCACTGGTAAGATCATAGTACCAATGTCTTGTAGTGGCTGTGGTCCGATTGTGTTATTTTTCAGAGGAGCGATGTACTGTCAACAGCGTGTATTAAAAAGGCATGACTGAGAACAGTCAAACCTGACCTGTAGAGGAAAGATTCATGATAGCAGGTGAAAGATATGCAACTCAAAGCAACACCAGACTTGAGCTGATGCTCCAAGGTGTTGGCAAAATGGATTGGAAGCTCCAATATTATCTTCCATGCGACCCTGCCCTTGCCCCCTTTGGATCCAATGAAAGAAGCTTTGTTTGTGGTACAGTTTGGCAGCAGTAAAATGGCAAAAAAGAAGTACTGACTGACTTCCACTTCAAGGTAAACAATTATTTGCTGAATGTGTAAGAAGACTTGTAAGGAAAATGGACAAGTGTTTTGGGTTGTGCGGTAAAATATTGGCTACTGACTTGCTCTTGTACATGAGGCATAACACTCATGCCATTGAACATTTCCTGGTGCTGTTGGATGTTATGGCCTCTTGTTTGATTCTGACTTGCGAAGTAGGCACATGTAGATCGCAACAGTCATCTATGATTACTTTGTAAAGCATGTATTGCCATTTTGATATTTGTTATTAAAATCAGGCACTTCCATTGTAATATCAGTAGGTCTGACTTGAGAATGAACCAGTTGGTTCAAAACTAGTTGCCAAATATATGTTCTGCAACTGTAATAGCTACATGAGATATGGAAAATATACTGATTTAACAAACCATTGTTGTTCCATGGCTACATGTTAGTTCAGTTACTGAATAATCCTTGTATTATATTTATTTTCACTGGTATAAGAGCAACAGTGTTTGTCTCACCATGTATTTGTCATCGGCATACTTAGTTGAAGTAAATAAATACCGTGTTGGCAGAGTGACTCTGTTAGTGTCTGAGCATTTCAGTCTACGTCATCGATATAGTTAGCATGTTGTATTTCAATGATACAAGAGCAACCGTGTTGGTCATGCCACATATTGATCATCATCAAGATAATTAGTTAATGTAAATAAATATCTTGTTGGAGAATGACTGTCTTACTCTCACCATGCTTTAGACGACACCAGTATCATTACTATATTTCATTTCATTGATAAAAGAGCAACAATGTTTACCTTGTCATGTATTTATTATTATCAGTATAATTAGTTGCTGGAAGTAAATATCTTGTTTCAAGAGTGACTGTGTAACTATCAACATATGTTTCTCCCTGCAATATTATGAGGAAGTACCCAAAAGAAACCAAACCAATTCTTTTAGAAGGCAGAGCTTTTGCAATTCAGTGTTTTGCCACTAGAAGCAGATAGGGTGAACATTATTAGTAAGCTGAAGGAGATTAAGACTAGTATCTGAAAAGTGTATAGCGACAATTTTTTTGTGTGACAGTTGTTTTTTTCAATGCTGAGTCTCGTGAACAGGGTGCGGTGGTGAAATTGTGCTTTTTGCTCTGCAAGAGTGGGACAGAAACTTTTGAAACATTGAAAATAGCATACAAAGATGATGCTATGGGAAAATCTCAAACGCATGAGTGGTTTGCTCATTTCAAAGATGGTGAAATGTCAGTCGCCAACAGACATCATTCTGGTCATCCTTCCATAGCCTGAACATATGAAAATGTTGCAAATATTAGTGTGTTTATCAAGGTGGGTCAATGACGCACCACTGAAGAAATTGTGGAGCTGTTGGGAGTGGCTTGGAGTTCAGTGCAACAAATTGTGACAGAGGATTTGAAAATTTCATACCAAATTCGTGTCATGAGTGCTGAACAAAAACAAGTTCACGTGGAAGCATACTGTGCTGTGAAACACAAGTCCTGAAATGATGTAAAGTTGTTTTAAAAAATTGTCACAGGTAACATTAAAACAATGCTGATTTCTTTTTTTATTATGTGAGTGAAATCATCCATTCAGAGATTTGTTCCACTAACATCAGATAGTTAACCAGGCTTTCGACTTGGAACTTTGAAAAGATAGCACAACAGTGTGGGCTGGAAGAGACCTGATTTGTTCCATTAGGGTGACTGGTTTTTCCATCATGACAATCCTCCTGCTCACACAGCCATGTCTGTATAACAGTTCTTGACCAAAAACGATATGAAACCCTGTTACTCACTCCCTGTACTCACTTGAATGTGCCTTGTGTGACTTTTTTTTTGTTTCCTTGAATGAAGAGAGACATGAAAGAAAATATGTTGCGGAGGTGAAGAAAAAGAGACAGATGCACTATCAAGCATCTCAAAAGATGAATTTAAACAACGTTTTGAAAAATGTAGTAAGGGATTAAATAAGAGTATTAGTTCATATGGAGAGTATTTTGAAGGATTTTTGCCTGAAATGGGGATAAATAAGTTAAGAAAAGGGTTTATTTTTGGCACCCCCTCATAGTTACCATATTTCTCGTTACTGATACAAGAGCAACAATGTTTGCCTTGCCATGTATTTATTGTTATCAGTATAATTAGTTAATGTAAGTAAATGTCTTGTTGCGAGAGAGACTGCATTACTCTCACCATGCGTCTGCCTACACCAATGTAGATACTATATTTCTTTTGACTGATACAAGAGCAACAATGTTTTCCTTGCCATGTATTTATTATTACCTTGCCATGTATTTATTATTACCTTGCCATGTATTTATTATTACCAGTATAATTAGTTAATGTAAGTAAATGTCTTGTTGTGAAAGAGACTGCTTTAGTCTCACCACGTGTTTCTGCCAACGACAGTATAGTTACAGTTTTTTATTTGCATAGTTTTTGAAATATACCCCAACCTTCTGGAAGGCATAAGCTGAAAATACAAGCACCAATTGCAGTGTCATTATAAAAGCATTAAAAGTGTACTCTCTTACTGTCTTGTTTGGATCGACATGAAACAAGAAACACAAATCAACAATTAATGCAATGTGACATTGACAGCAGTAAAGTTGTCTTTTATCTCTCAAAAGGTGGTCTAGTGGCAAATCTGTGATACCATGTTCCAGCTTGTCGTTTCTAGAACAATTCTTTGTAATTTTTTTTTCTGTTCCTTCACGTTGGATATCAGTATGATTCTGGAATTTCGGTGACAATTCATGAATGAAATGCCATCTGGTCGAGCTTACCACCATCCTCTCTGCAGAGCTGCCTCTTTTCCGCTGATGTGAATACTGGATGAGCTGCATTTGTGGTATCACAGTTCGTAATCACTGTCACCACACTGTTGTCATTCCATAAGGCCACTAATATATTAGCTGAATTGTTAATGTGAAGTCAAATGCCCCTTTAGGTTTCTTTTTCAGTTCATGTCACTTCTTTGCATTACAATGTTTACCATTCCTGTTGACTATTATTGTACTCATGGCTGAAATATTTCTTAGATGGAAGCCATGCAAAAGATGAAATGCAGTAAATAGATTATCAAAGTGATACGATGTGAAGGAAAGTTGCCACTCCCCCTTTAACGGAGATGCTGAGTCACAGTCAGGCACAACAAAAAGACTCTCACAGTTACAGACTCCGGCCATTAAGGCCTTCAACAATAGACAGAATAGTCTGTGTGGTTTCAGTTGCCTGAGACTGCAGCTGAAAGCTATAATTGTGAGAGTCTTTTTGTTGTGCCTATCTGCAACTCAGTATCTCTGCTATATGGTGAATGGCAACTTCGTTCTCATAATATTGTAACAATACATCCTGGTTTTTCCATTGTTTGATTATCAAACTGTTATGCATACAGCAGCTCTTCTAGCTGGTTGTCACTTGTAATGACTACTCCTTAACAAAGACATTGTCAGTATATTTTTCTAGCAGTGTACCAATGCCCTGGTACACTTTGAGCCATGCCAGAGATCCATTACTTGGAGCTCCACACTAGAAACAAACCGATATCTTATAGGTTTGCCTCTAGTAAACTGTTTTCCCCCTTACTACCCAAAATAAGATCCATACTTTGTGAATTTATACATCCTGAATGATGATAAATGTGTTTAAGACCACATTACATAAATTTAAATGACTTAAGCTGGTAAAGTATGCTTTTATTGCTAAAATATAGTGTAAACGCATGTGTACTTACATCACAGCAGAAGAGAAATGACAAAACTTTGTATCTGATTTTTGTATTCAGAAAGCTAACATAATTCTAAAATGATGTACTTCGACAGTCACTGAGGCTACATTGGGCATGCAAATACCCATCCTAACCTTTGCTATTTTAACATATTTTGAGGCAACGTGTGAACAGTTATTTCTCTAAAACATATGTGCACAGACAAATTGTACTTACACATCAGCAAGGTTGGACAGACAGACCATTTTCAACTAACCAAGTATTCTCATGCGCACAGAATAATGCTTACCCAACAATGAAAGCTAAATGTTTTAAACAATGGTATGAGTCAGTGTATACTTTTGCCATCTGTTGGAAGGTTGAATAAAGCTCCTCTGTAAATATCGTGCCTGAAGGGCAAAGGCAGTATCTGGGTTAACATAATTAGATAATGTAAGTAAATTCTTTGTTGCAAGAGTGACTGTGTCACTCTCATCACATGTTTCTGCTTATGTCAGTATAGGTACCCTTTGTCTTTTGACCAATGCAAGAACAACAGTGTCTGTTTTGTCATGTATTTATTATTATCAACATAATTGTTGCGAGAGTGACTGTGTTACTCTCACAACATGTTCCTGGCTATGCCCTTATAGCTACCATATTAACAACACTGTTTTCTTATCATGTATTTAGTTTATTCAAAGAGACAGCTGGGATAGTTGATACTTACCTTAGTTCAGTACAGGTGAAAGTCACACAAAACTGATAAAAATAATTCAAACCTAGGTTTTGGAACCTTTTTCTTTCATCGGGGAGGATAGATCAGGAAGAGGAAAAAAAGGGTAAGATAGTAATTTGGATGCAGGTCACTCAGTCTAGGTTATGAGGGACAGGTAAGCCGAGGGGGAGGAAAGTGTAACACACAACACTTCATATATTGTGCCAGCTTTAAAGATATGAATATCGATTGAGAAATAAAGAGGTATGTGTGTGATAAATAATATGAATAACAGTAAGAAGAGAGAGATTACATAATAAATAATGAGAAATGGAAAAAAAGTATAAAAGAGGAGTAAAGGAATAAAGAGGATATAGAGTGGAGCTTAACGTAAATTGAGTCCAGGGGAATGATGCGATGAAAGGATTTCTTGTAATGCAAGTTTCCATCTGCGTAGTTTGATAGGACTGGTGTCGGATGAGAGGATTCTAATGGCTTGTGGGTAGTAGTCGATGTCTAGTTCCATAAAGTTATGTTGTAGAGCGTGATGTACTCTGGGTATTGGGCATTCCCCAAGTGGACAGTTGGTCTGTACTGATTTCACATACTCAGCCAATTTGGTGGTTGTCATTCCAACATAGATTATTTATTTTGTTACCTTTCTCATCTTAGTATTATTCATCTTATCTATCTCACATATTCCCCTTCATTATTCTGTCTTCTATGCTTTGAAGCTGGAACAGTACATATAATATGCTGTTTTTCACTTGTTTTGACAACCTTTACACCATCTTTCCTTAGCTTCTCAATGTTACCTCATAACCTATATTGTAAGTGACCTACATCCACTTTCCCTTCTTTCCCTTTTTTCCCCTCCAACATGTTTCATCCCTGATGAAACAAGGAGTTAGTTGAAAGCTATGTTTTACGATTTTTGTCAGTTTTGTGTGGCTGTCAGGTGTACTGGGCTAAGATAAGTACTGGTCAATCCATCTGCCTGTTCTTGTACTTTCCGCATTTGTGTAAGAGTTTTTTGTTTTAATCATCTATTTATTATTGTCAACATAATTAGTTAATGTAAATAAATATCTTGTTGTCAGTGACTGTGTTAGTCTCTCCACATGTTCATCTTTGTCACCAGTATAGTTACTGTTTCTGTTTTCACTGTTGAAAGAACAGCACTGTTTGTCTAGCCATATATTTAATATAATTTACTTGTGATGCTGGCCACATTGACGAACACTAGATTTAGGGACCTTCGATTTTCCATAGTGATTTAGTAGTTATTTCAGATCAGTTTTATTCTTACACTAGCCTTAGTCTAGTCCAGTCCAGTCTAGACGAGCCGTTATACTGTTTTTATTTAACAATGAAATTTGTCAAACAGCTGTACACTTGAGAAGTTATTTTATTTTAACTGCCAGTTTTGGCACTTCATTATGTCATCTTCAGGCCCCATATGCGTAATGAAGTGCCAAAACTGTTAGCGAAAACAAAATAAAATAACTTGTCAAGTGCATGGCTGTTTGGCGAATTTCATTGTTAAATATTTGATCAGCCACTGCCCCATGTCCACAATGGATCAACAGAGATAATATTGTCAGGTGGCTGAGCTGTAGGTGAAGTCTGTAGACTGTGTGATGGAGCTGGACGTCTTTCTGTGTGACATGGAAGTCTTTGTTGAATGGTCTGCTGACCAACTGCTTAGTCGTAGTGATGATTTCTATCTTTCTGTCCTGGAACAAGTTGCTTAAATTAGGCTTGAGTTGGTGAATGTGGTCTTTTATCACTGTTCCCTTCAGGATTTTTGCCCATGTTGCTGGTAGGGATGAACAATATGCAATCTTCAAGGGGGCAGAGGTCTTCAAAATCGATTGAGTTTGCTATTTTCTGTCGGTTGCAGCATGCATGTGATTGACGTATTGTAGGCTCCCTGTCAGACGAATTTGTGCTTGACTTGAAGCTTGCTGCATCTACCAAACTTGCGATGGCTGCCACACATTAAGCACTTTAGGTTTTTGCTGGTGCAATTTTCTGTATTGTGCTAGAAGCTGAAGTACGAGGGCATTTTGAAAAGTAAAGATACAATGGCTCGCAGTCCTTAAATAGAACATTTATCTAGAAAACGCCAGTTACATCTTATTAACTGGATTATTTGTTATTTTTCGATATAATCACCCCCATTATCCAAACATTTGTCAAGTCGGTGCACAAGCTTTTGTGCCACAGTCATAGAAGGTTGCCGCCTGTTGTCTGAACCGCATTTCAATTTCATCTTTGACCTCTTCAGCGTCGTGGAATGATTTTCCACCAAGATGTGATTTCAGGTAACGTAAGACATTGAAGTCAGTGGGCACAAGGTCCAGGCTGTATGGCAGATGGCCCAATACGTCCCATTTGAATTGTTTGAGTAGTGCTTTGGTTACAAGCGCTGCGTGAGGTCGAGCGTTGTCATGAAGCAAGCAGACTCCACTTGTCAGCATTCCCCTGCGTTTGTTTTGAATTGCCCTTCGAAGACATTTCAAAGTCTGGCAATATGCAGCAGCATTAATTGTTGTTCCAGGAGGCATAAATTCCAACAGAAGAATTCCTTGTCTGTCCCAAAAAACAGAAGCCTTGATTTTCTTAGCTGAAATCGACGTTTTGCATTTCCTGGCTTTTGGTGAATTCGAATGGCGCCATTGCATTGATTGTTGCTTGGATTCAGGTGTATGGTGATAAACCCACGTCTTGTCACCTGTCACAATGTGATCAAGGAACTCATCACCTGCTTCAGCATAGCATGTGAGGAAGTCTAGTGCAAAGCCCATCCTTTTCTTTTTGTGTTTTTCCGTTAACAGTTTTGGAACCCAGTGCACACACACTTTCCTGTACCCTAACCTGACAGTCACAACGTCATAAAGAGCTGTCATTGACACGTCCG
Source organism: Schistocerca piceifrons (assembly GCF_021461385.2). Classification (NCBI taxonomy): domain Eukaryota; kingdom Metazoa; phylum Arthropoda; class Insecta; order Orthoptera; family Acrididae; genus Schistocerca; species Schistocerca piceifrons. Next base: position 448,011,269 of record NC_060145.1, read on the forward strand.
GTATGATCTGACGCAATACTTTCAATGTGAGACGTCTATTCACACAAATTTCTTCCTCTGTTCTCCGAAGAAGGGCATCAAAGATCACAGATGGCCGACCTGTTCTTTGTTCGTCATGAACATCGGTCCTACCTTCAGAGAAATGATGACACCATTTCATTACATTTTGTTGATTCATAATGTGCCCATAAACAGAAACAATTTCTTTGTGAATATTCGCTGGTCGCTGACCTTTTGCGAGAAGAAAACGTATGACGGAGCACACTTTGCATTTGACAGGATTCTGAATTGGCGCAGCCATTTTAAACACGACCTACTCCAACCAGAAGCAACGTTCAACTGCCGAACGACCGCGAGGAGAAAGCTAACAGTTCAAGGTTAACACCTGTTGCCAACTTGCTCGCCAAACCTCTTCTGTTCCTCTGGCGTACGGTGTATCTTTACTTTCCGAAATACCCTCATATTTACTGCATTGGAAGGCTTGAGGAGATGTTAGGTTAGAGGTTCCAGTTTGTGTAGCCTTAGAAATACAAGTGCTCCTTAGAGGTTGTGGTCTCCTTTGGAGTAGCAGTGCTCCATAGAGGGTCGTCATCTTCTTTGGCGTGGGGGAATGGCTTTTCTTTCCGCAATTGGGTGATATTTATATATACTGAAAGAACTCGCTGTGCTTTGGTAATACATTCTTTTGTCAGTGACTGTTATTGCCTTGTCTGTTGATCACTTTGTTGATGCAAGACGAGGTCATGCATGGATTGGCGGAAACAGGGGCTCTGATTTTTTCCTGTGACTATGGTGGATGTATGTGTTCCACTCTTAGGGACTTTTCAGTGTGCGCTGACTCACCTAAATGTTTAGTTTTAAATGGAGCTAGGCCCCTGTTACCTGTTACTAGACAGTGATCTCCATTGTGGAGTTTCAGCTGGGAGTTACGTAGCTTGAATTAGCCACGTAGTGTATGCTGTTTATGTCTCCAGGGACATTTCAGTGATCTATGTGAAAATGTCTGTTAACCCTTGCGGGAAACTCCTTGTTCAGGATGTTAAGCTGTTGCAGTGTGAGCACAAGTATTCAGATGTCATGTGACAAACAGGATCCTTCAGAGTATGGCTAGGCTTCTGCCAATTACTCTGAAGGATCAGTGGACTGAGCCTGAATGCCTTCAGTCTGAGCTAGGGGGTTTAGAAATTTTGATTCCTTTACATTTTGTTGTGTTTTTTGTTTCAGTGTAAGAATGTGTTAAATTCTAAATCTGTGAGTTATCGTGTTTTCAGGGCATTTGTAACTTACATGAAATGGCTCAAAACCTAATGAAGTGAGCTTAAAGAGAAAATTCTCTGTGATGTTGTGGTATTACTGAGTTTTATGCTGGCTGAGTGATGTGTCAGTTGGCATGTTTGTGTGTGTTGGAGATGTACCAGAGCACACCTGTTATACTCCTAACAGCACTGTTCTGGAAAACTTCGATCTTCTTCAAATGAGTTCTGCAGAGATGCCATAGATCTCACAACCATATGACAAGGATGAAAGCATCATCATCTTCCAAATAAGGTATTTTGCTCTGCTGGTGATCGCATTACTCTAGCCTAATGGGTAAAAATTACACAAACCTGCTAAACATATGTTACGTACATTGTTTGTATGTGCTTGCAGTTGAATTTTAGGCCTAAATGCTGTACTTCACAGTATCGTGCTAGGGGAGGTTGTGTTACTCAATGGAGATTTAGAGGTCTCCTTTTGATGGTGAACATGGTAGTGTACATTTTTGTGAGTTAACTCAGTGGTGGAATAAGGAGAAAAATAAAGTTATTTGCTCAACTGGGCATTGCAGATGCAAAACTACGTAATTCAGGTTTAGTTGGCAATTAATGAATTACTTGCACATCTAGCAGCGTTACACAGTGGCTCATTTTCAGTTCTTTGAACCAAGGAGCCACTGAAAGTGTTTGTGGTGACATTTCTCCCTAATTATTGCAATAAGTTTAGCAATACGTACCTCCAAAACAATGTATTGGGTGTACCGTATTTAATTCCGATCTTGGGCAAGTATTGTTCACAGTTTTGAAGAACCACTGCAACAATAATGCAGAGATTGCCTTTGCTCTGTCAACACCAGGAACTGGTACAATTATCTCATCAGTGATTTCTACAGGATCGTGTACTGAATCTGTAGCTAATGTCAATCTCTGCAATTGGAGACTCCGCACTTGTGCTAGCCAAAGCTTCTGTGTCGTCTTGTCTGGCAGCAGCTGTAATCTGAGACTGGCCACTAGCTATAGCTGTTACCTCTTCTGAGTTATATAATATTTTCGAATTAGAAGGTCCTCGTTTTCCTCATCTATCGCTGCGTGGAATGATACAGCTTACCAAGGTTCATGCAGCTCTCCCTGTTGGAGGTTAGAGTCCTCCCTGGGGCATGCATGTTGTCCTCGGCGTAAGTTTAAGTAAGATTAAGTAGTGTGTAAGCGTAGGGACCAATGACGTCAGCAGTTTGGTCCCATTGGAACTCACCACAAATACTCACCTCATCTATCACATTAATTTTATTTAACCTTCTTTTACTTAATGGCTCTTCAAGATCATCTCATATTTTTTAATAGCATATAGGTACGAGCTTGAAGTCATAAGCACTACACGCAGCTGTGCACCAAACATGGCTTTATGTGGTAATTGCTTAATACCAGAATGAAGTGCCTGATTTTTCTTAAATTCTACAAAGCGAAAACCTTGTGGCCAATTTGTAGTTGGTTGTTTTGCATTCACAAAGCCAACATTTGTTCAGTGTCTTGGGTAACAAATGCAACGGACCTTTGATAAGGCTCTGCCTTGATTTTCTGTGAACCAATGTACGCTTGTGCCGAAATGAAACCAGCTCTGCCGTTACCAGAGTGTAAAATCCAAGGAGCACCAAATGTGAAAAATACATGTACTGATGTGCCACTTCCACAGCGCTCTTGCTCTGCAGTGCACATATTTTGCACAAATTTTGTGAACTGGTCCTGATACACCATTTTAAACTTAAATCCACAATCTTGGCTATGACTGTTCATTTGCGAATGAAGTATATAGGTTTCGAAACAATCCCTCTTTTTCTTCGCACTCTTCTGACGCTGTTATGTTTTGTACACAGAGAAATATTACCTGTATTGTTATGTTTGCATACTTTCTTGAAGTTGCAATTTTTAGCCTGTCTCAACCTTCATGACCAATTGCCACATGAGCTGCCTCCATAATACTGAAAATTACCCCGAATACAGAGTGCTCTCCAATTACATACAAATTGTTGCTAGCCACGAGCAGATGCAGCAACAAATAGATAAACATGTAATAACTAGATAATAAAGAAATAAAAATAAGGTAAAGCAAAGGTCTGTATTTACTGGATTGATCTCATCTTTTAAATTAGATGCTGAACAAGACCACCACATTTGTAAGCAGCTGGAAATCACCCAGACTATTGTCAAATGATAGGCAGCTGCTGTGAATTGGTGTGTTGAAAGAGCTCCCAAGAGTCGTGCACGTGTGATACCAGTACCAGAGGTACTCTATGTGATCACCTGGCTGGACACCTGGCTGAAAACGACTTAAAAGTTTGTGGCGCCCTCCATCGGTAATGCTGGGATTCAGTATGATATTGGCACACCCCTAGCCTTGATTACAGCTTCCACTCTCGCAGGCATATGTTCTATCAGGTGCTGCACTGGGGAGAGGTATCGATGTTGGTTGGTACAACCTGGCACGAAGTTGGCGTTTCAAAACATTCCAAAGGTGTTCTATAGGATTCAAGTCAGGACTCTGTGCATGGCAGTCCATTACAGAGATTTTATTGTCATGTAACTACTCTGCCACAGGCCATGCATTATGAACAGGTGTTCGATCGTGTTGAAAGATGCAGTCGCCATCCCCAAATTGCTCCTCAACAGTGGGAAGCAAGAAGGTGTTTAAAACATCAATGTAGGCCTGTGCTGTGATAGTGCTACACAAAACAACGAGGGGTGCAAGCCCCCTCCATGAAAAACACGACCACACCATAACACCACCACCTCCGAATTTTACTGTTCGCACTACACACCCTTGCAGATGACATTCATCGGGCATTCACCATACCCATACCCTGCCATCGAATGGCCACATTGAGTATCGTGATTCGTCGCTTCACACAACATTTTTCCACAGTTCAATCATCCAATGTTTATGCTCCTTACACCAAGCGAGGCATCATTTGGTATTTACCCGCATGATGTGTGCCTTATGAGCAGCCGCTTGACCATGAAATCCAAGTTTTCTCACCTCCCGCCTAACTGTCATAATACTTACAGTGGATCCTTATGCAGTTTGGAATTCCTGTGTGATGGTATGGATAGGTGTGTGCCTAATACACACTACAACCATCTTCAACTGTCGGCAGTCTCTGTCAGTCAACAAACTAGGTCGGCCTGTATGCTTTTGTTCTGTATGTGCCCCTTCATGTTTCCACTTCACATCAGAAACGTTGACCTAGGGATGTTTTTGAGTATGGAAATCTAGCACACAGACGTATGGCACAAGTGACAAACAATCACTTGACCAAGTTCGGAGCCCATGAGTGCCGCAGTGCGCCCCATTTTGCTCTCTCACAATGTATAATGACCAGTGAGGTTGCTGATATGGAGTACCTGGCAACACAATGCACCCATTATGATAAATGTATGTTTTGGGTGTGCCTGGATACTTTAGATCACATAGTGTACCTCATGTGCCATCATCTCCTGTGGATCCTGTCTCCTCTGCAGAAAGTACAGAGTCTGCCTTTACTCATCCACTTGACTGCCATTGGCACGTCAATGGTAGATCTAGGCGTCCTTTGCAGTGTGAATGGGGACCAGGTAGGACTCAGGGTGTTGTACTAATGCCCCTAACAAACAAGTCTGAAGTGCTATCTTTCACTGAAACTGAGCAAATGGAACTCACTTCACCTGTTTCGGGGAAACCTGTTCTGCGCGGTATCAAGATGAGGCAAACACAAAGGGGAAGGGTGCATTAATTGCTAGCAGTTGAAACACAAAGCAAATGATAGCATCCCTTAGGGAAATCACAGCAAGGGATAGGAAAGGAAACCAGGTGCACTCATTGTATGCCTGGAGGCCTCATTCAACATTTTGAAGAGGCTATTCCAGCAGCCATTGAGGGAACAGGGTGCAACCAACTGCAGACTGTGGCACTTATTAGAACAAATAATGCCTGTTGTCTGGGCTGTAAGGTCATACTTGGGTCACTGGGTCATTCCAGTGACTGGCAGAGATGGTTGAGAAGAAAAACCTTTGCATGGAGTTTCAACAAAGCTCACAATTTGCAGCATTGTCCCAAGAACTGATTGTGGCCCTTTGGTTCTGAGTTGAGTGGAAGGACTGAACCAGAGACTATGAAGGTTCTGTGACAAGCTAGGAGACTTCCTGGACTTGTCCACTGGGTTGAGGACAGTAGCGTTCTCGTAAATGGTTCAGCTGTGCACTACACATTGAAGGCTGCTACTCAGGTAGCTGACTGTGCGTGGGTGCACAAAGGTTTTTCTTTTTTTTTTTTTAGATTTTTTTTTAGATTAGGTTGCTCTCCATCCAAACCAGATAACGATAGCTTCAGGAAATGAGGAGGTATCAGTGGAAGATTGAAGGACATGCCTCCCACAGATGAGAGTGTTAAAATCCTTTTGAGAAACTGCCAAAGCATTTACAACAAAGTGCCAGAGTTTGAAGTGCTCATGAAAGGCAATGGAGCTCACATAATATTAGCTATAGAAAGCTGGCTGAAACCTGACATTGATAGGAGTGAGATTTTTGAGGAAAATTTAAGGGTATATTGAAAGGATAGGCAAATGGGAAATGAAGGTGGTGTATTTGTCACAGTAGACAAGAAACTCAGATCCACCGAGATAGAAATAGAAGCTGTGTTTGAGATTGTTTGGGCAAGACTCAGTATCAGGGGAGGGCATAAAATAACTGAATCCTTCAATTGCCCACCAGACTCATCTCCCAATGCAACCAAAAACTTTAGAGAAAACCTCAGTTAACATGTATGTAAGTTTCCCAATCATACTGTAATCATCAGCAGAGACATTAATCATTCAACAATTAATTGGGAAAATGGCAGTTTTTTTGGTGGTGGGCATGATGAGACAATGTGTATAACATTACTAAGTGCCGTCTCTGAAAACTGCCTACAACAGGTAGTTTGGAACCCCACCCATAACGAAAATCTATTGGATCTAATCGCAACAAACAGACCTGACCTCTTTGGGGATGTTCGCATTGAGACTGGTATCAGTGACCATGACATGGCTGTGGCAATAATGATTATCAAAGTACAAAGGACAACTAAAACAAGCAGAAAGACATATATGTTCAGTAAACTAGAAAAATAATCAGTAGTGTCATATCTCAGTGAGGAACTTGAAACTTTCAGCAAAGGGCAGAAGCATGTAGAGGAACTATGGCTCAAATTTAAAAGAATAGTTGACCATGCACATGATGGATATGCACACAGTAGAACAGTTCATAATGGGAGGGAACCCCCATGGTATACAGTAAAATAAATGTCGTGTGACTAGGGCCTCCCGTCGGGTAGACCGTTCGCTGGGTGTGAGTCTTTAGATTTGACGCCACTTCAGCAACTTGTGTGTCCATGGGAATGAAATGATGATGATTAGGACAACACAACACCCAGTCCATCAGCTGAGGAAATCTCCGACCCAGCCGGGAATCAAACCTGGGCCCTTAGGATTGACATTCTGTTGTGCTGACCACTCAGCTACCAAGGACGGACATGGTATACAGTGACTGTAAAGATACTTCTAAAGAAACAGCAATTAGTGCATAATAGGTTTAAAACAAAGTGTACAGCAATAGATAGATGTATTGGCATTTGTATTTCTTTATGGGTCCTGTAAATCGTGTTTAGGTACATATTTTGCACAAACGATGTAGGACAAGTCAGGTTGGTACAGTATATACAACATCATACACATTGTTATTTTGAAAGGCTAAATAATTAAAAATTGTTCGATAATGTTGAATATTGATGACAAATTTAATATAATTAAAAAAAAAGATAGACTTATTAAGACTATTTGAGCAGTTACACTACACTTTTCTGGTACTCTAAAAACTCGGAAACAGAATAGGAGCAGTCGTCAAGCAATTATTCTCTCAGTTTCTCTTTAAACTTTTGTAAATTTTGAATCTGTTTCAAATAGGATGGCATGTGATTGTACAGCATTATGCCAGTATGATACACTCCTCTCTTACAAATGTTTGTACTTACTGTATTGACAGGCAAGTAATGCTTCTGCCTAGTATCATGAGGGTGGTAATCACAGTTATACTTGAAGATATTTCCATCTTTTAAAATACTTTCTTTTGTGAAATTTAATATTTCATACATATATAAGCAAGGAAGAGGCAGTATATTGAGATTTTTAAATATTGGTCTACAGGAGTCTCTGTACTTAGCATGGTTTATTATTGTAACAATATTTTTCTGTAGCCTAAATGTTTTGTTTGTACCTATGGAGTTCCCCCAAAAGATAATGCCGTACATCAGCAATGGCTGAATACTGGCATGGTACATTGTGATCACAAATGCACGGCTTGTATTTTGTGCGAGGAAGCGTGATGGCTTTAATGACTACCATAGCCAAGTATTGTCAAGTGATATTTCACAAAACCCAAAGAAATTTTGGTCATATGTAAAGGCTGTTAATGGCGCCAGAGTAAGTGCCCAGTCCCTAGCAAATGAGACAGTAACTGAAACTGAGGGTAACAAAGCAAACTCTGAAATGCTTAACTCCATTTTCACATGTTCCTTTACAAAGAAAATCCAGGAGAATTGCCCCAATTTAATCCTCGTGCCATTGAAAAGAGAAACAACAGAAATCTTTAAAATTGAACAAAGCTCCAGGACTTGATGGAATCCTTGTAAAGTTCTATACTGAATTTGCGGCTGAGTTAGCCCCTCTTCTATCTGTAATCTACAGTAGATCTCTCAAACAAAAAACCATGCACAGTTGTTGGAAAAATGCACAGGTCACACCTGCCTACAGAAATGTAGTAGAACTGATCCACAAAACTACCAACCAATATCCGTGATATTGATTTGTAGTAGAATCTTAGAGCATATTCCGATCTCAAACATAATGAGGAATCCTGCTCACCACCATGGATTCTGAAAAATTCAACTATGTGAAACTAAACTCACACTTCTCTCACATGACATCCTGAAAGCTTTGGACCAAGACAGTCAGGTAGAGGCAATATTTCTTGATTCCTGAAAAGCATTTGACTCAGTACCACATTTTTGCTTGTTAGCAAAAGTACGATCATATTGGGTATCAAGTGAAATTTGTGATTGGACTGAGAACTTTTTTGTAGGGAGAATGCAGAATCTTATCAAGGATGCAGAATGTTGTTTTGGATGGAGAGTCATCATCAGATGTAGAAGTACCTTCACGTGTGCCCCAGGGAAATGTGTTGAAATCCTTGCTGTTCATGTTGTATATTAATGACCTTGGAGACAATAGTAATTTTAGACTAGTTTGCAGATGATGCAGTTACCTATGATGAAGTACTGTCTGAAAGAAGCTGCATAAAAATTCAGTCAGATCTTGATAAGATTTCAAAGTGGTGCAAAGATCGGCAACTTTCTTTAAATGTTCAGAAATGTAAAATTGTGCACTTCATAAAATGAAAAAATGTAGTATCCAATGACTATAATATCATTGAGTCACTGTTGGAATCGGCCAACTCATACTTATACCTGGATGTAACACTTTGTAGGGGTATGAAATGGAATGATCACATAGATGCAGTCATGGGTAAAGCAGGTGGCAGATTTCAGGTTATTGGTAGAATACTGGAGAAGTGTAATCAGCCTACAAAGGAGACTTCTTACAAATCACTCGTGCGACTAGTTATAGAATATTGCTCAAGTGTGTGGGACCTGTACCAAATAGGACCAACAGTGGATATTGAATGTATACAGAGAAGGGCAGCACAAATGATCACAAGTTTGTTTGATCCATGGGAGAGTGTCGCAGAGATATTGACGAAACTCAACTGGAAGACTATTGACGATAGGCATAAACTATCCTGAGAAAGTCTATTGACGAAGTTTCAAGAACTGGCTTTAAGTGATTAATCTAGGAAAATCTACATCCCCTATATATCTCTTACATAGGGTTAATGAGAATAAGACTAGAATAATTAATGCACACATAGAGGCATTCAAACAACCATCCTTCCCGCAATCCATACATGAATGGAACACAAAGAAACCCTAATAACTGGTCCAGAGGGACGTACCCTCTGCCATGCACCTCTTGGTGTTTTGTAGAGTGTAGATGTAGCTGTTATTATTAGCTACCCATAAGCTCAAATGTCGTTGGAGTTAAAGAACTGAACCCAGTTCGCTCATTACTTCTTGCCTTTACCCAGTTCCCAAGATCTTTTTTCCCTCTTCGACCTATCAAGTTCGAACATAATCCAACTCGGTTTCGCATTTAGCAGTGCAGTGCAGTGTGTGTTGATATATGTAGATTCCGTTGGTGTGTTTCTTGCGTTGGTAACATTAGTTACTGATATCTGTATTCCCTGTATTGTTAAAACGCTTAGTGGCAGATAAACGCTCCCAGGGGTTGAGTCCCGCGTAGACGTTCGTTTAAAAGATGTGCTACGGACGGATGGGGATAAAATTGGAAAGCAGCCTTTGTTATGCAGTTATTTGAGTCCTTTTGTTTCTATCTGTGATTGCTTAAGATACCGGTTGATGTCGGGCCTGACGTACCATATTCACGATACCGCAACCTCAGGAAAAAAATTGCGCTATAGCCGTTAGCGCAAGTTTTGAGTACTGCGATTTACCATAGTCTAGGCCGTGGGTTTACTTTCTGTTGTTTGCTGCCCGGTTTTTTTCTTTTGTTATTTTGAAATGAGTGAAGAGCTTAACCCTTAGTTGTGATGGTATTAGAGTGCGACCCTCACAAAACCAGAAGCTCTCGGCGATCCCCATGACCATTACGTCATTTCACAGTGCTCAGTTTTACTTTTGGTGGAGCAGGCGTACAAAACACAGGCGTAGAATGCCAACGCTCCTCGTCCTTCTTTGTTCTTACTAGACTTGGCCACTGTTTCTATTAGTGGTGGGCAGGAAATCGCTTATCTGTTAGAAATCACAGTGATTGAGAAGTCACAGATATCACAATAACAACTTTACAAAATCTAACTGCGATTTCAGTCACAGTTAGCAGTCGCAAGTAGCATTTCACATTCAACGCCGTGAGCCATCTGTTGGCCGAATTCCGTACTGCTTTCTGCGATTTCAGTGACAAATCGCGGTTAGAAGTCGCAAGTAGCAACTAAAAAGCGCAGTTAACAGTGCCATATGTTGGCCAAAGTTCGTACTACGCTAATCTCTGCGACACGCTGTCGAGTCTAACTCTTCGACTATAGATACTAATAGACTGGGCAAGCAGTGCAGCGGCTATACGTCTGGCGTGGCTGCAACATAGAATCACGTGACTGTATGCAGAACGTCGGCGGGAGTTCAAGGCAGCATTCTGATTCCTGATTTCACTTCCAGTATTGCTCAGTGGATTTCCTCCTAACTTCACCACATTAAATGTAGCTTATGTAAACACAGCTAGAAGTGATAAATTATTGTGTAACCACTGTACAAATTTAGTTTTACAGCCATTACTTCACAATGAACTTTGTGAACTGCTGAAACACTTTTGATGTTCGGCAATATATTCGCCGCGAATATTTCAGTGTTACCAATTATGAGATGCATTCTCTACTCACAATACGCGTTACGCACTGCATAAAATGTAAATATTGCGTGTGTGTCTTTTAGTGCCTTGATTGTAGAAAGTGTTATAGACTTCATAAATCGGCATAAACAACAAAACCTGTAACGCAAACATACGTGTTCACATCGAATGTAACGAACTCAGTTGTGTCGTTCACCCACAAAACGTAAAGCAGTTTCATTTGAAAGCTCTTTTTTGGTTTAAACAGTTTGTTTCGTAGATGTATCAAATAAGATATCTACAAAATCAGTACCTACTTACATGAATACTTGTTCCACAGATTATGAATACGATACTTCACAATGATGTGTCAGTTTAATGAAAGGTAGACCTATCATTACATGACAATTCTTCCAATCACTTATTTATACCTAAAAAATCTTCTACTGAGTAGGAGGTGTAATTCACAGATTTTTTTAGTTTGATTTTAAATGCTGGTTGGCTATCTGTCAGGCTTTTAATGCTTTTTTGGTAAATGACCAAAGATTTTTGTAGCAGCATATTATTTATCCCATACATTACAGCTTATCATCTGGAAACTAACATAGGCCATACAACTACCTTTTTGCAAATGATATTCAGTATTTGTTTCTGATATTTGTATGTTTTGTAACTGGGAAGTACAAAATAAAACTAAACCCTGATGAGAAATCAAACCCCTAACTTGTTTTTGCAAATTTTTCTCTAAAATAATACCAGCATAATTCACCCCTTTTTGTACCAAAGTCAGATTTAATCCAGGATAGTAAAAATCATCCTTTCTTCTTATGTAGTAGCAATGCACATTGCCATTGCTTTTGGAGTGGGAAGGGTTATTGGTAATAAATCTCTCTCTCTCTCTCTCTCTCTCTCTCTCTCTCTCACACACACACACACACACTCACACACACACACACTATATATATATATATATATATATATAATCTTCTTCAAAGTGCTTCGAACAGATGCGTGTGTGCGCAGTAGGCTTGAAATCTTTTCGTTTCACTGCCTGTATCCACATCTGCCTGCGCCCTTCATCCTTTGGAAACCTATACGAAAGAGAAAAAGCAGCTTTGTAGCTTACCATTTCAAGAAATATATACGATTGCAATGTGCGCCTGGAAACACACACAGCACTTCAAACCGCCAATTTACGTAACTGTGGCGTTCTGGGTAAGGATATGAAAAATGGCTCTGAGCACTATGGGACTCAACTGCGGAGGTCATTAGTCCCCTAGAACTTAGAACTAGTTAAACCTAACTAACCTAAGGACATCACAAACATCCATGCCCGAGGCAGGATTCGAACCTGCGACCGTAGCGGTCTTGCGGTTCCAGACTGCAGCGCCTTTAACCGCACGGCCACTTCGGCCGGCTTAAGGATATGATACACACAATAGTTTACCAGTATTCAAGAAATACCGCTAAATTATACTAATAATACTTACACGTGAAATTTAATGTTACTTCCCTTCGCAAAACGCTCGGTACAATTATAAGCACAACAGGATACCACCATTGTTTTGCCAACAGTCACGTGGTATAGCAGTAGAGATGTTGGTGCCACGAAATATACGTCATGACCAGTCTACCAATATCTATGGTCGAATGTCTAACTGCGATTTCTGTGACAAGTCGCAACTAAGAGTCGCAAGTAGCAACTGAAAAGCGCAGTTAACATTCTTTTCCTAGTGCCATCTGTTGACCGACGTACGTACTTCGTTACGAGAGCCTTGTGCCTCACGAGATCGACGTGCTGTGTGTGATGTGTGCATAATACTGAATATCAAGGGCTTATTTCAATAGTGGTACAAGTCCACTTTTGTTCATTTTGAGATACAGAGTCGTAAAGTTAAATGAGTGCTGACAAATCTGCAGTTGAGATACCAGAAATATTCAAGCATATGGCTTCTTGCTAGAGATGAACCTTTATTTATGTTTGTTTGGATCATTAATTTCAGAAGCATTATAGACAAAAAAGTGGAGGTGTTGGACTTGTACCATTATTGAAATAAGCCCTTCATATTATATGACGACATGCACATTCAGCATCAGTTATGGTTGGTGGAACACAGCTGCGACTCTGAATGTATAATATTAATAAGAAGCAACATTGCCTTTTTCTCCTGAAAATATCAAGTAACGTAACAAATGTGTTTGATTCTGCTTCCAATATGACAGTTTTGGTTAATACTGCACATGCCTACAGGACTTTGCAATGTTAACACAGCAGAACTCAGACACCTGTATAAGTGTAGTGAAATAAAAACAGTATTATTGTGTCATATGAATGCCTCACTTTTGTTCCGACACAGTTCAAGACTCGGGAGAAAAGTTTTACACCTGGTGTTCTACATGGCAACTTCACACACAAGAACTTTTTGCCGACACTACTACCACCTACATAAGTAAGCTTTTCCTGTGTTACTTTCAAGCAATTCACTTAAGCTATTCCTGATTTAACTCTAAGATCTGTACTTCCCACTTTCGTATCAACAGCCTCAAAATGCATATTGTAGACTTCGGGATATGTTACAGGTCAGTGTCACACCAAGATTGTGGAGAAAGAGGGGCGGGCGGCATGTCACTCTCCAACAAGTGTTTACCAACAAATATGTGCGGAAAATTACGGGTATAGGACGGCTTAACATGTGGAAAATGAGATTTTCATTATTCGCTCACTGTATTTAACATTTATTATTCCTTTAAAATCGCACAACAACTCAATAAAACACAGTTTAATCACTCATCTGCACACTTATTTCGCAATAATGTCACTTTTAAACTGCAAATCCTCTAAGAGCTCTCTTGAATCTTCACGAGTCTCTCCCAACAGCCTTGATGTGGATAGAAACGTACAGCAACCAGAACTGTGTCTGCAAAATCACAAGAATTATTAAACAATTTTTGCTGTCACTAATTACAAGCAATATAATTGACAGAGTAGATTGCTAATATTTGCTGTAATGTAAGCCACTCAATGGGGTATATTTCACATTTGCAAGAACGATCTCACTTAAGTAATTAAGTTCATCGAAACACTTAGAAACTAACCTCTCGTCTGACGAAAACGTTCTAAAGACGCAGTGGCAATTACTCCAGATCTGCTGACATGATATTTTGAGTTATCACTTTACAGAGTGACTGAAATGTAGTTCGGGTACCTGAGAACATAACAATATGTTAGAATTCATTTTCTAAACACGAACTATTACGGTACTGTATGTCTACTTACATATTAATTACACTATTAATATTTTCACAGTTGTTTCTTTAATACAAAATTAAATCCAACGGAAGAACAAACGTAAAACGTACTTACCAATCACAGGTTTGTTGAGATGCAATTTTCTGTGTGGACAGATGTAACTAGAACGGCTTCTGACACCCAAATGTAACAGTTGTGTTACTAAATGTGACACTTCTGTCACTCAATGTAACTGGGTTTTCTCTTTTGATGCTGTCAATTGTCAGGATGAGCATTCTAAAGCATTCTGTCAGGGTGAAAATGTTAAATAAATTAACTTTTCTCTCTTACAACATGTGGGCAGGGTGGGTTCTCCCTTAGCTCGGGTATGAGGTCGAATGAAACATCATTTTTACATAAGATAACTTTTATTGAAAGTTTCGTACAACTGTATCTTACTGGGACGTTCTGGTTCGGAGAGCGGCAGCCGTGTCGTTTGCGTAGCCTTCTGCAGCGGCGGCGGCGGCGTCTGATTACGCGTAGCGGTGTGTATCTCGTGTCGCCGTCTCGCCCAGCTGACCGGAGACGCGCAGCGCGAGGTGGCCGGTTTAATTATTGCGAGCGAAGTCGTGCATCGGATGATACCTTGGGTGTGGCGTCCCAGTGTTTCTCTTCTCTAAGCGGCCGCGTGTGTTGTGCGTCGACCAGCGGAGCGGCGCGGCGGGGGAAGGCCAGTGTCCCGAACTCGAACCACGGACTCCTGCTTGCCAGTCTTCGGCTGTCAGGTCTTTATCCCAGCTCACAGGTGACTGCTGAGGTGAGGCCGTCTCCTTCCCGTCCTCACGAGTCACCCGGGTACGTAAAAATCAGACTTCCAATACCTTTTAACTTCTGTCTTCTGGCGCCGCGGCTGCTGCTTGCTATTCCATTACAGCGGCGGACTTGGTGCGTCTGTGCATGATGCAGTCTCTTCTTGCATGACGGTCTTCAGCACCGAAACTGACTGAAAATTACTGCTACTCTTCTTTTCTTCCTTCGTCTCTCGTCTTCGTCTCCGTCTGTCTTCATCTGTCATCATCTGTCGTCATCTGTCTTCATCTCTTCATCTGTCTTCCTCTCTCGGGGCCACCGCGTCTCGCGTATTTATTCACTTCAGTTCATTGGAGGTGAACGACTTCACGGCCATTGCCTCTTCTGTCACGTTGAAAAGCTTCTCGAAGAACCTTCTTGACCTGGGTCATTGGCTCTTGGAATGTAGGCGGGGGCCTCTGATCGCATGTGACGACTGAGAAACACGTGAGCCGGTCATTGCCTCTTCCGTCACGTTGAAAAGCTTCTCGAAGAATCTTCTTAACGTCGGTCATTGGCTCTTGGAATGTAGGCGAGGGCCTTTGCTCACATGCGACAACTGAGAAACACGTGAGCCGGTCGGGCGATGCCCTGACGGCTGAATCGACAGCGCCCGCTTATGTGGAACTCGCTGACTTCATGGTCATTGTCTCTTCTGTTCTGCTGTTCTGCACGCTGAATGCCAGTATGTAACTCTCTAAACTAAACCAAGTTTTCCATTTATATTCTAATTTCTAGTTCACTTTGATTTCACTAATTTATTTACTTAAGTAACACTCAACATTCCTCCACCCTTCGGAGAAATTCGCCCTCGAATTTACCACTCAACATTCCTCCACTCTTCACACGGAAAAAGCACAAGCACTGAAAACTCTCGACTTGGAAAATTACACACGCTTCACATTAAGTACGTGGAAAATACTTTATCACTTTACAAAAGCACTGTACGGTCAGGAATCACATAGTGCTTACATAAATGGTTGTAATAAGTGTAACAAATCTTGATGACAATGAATATACAAAAAATAGATTTTGCACTTAGATAATTACAGGGCAACAGCTGTTTAATCTACCCTATACTAATGCAAGAATATCTATTCTACAGTATTGTTTATGTTAACAAGAGACTGTTTAATAAAGAATGAAGTACAAGAAATAAAATAAATACACTAATGCTCAAAAGTAACTGCTGAAGTACACCAGTTAAGAGTATGGTGTCCAGTTAACAGGGATTTGATGAAGTGGTATATTATTATTTGGCTTATTTTTTCGTCTTAAATAAAAGGAAACTGTACAAAGCAGAAACACCAACACAAAGGTTCCAGATATACCCGTTCCTAGCATTATAACTTTAGTTTTGTTCGCCTTTTAATTGTAAGACATGTTGCATCATAACATTAGCATCAATTTTGCCTTGCTGTGAGTTTATGACTTCAGAAGGGAACTGTCAAGGGAGTCATTGAGGTAGGATAGGTTTTGTGTAGGAAATGCTTGCATGGCGTTTTCTGAAAAAAGCAAACAACATGGTTATGAACCTACCAACCTAGTAAAAACAAAAACAAAGAAAAGAAGGAATACATTGTTAACTACAAGATCTACATGTTTCTACGTTCAACTTTTCTTTCTTAAAAAATAAACCATTATAATTTATTAATTATTTACATTTGTATACTGTCCACAGTCGACTAAGATTCAACTAGGACATTCGCACCCTTGAACGAAGATTGTATGGTGCCATGTCTGTATGTTGTGCTGGCGTGGCCACTCTTTTTCCTTTACGGGAACTTCCTCCACCCTTCGGAAAAGCAGACACTATTGTTGAAGGAATTACATCTGGAGCGCCCTTAAAAGGTTTTAACCGACTTGCATGGACAATAGTAGTTCGGGTGGGCAGTTGCAATTTAACGTTGACTGGTTACGTGATCTCAATAACTTGATAAGGACCTCTATAGCTTGTTACAAATTTCTTCGTTTTTCCTTTCGCTATGTAAGGAGTTGAAAGCATAACCCACTGACCGATTTTGTAATTTGGATATTTAGCTTGGGTATTACCTAATCTTTCCTGTCGTTCCAAAGCCTTTGTATTAGCTTTTTGAACCTTTTTCCATACATCCTTCATCATTCGACTGAAATCTCTTACTGTTTCTCCGACTTTTCCGTTTTTCTGCCTGATTACATCAAAAGGGGACGGCATTTTTTTCCCATAGACCACTTCATAAGGTGACATGCCAGTTGCTTCATGCGTTTTGGCGTTGTATACCGACACGATTATTGGTAAATACGTATCCCAATTAGAATGTTGTTCGTTAATATAATAACTAAGCATCTTGCCAATTGTCCGATGAACTCTTTCTGTGTGCCCGTTGCACTGAGGGTGTAACGGAGTTGTGCGTAATTTGTGTATTTTTAATAAGTGGCATAGCTGTTTCATTAATTCAGACATAAAATTAGATCCCTGATCTGTGATAATAGCTTCAGGTACTCCAAATTTAAGTATCCAGTTGTTAACTAAAGCTTGGGCAACTGTATTTGCTTGCTGATCTGGGAGACTCACCATAGCTAGATAGCGTGAAAAGTGATCTATAATTGTAAGGACATACTTATTACCAGCAGGTGTTTTATGAAATGGCCCGTAGAGATCTATTCCGCAGATTTGAAATGGACATGAAGCCTCGGGGAGCCTCTGTAAGGGTATTTTTGAACGAGAAAGTTCAGCTCTTTGTGCGCACGCAATGCAATTACGAACGTACTGCGCAACATCCTGCTTTCTGGTTTGCCACCAAAATCGCTCTGCTACTCGTCTTTCGGTTGTCCGCTGTCCACCGTGTCCTGCAAGGATATGATCGTGGGCCTCTGCCATTATTTCTTGTCTAAGGTGTTGGGGAACAACAATTCGCGGTCCAAGTTTTGTTTTACGGCATAATACACCATCTTCAAAGCAAAATTGTTTTTGAGTTGCGTATTTTTTACATTCTGTATCCTCATCTTGTGCCTTTCTCCAGTCCTCAGTATCTCGGCCTGTTGCTTCCAAAAGTGCTATTTTCCGACTTAGGCAATCTGCATTCGTGTGTTTTTTGCCTGGTTTATGGATAACTTCGAAATCCATTTCGGAAAGACATAGGGTCCAACGGGTAAGACGACTAGATGGATCCTTTAATCCAAGCAACCATTTTAAAGCTGCGTGGTCTGTAATGACCTTGAATTTCCTACCATACAAGTAGCATTTAAAGTATTTGATACCATAAATAACACTTAACAATTCTTTCTCCGTTGTGGAATAATTTCTTTCTGCCGTTGTTAGTTGTCTCGAGGCATAGGCTATGGGGTGTTCCGCGCCATTAATATTCTGACTCAAAACAACTCCTACTGAATGACCACTTGCGTCACAGGATAAAATAAATTCTTTATTATAATCTGGGTAGGCTAATACAGGACTGTGTGTTAACTTATCTTTAAGGGTTTGAAATGCAGATTCACAATCTTCAGACCAATGAAATTTTGCACCCTTTTTCAACAATTGGGTTAAGGGTCGGGCAATTTCAGCAAAATTTTGAACATATTTTCGGTCATACGATGCGAGACCAATGAAACTTTGTACTTCCTTAACGCGTTGTAGTGTTGGGAAGTCCTTAACTGCCGAAATTAATCGAGGATCTGTTTTAATTCCCTTTTCACTAATGACATGCCCTAGGTATGTAACCTCTGTCAATGCAAAAGTACATTTTTCCATATTTAATGTTAATTTAGCTTTTCTAAGTCTCTGAAAAACATTACGCAGACGCACAGCATGTTCATTAATGTCTCTGGAGAATACAATAATATCGTCTAGATATACACAACATTGCTGAGTTTTGAGTCCTCGCAATACTCCATCGAGTAGTCTTTGAAAAGTTGCTGGTGCATTTTTCAAACCGAAAGGCATTCTTTTAAATTGCCAGTGGCCTCCAGGGGTAGAAAATGCTGTTTTATGCCTATCTTCAGGAGCAACTTCCAATTGATGATATCCGCTACGTAGAACGATTGTTGAAAAGTATTTACTGTTACCCAAACTGTCAATGATATCTGTAATGTTTGGAAGAGGATAAACATCTGAGATAGTTTGTTTGTTAAGGTGTCTGCAGTCACAACAAAATCTATATCGTTTCGTACCGTCGGGAGACTTCTTTGGAATAATTACAATATTTGAATTATAAGGCGAATCAGAATATTCTATAATTCCATCTTTTAGATGCTGTTCTAAAAATTCATCCAGTACTGGCTGTAAGTGATGCGGAACTCTATAAGGCTTCCTATAAACTGGGGGGCTATTTCCTGTTGGGATCCTATGCTGTGTGATGTCTGTTGCTGGCAATGGACCTTCTGCATTTAATAAATCTTGGAACTCAACTAAAACTGCTTCTATCGTGTCTCTATCCTTTCCTTTCAAATGCTCAATCTTCTGGCGCAATGCGGTTTTATAGGCGTCTGGTTTCTGACCATCATTAATATCTGACCAAATGAAATCTTCTTCTTCAAAAGTACTGACTGTAGCTACTAATATTCCCTTATGCAACTCTTTGTCCTCCACTCCGAAATTGTCAATATGTACCGGTACTTTTCTTTCTCCGTCAACGTCTTGAACCCGTACAACACTTCGACGTACAAAACAATGTGATACATCTAATTCCTCATTTTCCTCTAAAGGCTCTATTAGACACACTGTATCTGTAGGTACTTCGTGGTCCACGGTCATCCAGAGAAGTTTTCCTGAGCCAAATGGTATCTGATCCCGCGAATCAACCTTCAAGGACGTTGCACGCAGTATAGTTGATTTCGCCTTCCGGTTAGGGAAATCTTGCGGCAGAGGGCCCTTTGCAGCGGTGTCACCTAGCTGAAACACTATTCCGCTAAGTTCTACAGTTTGCTGTCTGAGGTCGATTTTAGCGTGATGTTTATTCAGGAAATCCAACCCTAGGATCGCGTCGTACCCGTCAGTTACCTTTGTTACCACTTCTACATCTTCCTGAAATTGTACACCGTGAATATAGAAAATCAATGATGTACATCCTAATGACTTAACTGTACCTCCTCCTACTCCACTCAATCTATACCTTGGTGGGTCATATTTCTTTTCTCCAATACATTCATTACTTACTATTGATACGTTTGCGCCTGTATCCACCAGTATCCTTGCCTCTTTATTCTGTATGGTAGCAGATAACCAGCATTCCGCCTTCACATTCGCCTTAATGGCATGAAATTTTATTGGGAACGCCTGGCGGCGGCTCCGACATTCCCGTTTGAGTTTAACTGATTTCTATTTCCAAAAATTTTCTTAGACCTGCATTCCTTGAATGTGTGACCTATTCTTTGACAATTAGTGCATTGAGGTTGTCTGCAGTTTTTTGCTATATGTCCCTGTCGATCGCACCGAAAACATCGTACTCCTGCTGAAAATATATTTCGCTTCTCCTTGTATCTGGTGGCAATGTCAATTTCTTCAAAAGCTGTCGCCACAGATACAGCTTCTGCTAAATTTTTAGGAGACTCTGCCCTGACACGACGGGACGTTTCAGGAGGTAACCCACGTAAAAATGTATCCAGAGCTCTATTTTCTGCCTCTTGTAAAATAACTTTATTTGCTTCATCACTAGTTGTCAACTGATAGGTGTTAATATTAACTTTTCTAATCCTATCTACAAAGCTTTCTAACGACTCGTTTTGCCTCTGAGTGATAGTGTTTAACTGTTCCCTATAAAATCTACAGCTGTTCTGTTTTTGAAAACGTTTAAGCAATCCTTTCTTCAATTCCTCAAATGTTGGAGCATTCCGTAATTTGTCATGGTATAAGACGTGTGCTTTAGCCTCTCCTGTCAATCTTAACTTTGTCATTTGTAAGAGCTGTTCATCTGACCATGATCCTAACTTTGCAGCTGCTACTAAATCATCAAAAAAGGCTGTTATGTCCTCGCCAGGTTTACCTGAAAAAGGAGTTACTAAGGCTGCTGCTGAGGAATCTAGGGTGGGAGGGATTGAACTGGTTTGCCTAACCTCACTCAACTGTTTAAATAATGCATTATTATCACTTTTAAGCTGTGCTATTTGATTAACTAAGCTCTGAATAGCTTCATCAGTAGAAACCGCTTGTGGTGCTGACTCTGACTTTGTACGATTTCGTGTCATCATTTTACAAACCGTTAGTTACACTATCTTACTATACTGAATTTAAAAGATGTTTTAAATATTTCCGACCTACTCTTAAAATCATGAGAGAAAATACACTTCTAAATAAAGAAAATATTACGACTGCTATGCAAACCTTTATCCCTTCACACATTAAAAAATACTAACTGTGGACCTTTAGTGACTGTCATTCACACCTCATATTGAGCCAAGGGTTTTTTCTCTGACACCAAATGTAACAACTAGAACGGCTTCTGACACCCAAATGTAACAGTTGTGTTACTAAATGTGACACTTCTGTCACTCAATGTAACTGGGTTTTCTCTTTTGATGCTGTCAATTGTCAGGATGAGCATTCTAAAGCATTCTGTCAGGGTGAAAATGTTAAATAAATTAACTTTTCTCTCTTACAACATGTGGGCAGGGTGGGTTCTCCCTTAGCTCGGGTATGAGGTCGAATGAAACATCATTTTTACATAAGATAACTTTTATTGAAAGTTTCGTACAACTGTATGTAGTGACGTAACAAGACTGTTACGCCACTGGAGGTAGCCGAAGGAAAGGCACGCGTGCACACACGCCGACGGGCGTCAAGTCTGGAACAGGCTACGTAATTAATACTATGAAGAAAAGTACGTAGCTGGATTAATACTTATCTTTAATCAATCATTGTGGTACATTGCTCTTGACTATACACAGGAGACTTTAATTACAATTACTGTAAGGCTAATGGCGCCTTGCTAGTTCGTAGCCATTAACTTAGCTGAAGGCTATTCTGTCTCTCGGCTAATGAGAGAGAAAGGCTTCGTACATCTAGTCGCTAGCTAGGTCGTCCGTACAACTGGGGCGAGTGCTTGTTCGTATCACGAGACCTGCCTTGTGGTGGCGCTAGGTCTGCGATTACACAGTAGCGACACGCGGGTCCAACATGTACTAAATGGACCGCGGCCGATTTAATCTACCACCTAGCAAGTGTGGTGTCTGGCGGTGACACCACATTCCTCCCCCGCAAATCGGCGAACGGTCGTGAGATTAGGCTTCCGCCCGCCGTGGGGAGGACCCCATGTTGACGTATGCGATGAGGTGGGGAGCCTAACAACAGGCGAGGCTGTGCCACCCGCACCCGGCCATTCGGTCCGAGGGGAGCTAGGAAACGCCTGAAAACCTAGTCCAGGGTGCACGTCAACATGCGGTGTATGCGCCCGTAAAGAAACAGGAGGGGCCGAAGGGTCGACCTCCATTGCGTCGGGGTAGCCGACGCGCGATGACGTCATGTGGTCCGGAGCGGGCGGGAGTTCCATGGCGGAGGACAGCTGGTCACGGGAAGCGATCGGCGGCGCGTGACCCTGGGAGGCGCATGGCGGCTGCAGCGAAGCGTCGAATGCGGGCGGCGCCGGCGGGAGTACCGGCGGCTGCGGCGGCGGCGGCGGCGACTGCTGCGGCGGTGCGCCGCCATGGGGCAAATTGGAAGGCATCGTCGGTAACACCTGGGGATGAGGCGAGCCAGTAGATGGGTCCCCAGGGCGCTGACCGGACGGCACCGTCGCTGAAAGCAGACGGGGAGCGGCAGAACCCGTGCGACGACAGAGGCGCAGCTGATTGAGATGCCGACGCACCTCACCAGAGGCCCCCAAAACCAAATACATCGCGCGGCCGAGGCAGCGAAGAATGCGCCCTGCGAGCCAACGCCGTGAACCGCGATAGTTGCGATAGAATACAACGTCGCCTGGAGCAAAAGCAGGAGTCTGCCGCTGCACAGGAACCTGATGCGGCGGATGCAGCAAAGACATCAATCAGAAACGATTCGACCACTTCATCGGTTTCCGAATCAATGAACAGGCAAGCAAGTTCGGAAGAATCGAATGCTTTATCCTCAGCAACCGGCAAACGGGACAACGCATCGGCGTTTCCGTGCTTAGCAGTGGACCGATACAAGATATCGTAGCGGTACTGAGAGAGGAAAATAGACCAGCGAATGAATTTCTGCGCTGTACGCGGAGGTACAGGCTTGTTCGGATGAAAAAGCGATGTCAAAGGTTTGTGGTCTGTGATGATGGTGAAGTGACGACCATACAAGAAATCATGGAACTTAGTAACACCAAACACGAGAGCCAAAGCTTCTTTCTCTATCTGCGAGTAATTTCTTTGCGCAGACGAGAGCAATTTGGACGCAAAGGCAATAGGGCGATCATGGGAGCCAACTTTGTGCGCAAGCACAGCACCGATCCCGAAATCCGATGCATCTACCATCAACAAAAGGGGTTTCTGGTGATGGAAAGGCGTGAGGCAAGTATTAGAAAGCAACGCCGATTTCAACTGGCGAACAGCGCGTTCGCATTCCGTCGTCCAGAGAAACGGAACACCTGCACGGCGTACGCGATGAAGCGGAGCTGAAAGAGAAGAGGCATTGCGCACAATCACTCACACCTTATGATTCTACATTGTTCAATGTTCTTGCGACCTCCTGACGCAATGCTCTGAAAAATTGCGGTTGCGCGTTGACCTTCAGTTCCAATTGTGCTTCACAGTTTTTAGCGCAACCTAAGCCCGGTGCAATAATGTCTGCAAAGTCTTCACATACACTAGAACCACTGTCTGTAGGCACAGTTTGAGTCACTGATAGCACCTGATTTACAATAGACATGTTAAACAACTGAAATAAATCTAAGCCAAACAAGTTCACTGCAGTAGAAGAACGAAGAACGTAAAATGACACAAGTTTTGATTGTCCCTTATATGTTGCAAGAAGAGTGCACTGTCCGAACACAGGTATTGTCTGTCCGGAATAACTTTTTAACTGAACATTTGCGGCACGCAACGGAGGGGCGCCCAGTTGTTTGTACGTGTCGTGATTGAGCAATGAAACTGCAGCTCCGGTATCGAGCTGGAATGGTATCACTTTGCCTTCAAAGTCTAAGTCCACAAAAAGTTTATTGTCCTGCTGACGACAAGAGCGACTGTTTTGTGCAATAGGAATAGACACTGGTACAGAATCACTTGCTAATTGACGTGATTTCCGGCGACGTCGACGCACAGTGTTTGTGGGACGAACACAGTCACTGTTAGAGAAAGTGTCACTGGACGAAGTGGAATTAACGACATGAATGTCCATGGGCGAAGGTCCCATATCCTGAGTGTCCTTGGTTCGATTCCGGCGCGAAGCAAAGGGCCTGGAATGATTGCGATTGTCTGATCGGAGCTTTTTCTGGCAAACACTTTGAACATGTCCTTTCGTATTACAGAAAAAGCAAATAGCTTGGCGTGACGGGCAATGTTCACGCAAATGTCTAGTAGCACACCGCGGGCATGATTTCACTGCATTTGTGGGCTGGCGCGGCACATGTGGCTTAGAGCGCGGCGGCAGCTGCGTTTGTTTGTGCGATGGCAGTTGACCGGGCCGCGCAGCTCGCCCGGCAGGCCGGTTAATGTTACACACTGCTGGCGAAGTTTCAAAAGATTCCTGAGCACAGTCAAGTGTGTCTTGTCTATCTAATATGTCTATCACTTGTTGAAGGGAGGGATTAACTAGTTTCAATATTTGCTCCCGTATGTGAACATCAGAAACGTTCTGTGCAATTGCATCACGTACCATTGTATCTGAATAAGAAAGACCACAGTCACAGTCAAAGGCACAGTCCCTAGGAAGTCCTTGCAATGTTGCTACCCACTCCCTATTAGTTTGACCGGCCGTACGTTTTGTACGAAAGAACGTATACCGTTTTGCAACCACATTAACTGTTTCTTTGAAATAGGCATCTAAAGCAGACAAAATTTCCTCGTAAGACAGTTGCTACGTCGCGTCGGGGAAACAATTTCACTATCACACGATAGGTGGATACACCGACACAAGAAAGCAAAAACGGCTGCCGCTCATTACCTTGAATTCTGTAGGCGGCGAGGTGGAAGGCAAACTGGCGGGACCATTCCCGCCAAGTCTCGTGGGTGTCATCAAAACTTCGAAATGGTGGTTCAACGGCAGGTTGTGGCTACGGTACCGGTGAAGCAGCGGCGGCCGCATCAGTTTGAATGGCACGTTGACCCTGGACGAGCTGTCCAAGGGCATCCAATAACGCCTGCGTCTGCTGATTCTGCAAGCGATAAAATTCGGACAGTACATCTGGAGAATGTGGCGAAGCCATGACACAAATAAATTAGGGCAAAGTAAAACACAAGATCCTTTGTAGACTCGTCGCCAATCTGTAGTGACGTAACAAGACTGTTACCCCACTGGAGGTAGCCGAAGGAAAGGCACGCGTGCACACACGCCGACGGGCGTCAAGTCTGGAACAGGCTACGTAATTAATACTATGAAGAAAAGTACGTAGCTGGATTAATACTTATCTTTAATCAATCATTGTGGTACATCGCTCTTGACTATACACAGGAGACTTTAATTACAATTACTGTAAGGCTAATGGCGCCTTGCTAGTTCGTAGCCATTAACTTAGCTGAAGGCTATTCTGTCTCTCGGCTAATGAGAGAGAAAGGCTTCGTACATCTAGTCGCTAGCTAGGTCGTCCGTACAACTGGGGCGAGTGCTTGTTCGTATCACGAGACCTGCCTTGTGGTGGCGCTAGGTCTGCGATTACACAGTGGCGACACGCGGGTCCAACATGTACTAAATGGACCACGGCCGATTTAATCTACCACCTAGCAAGTGTGGTGTCTGGCGGTGACACCACACTGTATCTTACTGGGACGTTCTGGTTCGGAGAGCGGCAGCAGTGTCGTTTGCGTAGCCTTCTGCAGCGGCGGCGGCGGCGTCTGATTACGCGTAGCGGTGTGTATCTCGTGTCGCCGTCTCACCCAGCTGACCGGAGACGCGCAGCGCGAGGTGGCCGGTTTAATTATTGCGAGCGAAGTCGTGCATCGGATGATACCTTGGGTGTGGCGTCCCAGTGTTTCTCTTCTCTAAGCGGCCGCGTGTGTTGTGCGTCGACCAGCGGAGCGGCGCGGCGGGGGAAGGCCAGTGTCCCAAACTCGAACCACGGACTCCCGCTTGCCAGTCTTCGGCTGTCAGGTCTTTATCCCAGCTCACAGGTGACTGCTGAGGTGAGGCCGTCTCCTTCCCGTCCTCACGAGTCACCCGGGTACGTAAAAATCAGACTTCCAATACCTTTTAACTTCTGTCTTCTGGCGCCGCGGCTGCTGCTTGCTATTCCATTACAGCGGCGGACTTGGTGCGTCTGTGCATGATGCAGTCTCTTCTTGCATGACGGTCTTCAGCACCGAAACTGACTGAAAATTACTGCTACTCTTCTTTTCTTCCTTCGTCTCTCGTCTTCGTCTCCGTCTGTCTTCATCTGTCATCATCTGTCGTCATCTGTCTTCATCTCTTCATCTGTCTTCCTCTCTCGGGGCCACCGCGTCTCGCGTATTTATTCACTTCAGTTCATTGGAGGTGAACGACTTCACGGCCATTGCCTCTTCTGTCACGTTGAAAAGCTTCTCGAAGAACCTTCTTGACCTGGGTCATTGGCTCTTGGAATGTAGGCGGGGGCCTCTGATCGCATGTGACGACTGAGAAACACGTGAGCCGGTCATTGCCTCTTCCGTCACGTTGAAAAGCTTCTCGAAGAATCTTCTTAACGTCGGTCATTGGCTCTTGGAATGTAGGCGAGGGCCTTTGCTCACATGCGACAACTGAGAAACACGTGAGCCGGTCGGGCGATGCCCTGACGGCTGAATCGACAGCGCCCGCTTATGTGGAACTCGCTGACTTCATGGTCATTGTCTCTTCTGTTCTGCTGTTCTGCACGCTGAATGCCAGTATGTAACTCTCTAAACTAAACCAAGTTTTCCATTTATATTCTAATTTCTAGTTCACTTTGATTTCACTAATTTATTTACTTAAGTAACACTCAACAATACGGTGGTAAGTCACAGAAGTCGCAGAAATCGCGGAAGTAGCAGAAATAGCAGTGGCGGAGGGATACGCGACTTAGGTTCCTTAACTGCGACTCTTAACTGCGACAAATCACAGTTCAGAATAACAGATAATGATATCGGAAAATCGCAGTTTAGCCCAACACTAGTTTCTATGTTTCGATACAGTGTATAGATACGTGGAACTGTTTCAGTGTTTCGGAACGGCTGTTGTTCACTGTTTCGAAACAGTGGTGTTTCATTCCGCCCCTGTCTCGGATAACCAGACCAGATTCGATCTCGAGCCAGACACAGAAACTGTATCGTTGATTCAAAATAAGGCTGTTTCAGCCCACCTGTGCTTGGAACGGGCGGAAACAGTGATGTTTCATTCCGCTCTATGTCGGACGAGATTCGGGCTCGGCACAGGTACTGAAACACAACATAACACTTCATGAAACACTTTCAAGAGTGTCGAAATCTTTTTGACAAGCAATAGTATGAAGCTTAAGATATCCGAAAATAAAGCTTCGTTTCTAGCTGACTGTCCTATTCCGAAATGGCGTAACATCTGCTTTATGAACACTAACCAAACAATAAAACAACGCATACTATTCACATTCAAAATAATAAACATGTGAAAATAATTCAGTTAAATTACACTTTTTTTAATAACATACGCTTCTCTGTTCATGTACAGTAATCATATTAAGAAACGCAAGTAAGCCGACAACATTTTGAATAAAAAAAAGGGGTAGAGTGACAATTATTAGACATATACATAAATTTGATGTAGGTATAATTGCAAGCAATCTGACATGTCACTGATAGCGTAATGGTGGACGGGATGGGCTGGGAAGCATGGTGAATTTATAGTAACGGTTCGAAACACCTTGAAATCCAAAACTTTTTTATGTTATATTTTGTTATTTATTCGAATTATTTGGCGTTATTTGTGACAATGTGCCTCTTATCCACAACGATTCCCTTTGTGTGCATGGAAATTAGCAGGATGTGTATATTACCCATACTAACGGAATGTGGGAATCCCAGTAGCATATCCGTTGTTTCTGCAGTTTGCTCCCGCCTCCAGTTCCTTTCGTGGTGGTTCTTCTGTCTTCAGCTATGGCTGTCCTCAGCCAATTGAAAAGTATGAAAGTCACACGACATGAAAGCAGCGCATTTGCTGCAGGAAATACGAAACTGACAAGACGCTTAAGTGATAGTTCCATACTTTCTGCGATATGATTAGCGCACTCGTACCTCATATGGGTTTTATATGGGCATACTTATACAGCAGACTTTCAAGATGATAAAATGTGTAGGTTTATTAGATTACAAAACACAAACTGTTTCACTGTTTCGAAACAGCGTATCGAACTTCGACCGTATCGAAACATTACATTGTACTGTTTCATTTGTTTCGAAACAGTTACGTCAGTTTGCCCATCTCTAGTTCTTACAGTCTTTTGTCTGGGAGATAGACAGCGTCGTTTCGTTGCTAAGCGACCGCAGGAAGCCAGCCAATGACTGAAAGCGCACGAGCAGGCAGCATGAGCAACGTTGCAACCTAATGCGCACAGGCATCTAAAGCTAGCAAAATGAGGGATGCTCAACTACCGGACCTACCGATAGATAGCTCTAGCGCGTGCCGCCAAGAGATTATATCATTGAGTGTCCGCCATATCTGAATTTGGCAAAAAAACGAAGTGTCAAAACACGGATGAAAATGTTTTTCGTTCTGCGCCCTCATAAGTATTTTATATTAGATGTTCTAGATACCTACACATCAACATAATGAAGTGTTTCTAATCTAGCGAGAAAAAACAGTGACAGTTCTGCTATGAAATTCCTAAATTCGAGTGTGTTTTGAAAGTTTGACAAGCTGACCTATAAATTGTTTACTATTTTATGAGTGCTTTACTTATTTGCCCGTTTTAAAACACTATTTAAGATTCAATGGAGGTCAACAAATTACCTTACGTGCCGAAGCTTTTAACTACTGGTATAATTCGGAAAATCAAGTGTGGACAACAGTGAAGACGTCTCTTGAAAAAAAGTTGACATCGTGTGCTTAGGGGTATCTTTACTGACAACAGAAATTACAACTGAACTATTAAAGTATTACTTACGTATAAACAGAAAAAATCGTTATTTTTTCTTTATCTGAAGTGATGCATTACCGATCTGCATATATGCTGACACTGTAATTGCAACATGCACTTACGAATTTGGCACTCTCTTTGATCAGTAATTTAAATGCCATGATTTTATTAACGCCTGTACACGACACGGTGTATTTAAACTGAGTGATATGGTAGAAGCACCAGTTTTTAACAGTGCTACAGTCTTTGATACGAGACAAGAAATACATTTAAATGAGATAAACACAAAGCCCAACGTTAAGGCTCCTCTTAAATGCTTGACTTGTATCATTTGGAAGTTAAGTCTAGTAATAATATTATATTGGACTGATTCATGATGATGTAGGAAGTGAAGGAACTTGTTGAAAATAACCTTGATCACAGCTGTTAATTTTAAGGTGTCTTAAAACTGTAATTTTCCAGTCTGACACCCAAACAATTTTAAAATTGAATTCAAAACATGTCAGTGAGCAAAATTAATTACACTTTGAATTACAACCATAGAATTCTATTTCTGTGAATCTTGGCTCCAGTCTTTGACATGGTGTCAATCACTGGAATGACTGGTTGTCAGTATACGGCCCAAGCAAAAAACAAACCTGAAAGTGAAAGCTGCAGAAGCTGGCCAGACAGGCACCCCAATGGCTGCTACAATCTGTGTGAGACAAGGGTGACATTATATTGCAAATTTAGTGTAAGAAGTTCCATATTGTCTGAATTTGTCATATACTGACAGGACAATCTAGTCCAGTCGATTTTCTTATCTGCAAAAGTACACTAGCCAATACCAGTGGCACAAAGGTAGTGCCACATTACAAACTATCTGGTAATAACAGAAGTATTGGTGGACAATGTACAGTAAATAATATGTAATAACCTGAGAAATTCAAAATTGGTTTGAAGAAATAGGACAGTATTTGGAAAGAGAGTAACATTTTGAAAATAACAAATGATGCAAGTAGAGTTTTCAGTTATGAAGCCTCGCTTAAATTTTTTTTTTCCCCCTCTCTCTTTTCAATTATCAAGGGAAAAAATGTGATAACATAAAAGTGCAAGAAAGTTGTGTACAATGTTGGAAATGATGAAAAAGAAAATTTCACTATGCTTCCTCCTCCATGTGAAGAGTATTCCTGTAATAATAGGTTATTTATTTTTTATTTATTTATTTCGTATTCCATTAATCCGTATTGTGATAAATCACAAGGATGTGGAATGAGTCATGATTACATACAACAGATATAATACACATATATAAAATGACAAAAATGTACCATAAGATTATGAATAAGTTTGTAGGTTAAAATCAAATCAAAGGTATAGCTCAAGTAATATAAAACAATACCTAAAAAGGAAATATAGTACATTTTCCAAATTAAACAAATAATACACATATATAAAATGACAAAAATGTACCATAAGATTATGAATAAGTTTGTAGGTTAAAATCAAATCAAAGGTATAGCTCAAGTAATATAAAACAATACCTAAAAAGGAAATATAGTACATTTTCCAAATTAAACAGTTAATGTGATCTATAGCAAACAAATTTTTATCAGTATAAAAAATCATTGCTTTATCTGTAGATACTCATCAAGAGAATAGAAGGAATTTACCATTAGGTATTCTCTCAATTTACATTTAAACGTAGGTAAGACATTAATGTGATCTTTAATACCTGATGGAAGGGAGTTGAAAATTTTTGTGGCTGAATAATGAACACCTTTCTGAACAAGACTTAAATGTTTCAGATCCCTGTGTAGATCATTTTTAGACCTAGTATTATGATCATGACATTCACTATTAGTTTTAAAAAGAGATAGGTTGTTAGAAACAAAAATCATCAAAGAAAATATGAATTGAGAGGTAAGTGTTAATATTTGTAACTTATGAAACAGACTTCTGCAAGAATATCTTGGATGAACACCACTCATGATTCTAACAGCTTTCTTCTGTGCAGTAAATATTTTTTTGGCTAAAGGCTTGTTGCCCCAAAATATTATGCCATACGACATGATAGAATGAAAATAACCAAAGTAGGCAGCTTTAGTAGCGTCCTCATCACCAATGGGGGTGATTACACGCAGAGCATAAGTTGCCACACTGAGCCTTCTATGTAGGTCTAAGATATGCTCAGACCAGTTCAGCTTGCCATCAATTAGAATGCCCAAGAACTTAGATGATTCACAGTGTAGTATATTTTGGTTACCACAGTTTAAGTGGCATACTTCATTTTCTTGTTGAGATGTGTGAAATTGCATATACTGAGTTTTCTGAATGTTTAGAGTTAGTCCGTTGCACTTAAACCAGTGTAGGATGTCAACGAGTACAGCATTACATTTATTTTCTAGGTCACTGTTAGTTCGACTTTCAAGCAGAATAGTGGTGTCATCGGCAAAAAGAGTAAATTTACACTCGGTGTCTGTGCAAAGTGGGAGATCATTGATGAAGATAAGGAAAAGCAAAGGTCCTAGGATGGACCCCTGAGGCACACCACACTTTAATGTGCCCCAATCAGAAGAAATGGGACTATCATTGGCACCATTAATTATCACCTTCTGTTTTCTGTTTTGCAGATATGATTCTATCCATCTACGAATGCTACCTCGCAAGCCATAAAAATTAGCCTTATGTAAGAGAATGTTGTGGTCCACACAGTCAAAGGCCTTAGACAAGTCACAAAAAATTCCAATAGGTGACATTTTATTATTTATTGACTCTAAAATTTCATTTGTGAGAGAAAAAATAGCCTGCTCAGTTGATCTACCTTTTTGGAAACCAAACTGGTTTCTGTTGAGTATGTTGTGGCTGTTAAGATGTTCTACAATTCTTGTATACATTAGTTTCTCTAATACTTTTGAGAAACTACTTAGTAGTGATATTGGACGGTAGTTAGATAAATTAGTTTTGTCACCCTTCTTGAAAAGTGGTTTCACAACGGCAAGCTTTAATCTCTCTGGGACAACACCTTGCTGGATAGACTCATTAAAAATGTGACACAGGACTTGACATATGTGGTCACTACAATGCTTCAGTATTTTTGGTGAAATGTTGTCAATACCAGTGGAATTTTTATTTTTTAAGGCCTTGATGGTATTTTTAACTTCAGTAATAGTAACTGGGGCAATACAAATTGGGTCATACGTGTTACGGTTAGCTCTGTGTAATAAATGCGTAGCAGCATTTAAGGAACCGTTACAACCTACTTGTTCTGCTGCAGTTATGAAGTGATTGTTGAATATGTTGGAAACTGTTACAGGATTATGAATAACCTCATCCTTATAGCTTATCTCTGTGGTATTAACATTCTTGTTACTCTTGCCACACTCTCTCTTTATAACATTCCAAACTGCTTTTATTTTGTTCTCAGATTTATCAATTTCAGACTTAATATACAGGCTCTTGGATTTGTTTATCACCCTTTTTAAAATTTTACAATATAACTTAAAATGAGACCTTTAAAGGGGATCATTTGATACTCTTAGTGAGGCATGTAACTCCCTCTTAGTCCTGCAAGAAATTTTTATACCTCCAGTAATCCATGGTTTACTGGAAGAAACCTCATTGTTCTTTCTGACAGTTTTTTTTGGGAAAGCCATTTCAAATACAGATATAAATTCATTTAAAAAAAGGTTAAATTTATCATTAACATCTGATGTGCTGTACACTGGCTCCCAATCTATCTGTGACAAATAGTCGTTAAAGGCAGACACAGTTTCAGTGTTTATACATCTATAGGACCTATAGGTGTGGGAGATTTTATTGCACAAACTGATGTTATTTACTTTCAGAAGTTGTCCATCATGGTCAGACAGGCCATAAATTACTTTGCTCACACTAGCACTGTTGACTCTATTCTTGTCAATGAAAATATTATCTAGAAGGCTCTTGCAATTTTCTGTAACTCTAGTGGGCCAGGTAACCATCGCAGCCAAGTTGTAAGAATTCATTAAGTGGTCCAGGTCAGTTTTGAGGTTGTTATCAGTTAAGAAGTTGACATTAAAGTCACCTACAATTATTAAATTTCTAGTTTTAGAGAACAATTTGGTCAAAAGAGATTCTAACTTATTCATAAAGATGCAAAACTTCCCTGCTGGAGCTCTGTAAATTGCAAGCACAGTAAGTAACATGTCCTTTGCAGAAATTTCAGTCCCGCAAACTTCAAAATGTTGATCTACACAATACTTACTTAGATCTAAAGATTTATAAATGATTTTACTGTCTATATAAATTACAGCACCACCTTTCTCCTTACTTGTTCTGCAGTAATGAGTAGCTAGATCATACCCATCAAGCTGCAGCCCATCAATTCCAACTGTTACATGATGCTCAGTAAGGCATAAAACATGAGGACGGTCAACAGTGTCCGTGTCCCCTAAATTTACAGATAAAAACTCTAATTTACTTTTGAGACTTCTGATATTTTGATGAAGAATAATAAGATTCTTATAGCTACCTCTACTGTCCTTCTGCTGGTCTGCTTGTCCATTAACACCGTTAGTCCCCGTTGCACTCAAAACTGTGTTGGATACATTAAGACCTATGTCGCAGCTGGAGATTTGTTCACTAGATGTCGTTGGCGAGGTCTGGTGGGTGCTGGCCATAAAAAATCACTGTTTCTTTTTGGAATTCTTCTTTCTCTCGTAGAAAATCGGGGATTACCTTTTATCCTTGGAGATACTGCATCGGAATTATTTTCCAGTCCTTGAGGTTCTTTGGGTGGAACTTCATCATATGGTATTAATATGTCATTGGCAGTGACAGGGTGAGACACAGCTATACATCTGTTTCTTGTATTCACATTGGTTCCCTGTCTATCTTGGCATGAATTGGTTTCTACAGTACCGGTACAAAATCTGACCTTTCTTGCAGAGCTGGTTGTAAGTGTTTTTACTACATCACACCGTTTCCATCGGTTTGATACTGATGAAGCAATGTTCCTGCACAATCTGAGCTTTCCTGTTTTGTTCAGGTGTAGTCCATGATTAGTGTAATCAGGCCTTTGCAAGAATAAATTGACATCAATTACTTTCACATTAACAAAATTAGATGACAAATTCATTATATATTCATTAAATCTGTACACTGTTTCGTTGACTTCTGGCTTGTCATAACAGTAGGGAACGGTACATAACAATAGCTTTGTATGATCAAGTGCTGCAGTCAACTTTTCTAAGTCTGGAATAAAGTTGTTTTTCGTACGAATGTCATTTATTCCTGCAAGGATAATAACTGCATCGTCCAAATTGAAATCACTAGTAAGATCTGATGCCCCTTCAACTACACCACTGAGGCATGCATTTGGTTTAACAACAGATGATGTGTAGTACTTGGGTTTCAAAAATTCATTTAGCAATGATGCACAGTTTCGCCCATGACTGTCCGATAGTAATAAAATCTTATTCGTTGGCTGACTCTCAATTGGTCTTTTTGTCGAATTTTTAGGAACATTGTCTCGTCCTACCACCTGAGTAGATTTCTCTGTTTCATCAATTTTATCACTTAAGGCACTAAAACGGTTGCTTGTATTCAGATGATATAACTGCTGAGAAACGAGATGTTTTGGTATCTTCTTGGGCTGGTGACAATTTGTGCTCTCGTCTTGGGATTCACTTTTGTTCTGTTGACTTCTGGCAGACAATGTGACATTTTCAGCTTTCAGTCTTTGCAGTTCTTCTAACAACACGGAAATTATTTCTTCCTTGCTGTCTATAGTGCCCACTTTTACGCAATTATCACATTTCCATATCTCTTGTTTTGAGTCCACCTTTGCACAGTTATAATGATAAACAATTTTACACTTAAAGCACATAATACCTGTAACGACTTTCTTTCTGCATGAGCATAGTTTGCTGTTTGTTATTTCTTGAAGCGCAATTTCGTGGCTGTATGATGAAGTTGATGCTAAGCAAACACTGAGTTTCTCATTTTTTACTACCACCTTCATAATTAAATAACAAGAGATGCACTTCCCATCACTAAATACGTCGAACTTCTTACACTTCACACAAACTTCGGATTGTTTGCTTTTATTTGCGGAACTCATGCTGTTCTGTTTACCGATCGTCAACATGGTTTCTTTTTCACAGTTTATAGATGCATCACAGTTTTTTTCAGATACTTTTAACACAATATAACACGTAATACATAACTGGTCACAATACCAACCGACATTTCTGCAAAATGCACACTTTTCTTCATTAAATTTACATTTATTACTGGAACTAACACACTCGCGAATTTCATTCGGCGCCATCTTACAACGTAATAGCATACCAAGAACATAAGAGTGTCACAGTGGAGATTTGTTTTCTGGTACAGACATCTGATACAACTATTCCACAACAAAACGTACTTTCAATAGGTGTGGTACCAGTGCACTCCCATGGGATAACAGAATAATATGTCCTCCAGGAATCACATTGGGTACACCACATACAGCATAAACTGTACAGCAACTACAATGCTTTGTGAGCAAGTAATAACAGTCAGTATCTTTAATTTTAACATAACTCTTGACTCCCATAATTATCTGCTTATACGTGTGCTTGTACTACAAGTTATTGGTAAAGCAAATACTAATTGAATACGTCTTCACACTTTTAATACTTAGCAGAAATTCTGAAAAAAGTAAATTGTTTTATTACTGTATCACCTCTATGGCGAATTAAGAGGTACTGACTGGTTTCTTTGAACATTTAATAGAAGCCTTCTTTTTTACCTGCTATTGATAAAGAGCCATTCCAAGTTCTGTACAGAACAATCTCTCGCATTTTTCATGAGGTTTGTTATTCTGTACACTAATATTTCTTCTTCTAAATGGTAAATAATGCATTCAGGCAGTGCTGGTATTAAAGGTAATTCATGAAATAAATTATATTTAAACCAGAAAATTAAAGGTTCCACATGGCACATGAAAAGTACCTTGCTACACGCATGTATGTACAGATTCCAGAATGTCTGTGAATTTTGAGTTACAAACTTTTTTAAATAGAAATATGAAGATCACAATACTTTGGGTCTGCAATAACTCAAACGTAAAATACTTTAGTTTCCTATGGGAAACTTTGTTCTTTACGTGACTTGTGCAACTGCTTTCACTCTTAATGGAAAACTAAATGGTTTATGTTAAAGTTAACTAGCAAAAAGTGTAACGATTGTTACATAATTTCTGTGAAGTAAGATTCCTTAATGTTATTTCCTTCCTTTGTCATCATAACTCGATAATTTCAGTTCCGTATGGGACATATGAACTAACAAAATGATGCTTTTATTACTATGACCAAACAAAATCTTTTTAACATGTAGTACACAGTCCAAATCAGCAAAAAGTGTAACCGTATAATTAAGGTAAATGTTAATGAAAATTAGGCATGTAACATTACTGAAATTTCCTAGATTTCCACGTGTACCTGTAATCACTGTATTCTGCACTTTGTAGTGCTAGAAAGATAATTCTATATGATTATTTGCATTCTCTTCTCCCCCCTCAACACAGGAAAATATAATAGAAAGACATCCTAGCAAAATAAAGACAAAATTCAGAAAATTAGGTTTTGCCTGACTCAGGTCCCCTTATTCTAGAATGGTTATAAAGTAATAAGAATGCTTATGATCAACTGGAACATTGTGTTCATTATAGGAAGTATTAAAACAACTGTTTTCTTAAAGTGAAACATTCAAGTTAACATAGTTATTGAGGGACATATTTTCTCACACTGAAAGCCATCTGTCAAATAAGTCTCAGAACATTTTTTTTTTCATTAATTTTACACAAATCACCCGTTTTTAATGCAAGTGCATATTTTGTAACACCAAACATCTTAAAATAAGCTTATATAATGAACAATTATAATTTTGTTACGATATCTACACAGGATGTAAAGACTTAATTTTACTTCAATGTGATTCATCTTTTGAAGTTCATCATCACACAAACAACAAATCTATGGACAAAATAGTTTTAAAAAATCTGTCAAAATGTCACACCCATCTGCATGGAATGTCCCATTACATAATTTTTCCAATTTGAGCACTATACATGATTAAACAATATGAGTTTATTTAACTTCTGCCTTATACTTGATTTGTTGTTTAAAATTTTCTCAGCAGGCTTTTTTCCACATGTTTTTAAGCGTATGCAGGAGTATAGGGATGCAATCTTACAAGCAAGCTGAGTCTGATGTAAGTCCTCAATCCTAATTTCATAACGGTAATCATGACCAAGAGCTCCTCTACTTCATTTTCTGCAGCACTTTCATCACTTTCTACTACATGCTTTCTTGCATGAAAATCATAAACAGGTGGCAAACAACACACATTAAAATTTGAGCAATTCCCATTCATTGCAGTGACACTGTTACCCAAGAGCAACTTTCTCATGGCACATTTGAACTGGTATGCATTTGGATTGTTGTTCCAACCACATCTGGACCGAATGCAGGGGAAAAAAAGCTCTGTGGTCTTGTGACAGTTTATATGATAGCAAATGCTTCAAAGGAGATTCAACACGAAGCATACTTGTCAGAGCTATGTGCCTTATTGATTGCATATTGAAAATTATCCCAAAAGCAAAAGTATTTCTTGCATGGAGCAGCAATGGAACACCAATGATTTTTAAGCTTTTGATATAATTTTCAGTGTGTCTGAAAATACTAACGTGTTGAATGGGTGTTGTGTGATGTCCTTAGGTTAGTTAGGTTTAAGTAGTTCTAAGTTCTAGGGGACTGATGATCATAGATGCTAAGTTCCATAGTGCTCAGAGCCATTTGAACCATTTTTTTTTTTAATTTAATTTTTTTTTTTAAATACCAAGCCAATAAGATTTGTTGTCAAGTCTCAGGGGGCTCTTATACCCTTTACCTAATGGATTTCTGGAGTTCAGAATATCAAAAATCCTATCAGTATTATACAAAAATTCTACTGTTGCTTCACTTCCTTTAATATTTGGATCAACAACCCTCCTCAAAAACCCTATACTATCTGCCACACTAGAACTCAAAGTCTGTGGAGCTAATGAAACATTCATTTTTCTATTTACATAACTTATATGTTGTCCTGATAGTTTGTTGGCAAATATCATACCTTCTTCTTGTTGTACCTTGTTCAATTGCTCAATGAAATGCCATCTAATAATGCCAGTTGGAGACTCAATAGCAGATACTTCTGCTAGAGCATTTCTGGCAAACTTCATCATATGACATGTCCAACATACAATAAACATTGTAGCTCTTAAAATCACCCTTGGAAAAATTTAGTGCTTATATTTACCTTCCAAACCCTAATGCCACAACTATGCAGCCTCTCTAAAGCAGATTTCATCAGTGTGGCCTGATTATTTGCCTGTACACCGTTGATAAAGAAATATGCAATCGGGCATATAAATTTGCCTTTAATAGAGACAAGCATGAAAACCAGAGCCACAGATGCCTCTATTACTTCTTTTGACTGAGGCACTTCCCCACCAAACTCTAAAAAACCTGTGTATTGCTTAGTTCCTTGGTCCCAAACTACTTGCTTCCTAAGTGCCACACTGTCTACAATTAGACATGAATCGCTGAACTGGTCCCTTACGATTGGGTTCGAATCAATGTACTTAAAAACATCTTTTAAGAAGACAGTTTCACAGTCGACACTTGCCACCCATTTGGAAATCAATGATTTATGGGTCAGAGGCATTAATTTTTGCAGGTATTCATATGCTGCTGGTGAATAAAAGTACACAGTCATTGCAAACATTTTCACATTTGTTGTGTATCTATTACCCTTTGACGAGAGAGAGTTGTCCACTAAATTGCACACTAATTCCACTTGTGTTCCTTTCTGATGATTGAAGAAGTTATGTAACTTCTCAGGAAGATGCCCCTTCTCCTTCAATGAACTTATGATGTCATCCATGGAAAACACTTTCTTCTCTCTTCTTCGAAGTTTTTCACGGACACACTTAACATTTCAGTTAACGTTTTAATTCGTGCACAATGTCTGAGAAAAAATTGCAAGTTTTGGTCGCCTTGTCTTCCATTTCTACTTTCGACTGTATACCACAATCAATTACTTGAGAACCAACTGCACTCTGAAATAAAGAAATAATTTCCTTATATATGATTGAAATAACTCA
Organism: Schistocerca piceifrons; assembly: GCF_021461385.2. Lineage (NCBI taxonomy): Eukaryota > Metazoa > Arthropoda > Insecta > Orthoptera > Acrididae > Schistocerca > Schistocerca piceifrons. The sequence continues at coordinate 448,050,406 of NC_060145.1, forward strand.
AGGCTTGATGAAAAAATATTATAAGAAAACTTTAGGGGTGTGAAAACATCCTTATACTAACGATTTCGACACAATTCGCAGCTTCTGCATTGGATAAATGGGACATGCTTTCCACGGAAGAATTCTCATTGACAAAATTCTCCACGCAATCAGTAGCTTCTGCAGAGGGCAAATCAAGCACGGATTCCAGGACAGAACGCTAAAAACAAAACTATGGAACTGTATTACAACATTGCTTAGACCTATGTAGCCCATTTGTGTCCGCACGAAATAAATTCACAAAAGTCAAAACCACACATATAGCAAGGAAATTAATTAGCTACCTCAAATGGAGAAGCATCGTTGTCACTCAAAATCCTAACATGTCGTCGTCGCTGTTTATTTGGTGGCATCAAATGTGTCGGAAAGTCAAAAATTGATGGCACTGCTTCGTGTCTGAGACGTTTCTTCCACGTTCCAGGGCTCACTACGTAATCATCTTGCCGAAAAAGTTTCCGCAAAGAAAACTGCAAGACGTAGGTTTAAAATCTTTCCGCTTCACGGAAGTAATCCACTTCTTTAGCAGCTCTGGGTGCTTTAGAGGAAACCTGTTCAAAAACATCGAATTAGCAAACGCACTAAGTCTGTATTGTTGTCGTATTGTATCGGTAGTCCTATTACCTGTGAAATGGTAAGTCACTTTCCTTACTCCATCGCTTCGTACGCTTGAAAGCGGAACAAGAAATCACCATTTCGATAATCCTTAATTCCTTATACACCGTACAGACCGAAAGAAACTTCTTGCCAAATTCGAATATGGCGGGCAATACAGACGACAGTAATCAGCTGGTAGAGCCATCTATCGGTAGGTCCGGTAGTTGAGCATCCCTCATTTCGCTAGCTTTGGACGCCTGTCCTAATGCGCGCGTATCTGAAACGCAACAGTCTGTGTCTCACGTGTGAACGGTGCTGTTGTCTCTCATTGTTTAATGAGAAGTCTAGTTCGTACATTTTGCTGTTTTTAGTGTTTATGCACTTCTGTTTCATTGCAAACCATTTCCAATGCGACGAGTGGTAGAAACGAAAAATGTGAAGTGAAACTGAGGAACAAAGGCTGCTGCGAAGCCAGAAACTCGTGTGATACTAGGGAGTATTTTGAAAAAGAGAATGCAAAATGTTAAGGGTTACATCGTAATTTCTGAAGGTCAGGACGCAGAGGACTGCAGCAGCTTCGAAAGTACCGGTAAGCAAAAATACTATTGTGACTATAGGGAAAGTTCTTGTTTGTGTATGCTCTCACCGGTTACTAGAATAGTGTGATAGCAGTCTAGATGGTGCCCGTGGCGTAATGGGGTAGAGGGTGTGGACTCTACTGTTCGTTCTCCTTTTGTGAAAACTACCACAGCCTTTGTTTGCCATTCACGTTATTTGGTTTTGTCAATACAACCAAATTATTACTTTCCATCCTAGACTTCGGGAGACGCCAGATATCGACCCGTAATCACAACAAAGATTTGAAAGACAGGGTAGGTTTGCAACATCACATTGAAGCCCAAATCATCTGCCTTTGCTTGACTTACCTTCACAATTATTTGTACAAACCTACTTCTTTGTTACTGATTTTTTGCTAACTGACTATAATGATCTGAAATTTTGTGGTGGCAAGTTCATCAACAAGACAGAAAATATTCAGCATTCAGACATTGTACGCACTTTCAGTGCCCCCCCCCCCCCCCTACACACACACACACACACACACACACACACACACACACACACACACACACACACACACACACACACACACACACACACACACACACACACACTGTTTGCTGAAGGGTTGTCTTTACTCCCTCCATTAATTATTTGTATTCCACCGAGACTACTACATCTTTTTATCAATCTGAAATTGTATTTAGTACTTTAAAACTTTTAAGAACAAAAAATAAGAAATCTAAAAATTTATCAAATTAAGAAAGTATATTGTGACTCTTCCTCCCCTGTTCTATTAAGCAGAACTGTGATGGTCTATCATAGTGCTGTAATTATAACACCTATTTAATTTTCTGTCATAGGTATGCCATTATAAAGGAATATGTGGGATCTCATTGGCCATAAGTTCTGCTTATAATTTTCTGAATACCTGTCAATGTTATTGCAAAATTGTTAATGAAATTAATTTACATGTTGCTTTCTTTGTGTACCAAAACTCCACGCCCTTACTCTGTATAGCCCTGCATCACAGCAGTATCCCTCAGTGACATACTTCTCAGTTTTGGGAGTGTTTTTGTAAATGTATGTGATGTCATTTATTATTTGGAGGTACACATTTTGTGAAAGTTTTCAGTATATGTGCTGATCATGTGCTCTTTAATTTAACCTTGACACAAATTACAATTAGTTTTTATTATTTCTGTCTGTCTCACATTTGTGCCTAACATTCAGAGTGAACGTGGAAGATGAATCGGAGGAAGTGTAAGAAGTAATTCTAGAATTCACATGAGGGTATGTTGCTATAGTGCTGCACTGAATGTAATAGGGTAACTAACAAAGCCATGTAAGTAGTCAGTTGAGATTGAAATAAAGTTTCTTGCTGTAATTGATATAAAGATAATATCCACAGTAATATAACATGCACCCAGTAGAAAATGGACAGCGAGTGGAATAATTAAACATTTTGCCTTACAGTAAATGGATCATTCATTCTAAATAGTTTCATTGTACTCGTAGAGAATTATTTTTGTTACATACATGATGAATTACTCCAGCGTTATGTCAGGATCTGACAATGTGTTGTGAACCATCATTCCACTGCCGTCTGTTTTGAGAATAATTTAGTATTTGTTGTTGTGTGGTGCAGTAGTGGAAAAATGTTATTATAGGCCTAATGCAAAACTGGGAAAATATTTAATTCCTGATGGAAAGATAACATCCACATTTTATTGTGAGGAAAATGTAAATGGGGAAATACGGAAGCGTCAGATCCCTCCCGTCTGCTTTGACCCATGACGTTACAAATATGGCGGAAACAAAAACACACACACACACTTTCCACAAGAAGCCTAATGACACTAACGGGACAAGCGCGGGAAATGGGGTGATTTTGGGTGGGGGGGGCAAACTAAATATAAACAAATTTAGACGCCTTGCATAGCTACAATGTGTAAGTGAAGACAGCCATTCATGAATAACCACCCACCTCCCCAGGGGTCGTAACCCCTGCAACCCATAGAAGATAAAGATGCTTCAGTAGCTGATTAGTGTTTTTTGTCTTTTTAAAAAAAAATCTCACGGGATAGAACGAACAGATCAGAAAGATAAATATAATAAACTAAAACAGAAATTGGAGGAAACAGATAATTAAAATAAGTAGTAAGCGTTTTTAAATTAAAAAAAAAAAATCTCACGAGATAGAACGAACAGATCAGAAAAGTAAATAAAATAAGATAAAACAGAACTGGAGACAGCCACACTCAAACCAAACTCCGCGCCGTCATGACGTCACACACGACAACACCCTTACGTCACGGGTCAAAGCCGACGCGTGGGATCGGACGCTTCTGTCGACCCGTAAATGGTACATGTCATGAAAAAGTAATTTATTGTTGTGACACTAAATGCTGACATTTATCAGTTACTAAATCCTTCTCTAAGTATGTATAATGGTAAGCTATATACTGCTGCTTGCTAAATGTGTGTAGTTCTATAAATTGGCATGATAACAGAAGTCTTGTAATGCTTGGGATCACCAGCACAATACTGTGAGGGGAAGATTTGTAATTGATTAAATGGATTCATTTCATATTGAGTACTTGGTAGCCACCATCTCAACAATTCTTTGTTTATTTTCCTCTGGAGCAACATAATTACAATAGGGATATTTCGTACAGTAACAGAGCTCCCACACCAAAAGAAAGGAGGTCGCACTGGAACTCAAAAGAAACGCAGTCTAAAAGGAGAAGCAATATTAGAATGGTATTTAGGATGATGATCATTACATGGGGTTGCATTAACTAGATCCCATACTGTAGAAGGCACAGCGGCCAGTTCATTGGTGAGCTTTTGTTTGTTGTCATCTGCTGTTACAAAGAGTAATCCCATGAGGAGGGACTTGTTTTTTGGTATTTGATTTGGCCCTCCTTGCTCCAGATCTGACACTGATTAAGGGTTCGAGTAGTTCATGCTTCATGCCCTGATGGGAGACTTTCAGGTGGGGCCACCTAGTGAGTTAGCTGGCTGGGAGCCTGTGGTTATCAAGTACTTGAAATGGTTATTTTGAAATTGTAGCAGAAAATAATGTAGTTTTGCTGTGTGGAGGAGTTTTTCTAGTTTTTCAGCTTTCATCACGTCCAGTCTTTGTCTATGATTGTGTGAGGAAGGTATAGGTGGTACAAAGTAGTAGTGGGATTTGGAGGGGGGGGGGGGTGAATGGAATAACAAGATTTCCAATGTGAAGAAATAGTACACCAGGTGCATTAAAAAACAACTTTAGCTTTGTGTTATTTCTTCACATTGCGCCATTCTTGAAAAACAGTAGCTGAAAATGATGAACAAAATGCTAAATGACAAGATTGGCCTTTGGGTGGATGCAAACGTTTGGGGGCGGGAACGCTGACATAACTGGCACTGTCAAGAGAAACCGCTACATTTAACTTCACTGTGCAGTTTTGACACTACAATTGTTAATTTCCTGGTGTCAGGAGAAATGAAGAAACAGGGAGGTCGACATGAAGTGTTCGGGACAAATCTGATGTGATGAAACTGAGCCATGGACCCAGTAGATACCTTATATTGTGCCACTTGCAGTTAAGATTGTTACCAGTATGCTGATTGCCAAGTGTAAACATGCAGTGTTTTCCTTTCAGTTCTTGCCGTACAGAATATGTAATAATAAATCAATACTTGAATATACACCTCTAAAACTGGCAGTATATTTACACTGCGTAGCTGATATTTTTATAGGTTGGTATGTTGATATTTTTTCTTCCAATATATTGATACTTTTCTTTTGATAGATCGAGCACTGATAATGATAGTTTCTTTTTTAAATATTGATTTATTGCATTCACGGTATTTTTATAAATATCGACAGCCCTACTTTATAATGGATGAACACCACAAAAAACATGAATGACATTAACAGCACTGTTCATACATGAACTGATCTAATATAACAACCAAAAACTACATACAATAAATAGAGACAAAAATATGTGATGATATGTTACACACTTATTAAACATTTTCTTGTACCACTGTCCAGTATGGGAAATATACTACAATTATGCAAAAAAAAGTGTGTTAATGTAGTCATACAATTCCATGGTCCTTAGAATTTTAGTGAGAAAGGGCTATTTGAGTTGAAATAGTAAAACTGGTTGCACAGTCCACTTCTACATACATAATCTGCAAGCCACCACAAGGCGAATGGTAGAGGGTACCTTGTCCTACCACTAGTAATTCTCTTTCCTGTTACACTCGCAAATAGAGCGAGGGATAAAGACCGTCTATATGCCTTCATAAGAGCCTTAATTTTTCTTATCTTACCTTGATATCCTCATGGTCTCAATGCAAAATGTACATTGGTAGCAGTAGAATCGATTTGCACTGCCGTGACAGCTCTCTAAATTTTTCCAATAGTGTTCCATGAAAAGAATGTTGTTTTCCCTCCAGGAATTCTCATTTGACTGTATGAAGCATTTCTCTGTAATACTCACATGTTGGTCTAACAGGACAACTCTGAATTGCTTTCATGTCTTCCTTAAATCCTACCATGTGGGGATACCCAAAACTTGAATGGTACTCAAGAATGGATCACACTATTATTTTATACGTGGTTTCTTTTACAGATGAACCACACTTTCTTAAAATTCTCAAAGTCAACGAGTTTGCCTTCGCTACTACCCCCTTTGCATGCCCATTCTGTTTCATTTCTCTTTCCAACATTGTGCCTAGATACTTCTTGATGTGGCTGTGTCAAGCAGTACACTACTAATGCTCTGTTTGATCATTGCAATGTTGCTTTTTTGTATTTACATACATTAACTTACATTTTCAACATTTAGAACAAACTGCCTCTAACACACTTACTAGAAACTTAGTGTCACTTAAATATTTATTGAATATGGAGGTTCCATTCTGCCTACCTGGTATGCTCTTTAAATCTCACTGAATATCCTCCCAGATTGCTCAGTATAAAATCTTGTGCATGTTCCACTGTCAGTATCATTCAAACTGGCTGGTTCTACCAGTATTGTCAGACTATCTTTTCTAGTGTATTGTTTCTATGAAAACTGGTACCTATGTTAGTTTTCTTGATCATGAGTGCGACTTGGTCTGAGACTGCACCCAACTGGGGTATATTTGGTGTAGCTAGTCTTTTTGTACTTGACATTTCACCCTGGACTTTGCATTGTTTGTACGTGACATCATCTCTTTCTAATGTAATTCCACCAGTTATATCCACATTCTCTTTTTTAACTTGCCACCCATAGACGTCTGTGACCACTCCTGCTATGAAATCGTTATTGGTAACCAATTCTTGCAAGATTGCAAGTGGAAGGTTGCTAAGCCTATATCGTTGAATTGAAATATGCCCTCTTGTGGCATGTTGTATGACAGGACTCATTACTGATTGATGATGGGCTTACAAAATATTCCAAACTGATGTTGGCTTTTAATGTTTGAAATTTGCAAGTCTAGGAAACGTGTACTTGTATTAGCATCTATTTCTTTTATAAACGTTGTTAGGATGCAAGCTATGGAGTTGATCATGTGATGTTTCGATTTTGATAATAGTACCAGTATATTAGCTGCGTATTGGTTGTATTGCCAAATTTTCTTGTTGTCTGTTGAAAATTAGTGAAAATGTTGCTAAAATGTTTACAGCAATAATGGCCAGTGTTCCTGCCAGGTAGTTACCCATCGCAAGACTGTCTTGTTTTGTATACGTGGCACTGTGGAATATTAAGTACTAAGGGGAGTGGCTAATTCTAATAATACATAATTCTCTATTACCTCTATTGTCTTCTTTACTGGCACATTTGAACATATATATTAACAATATCAAATGAAATGAATATCTTTTACGAATGTAAACAATATACTGTTTCTCAAATTATGGGACTGCTTAAGCAGACTGTCAGGTTTTTACTGATCTCAGAGGCTGGGCTATCCATACAGTTTCCAATCAGATAAATTGGGCTGTCTTTGTGTATTTTAGGTTGTACTCTTAACTTTAATGCACTTCATGTTTATATAGTCTTCCACTGCTATATCAGTAAAAAGAAAGTTAAGTTTTTCTTTGTGCTATTGTTACAGTTTTTAGTGGGGTATTTGCCTATTTTACTAGTTTTAGTGTTATCAAATAATTGCAAAACTTTCATCATACTCAACTTCAACCATAATAACAATGTTACCTTCTCTGTTTTAAGAATAAGTGCATTGTGGTCGAAGTTTGTCAGTGACACCTTAAAGTCAAGGGGCTGTCAGGTATTGTATAGTGTATATGCTTTTGCCTCCTAGTTACTGCTACACAATTTTGGATGTTTTATACATTATTCGTTTTTTCTTCAAATGGTAATTCAACTGTGTCAGACTCTTAATGACACTAGCCTGAAGATAATAGAGTAGGAATTGTGGAGCAGATGCAAAATATTTATTATACGCGGTGAGATACAGCAATGTAGGCTATAGTGGAAATCATTCCTCGTCCTAATGTTACATTGATTGTTTCTGATTTTGAACAGTGATTGACCATTCACAACAAACTTCATAAGGGAATACATGTGTTGCAAGAGGGTGGTCAATGTGACAAACTTTTTAAATAATTATCTGTAAAAGTTTTTAAAGTGTACACTATGTATTGTCCTTTTTACACACTTTGACACAATGAATATGTTTTCTGATGAGGTGTCCTAGAATACAATGTAGTATCATAAGTATCAGTAAATCAAACAGGGAGGACGAAGGAGAAAAAGGAAAGAAAAAATACTAAATTTTTGCGTTTTCACATCTAAAGTCTGTGACGTGCCTTATTTATGTCATTACTTTCTGCCACATCTAACTTTTGTTTTTTCTTTGTCCCTTATCATTGTTATTGTTTTCTGTGTGTGCCTTTCTGTCAGTCCTGTGGAGAAGCAGCAGATTTCTTATCTTATTAGTGTAACTTACTTTTGATGTCTTTTTACAGCTCTACATTTCAAATGCTTCAATTTTCTTCTTTCTTTTGTTTTCCTGTAGCCCATGATAATTTGGCTGTGCTGTTCTACTTTTAAGTTAACACTTCATTTGTTCATCATGTATTATTTTCCTTCCAAGGTAGCAGAATTCCTTAACTTAGTCTACTTTGTGGTCCCCAATTTTGTTGAGTTTGTTGCTAATCTCATGTCTGTCTGCTAATTGCTTTCATCTTTCTTTAGTTTACTCTCAGTCCATAATCTGTTCTCATTAGACTGTTCGTTAAATTAAACACATGCTGCAATTCTCCATATTCACGAAGGATGGCAACGTCATAAGGGAATTTCATCACTGATTTCCTTTCATCTTGAATGTTAATCCTTCCCTTAAATGTTTCTTATATTTTCATCATGGCTTCTTCAGTGTATAGGTGGAATAGTTGGATTGAAAAACTACATCCCTGTGTTAAACCCTTTTTAATCTGAGCATTCATTCTTTGTTTTTGGTTCTCATTGTTCCCTCCTGGTTTGTGAACATATTGTATGTTACCCATCTTTCCCTATTGCTTACTCTTTTCTCAGAATTTAGAACATCTTTCACCATTTTACATTATCAAACGCGTCTTCCAAGTCATCAAATTCTATGAGCATGTCTTGATCTTTCTTAACTTGCACTTCCATTAGCAACTGCAATGTCAGAACTGCTTCTCTGGTGCTCTTATGTTTCTGTAGTCTTAACTGATGGTCTAATAGATTTCAGTTTTCTTTTCCATTCTTCTGTATATTATTATGCTCAGCAACATGGATGGATGAGCCATTGAACTGATGGTGTGACACTTTTTGCATTTATCTCCCCTTATTATCTTTCGGGTTGTGTGGATGATATGGTTTTAAAAGTTTACTTAAATGCCACTTCCCCTACTGATATCATAAATTCCAAAGGAATGTTGGGTGTCGTTTCTGCCTTATTTGACTGGATCCCCTATGTCTTTCTTATGACTCCCAGTTATTCATTAGTCATTACATCGGATAGTTCCTCCCTCTCATAAAAACCTGCTGTATACTCTTTCCACCTGTCAACACTCTTCGTTTCACAGTGAAAGTCTCATTGCACTATTAATGCTGACACTATGTGCTTTTAATTTCATCAAAGGTTGTTTTGAGTATTGTCTGTGCTGAATCATTCCATCCAACAGCCATTTCTTTGTCAATTTCGTGCAATATTGGTTCTTCCAGCAAGCACCTAAGGTGTCAATGAAAAGAGTCCATAATGTCTTCAGTAAGGAACCAAACAAACATTTATGACCACCATGTTTGCTATATAAAACGATGTGGGTTTTTTTTTTTTTTTTAAGCCTATTCTCCTGTGGGTATACTTGAAGAGCTAAGTGTACGAAACAAATCCACACACAATACAGGAACTGAAAGAAATCATCAGCCCTGAAGTTGCTGCTATCAGTATCTGAATATGCTTAGGTGTGCGTGGCTGTGTATTCACTTTCAGCATATTCTACAAATTAATTTTTTATTGTAATGCTGGACTCATATTTGGGAGGGCGACAGTTCAAACCCACATCCAGCCATCCAGATTTAGGTTTTCTGTGATTCAGGGAAATCATTTGAGGCAAATGCCTTTGCAAATGCATGGCCCGTTTCCTTCTCCATCCTCGAAACAATCTGAGATTGTGCTCTGTCTCTTGCTCTGTCTCTAATGACTTTGATGTTGATGGACCATAATCTTCCTTCCTTCCTTCTCTCTCTCTCTCTCTCTCTCTCTCTCTCTCTCTCTGCATATAACAAAGTTGTATTATTAAACAATGGAAAATTAAAGATGGAATAATGACAATAGTATCAAAAGGACAGTTGCTTATCACCATGTAGTGGAGATATTGAGTCACAAATACACACAACAAAAAGACTGTCAAACAAAGCTTTTGGCCAAACATTTTTTGTGAGTTACTGTGCCACATGAACTAGTATCTCATCCTATCAACCATTTCCCACCCTCCACTCCTTCCCTTCTCCATTCCAGTGAGCACATACTAAGTTCACCTAATCTAGTCACATTTGCCGCCCCCCCCCCCCCCCCCCCCCTTCTTCACACTGACCCACCTACAGATCTGCTACCCACATTACCACCGTTTTAGCCTCCAGGGGGATCACATTTCTTTTGTGAGTTCGTGTGTGGTGAGCACAGGGCCCTGAGCTGTTGCAGCCCATTCTTCCTTCCTGGGCTGCATTTCCTTCCTGTGTTCCTCGTTGCCTGTCCCCGCTGCCTCCTCTTTCCCCTCTCTGTTTCTTACTTATGTCGACCTGGCTATCCACCTGGTTTCCTTTATTCCTTGCAGTTTTGTTTCCCATGTCTGTCCTCTTTCATCCTTTGTGGCAATCTTGTCCCCTTTGGGATTTGACCTCCACTTCTAAATTTCCTCTCCATAGTGTGAGCCATTTGGGGAAGAACCCCCTCCTTCGTTCCCCATCGAAGCCGCCCTCCACCCCACTAGATCACTAACACTTGTAGACAGTTCACATGTGGGCCTATTACGTAACCATCTGCCTGAACCCCCTGACCACATCAGTCAAATTTTGATAACTGAACTGTTACCTCCCCATGTGTGCCTAGGAGTGATTGCTTTTCATTCCGGGACATTGGAACTCCTGGCAACAGCCACCATGCCAGACTGCCCTTACTATGTCTGGGTTTGGCCCATAGGCAGAGCTCCTGATCAGAGTGTGTGGCATCAGGGCTGATGCTTCGCGTATGAAATGTATCAAGCTCCACAAAACTGGCTGTTCTTCTACAACTATCTCCTTGGTTGGTAATGGGTCATTGAATGCTGCTTCTTATGACCCTGCAGCCTTCCCTTCCCTTTCTGTAGCCTTTGAGAAGGGCCAGGCTTGCCAGCTTGGGAGAAACACTTTCCCCATTATTTGGTCTGTATTAAGGTGAATGGGGACACATTTACTGCCATAAAGCTGTTATTTTTTTGTGGAAAATATCAAAAAATGTCACCCAGTCTGCTGCTCTTCCTGCTTGTGATCATCTTGGCAACACCCGATTGTCCATTACACCTCACCAGTCTTTCAGAATGGTCCAGGGAGTAATTGTTTTTTTTTTTTTTGGGGTTTCTCAACCTTCAAACTGAGTGGGAGTTCCAGGGCAATCTGGAACAACGAGGTTTTCATTCTGTTTGGTGTGTACAGGAAGGTTGTAAAGACAATCGCACTGATACCAGCACCTTTGTTCTGGCATTTGAGGGAGGTGCCATCCCAGAGAAAGTCGAGGTTGTGTGTTACTGCTGTCACATGAAGCATTACATTGCGCCATCCATTAGGTGCTTTCAGTGCTTGTGTTTCGGGCACGTCTTCCCGATGTACAGCGATCCCTCTGTGTGGTGACTGTGGACACCCACTCCATGAGGGGAGTCCCTGTGTTCCACCATTCGTGTGTATTAGTTCTCATGAATGCCACTCTCCACACTCGCCATATTGCCTGGCTTGTATGAAAGAAAAGAAGAGATAAGAGTCTAAGTCCCTGGATCTTGCACTGAGGTTTGTCAGAAATGTGACCGATTTCATCCTGTGGTAATGACTTTTTCTTTTGTCTGGGTAATGTACTTTCCCTTTCCTCCCTCTTCCTTGCCCAGTCCCATCCCCCTGTCCTCTCTCCCTCCCCTGCAGTTCTCATGTCCTCCCCTCCAGGTGCCACTGGCTCTTGCTAGCTAAAAAAGTGTCCCCCTTCTTCAGGACCTGCTGGTGATTGTGCTCCTTCTCAGGACCCTCTCTCTCCAAGCATCTTTGACTGGAGGTCCATTACCACAACCCAGCCATGGGACACACAGTCTGTGTGCCCGAAGTGTGCCTGCTGTCCTTTGGTTTCGGATCTTGCAGAAGCCTATCCCTCTGTGCCCTGCCCCCCTCAACCTATGAAAAAGGAAGGTGTGGAGGAGGAGAAGAAGTCCCAGGACAAGGTTGCCACCCCCAGCCCCGCCCCTCCCCCCTGTCGTGGCTCTGTTGGTGCCAGCTCCCCTCTCGCAACTTGAATCTCATAACTTATTTACAGATGTCTCCCTGTCGTCGTTGGTGTTGGATAGTGTCACAGTGGCCTGATTGGCTCCAGCCTGTTTGCCTTCCATTTTTGTACTCACTGTGTGAATATTCAGTGGAACTGTAATGGATGCTACCGCCACCCCCCAGAATTGCAACCACTTACTGCAGTTTACTCAGCAGCTTGTGTCGCTCCCCAGTAATCTCATCTTATTATTGCTCACTCGTCAACCATTCGTACATTCTGTGCTTTCTGTCGAAACCGTATTAGCCCTTTGAGGGCTTCTGGCGGCTTCTGCACGTTGGTCCATATAGATAGCCTCCCTCCTGAGATTCCAGCTACATCTGCTGCTGTAACTGCCCTCCTTCAGCAACTCCCCGCTTGCTTCCTCCTCCTTAGAGATTCTAATGCCCATCACCCCTTATGGGTCAGTGCTTCTTCATCTAGTTGGGGGCTCCTCATTGACCAATTTCTTGTGGACCTCGACATGTGACTTCTTAATGATTGTTCCCGTACTCATCTTGGTGCCACATATGGCAGTTCTTCTGCCATTGATCTCTCGCTCTCTTCCCCTCCCCTTTTTCCTTCGTTACACTGGTTGCCACATGATGACCTCCGTGATAGTGACCACTTCCTGTTGATCTTCTCGTTGGCTTCTCACCTCCCACTGACCATGTTACCCCTCTGGGCTTTCCATCATGCTGATTGGCCTCTATGTACCTCCCTGGTGTTTTCACCTTCTTTGTCAGGTTGTACTGATAAAGTCATCTGTAATTTGTCTGATAAGATAGTCTGCACTGTCAACATGCCCGTTCTCCGATTGACGAGCCCAGTTCGTCTTAGGCCAGTTCTGTGGTGGGTCATGGCCGTTGTCACCACTATCTGTGATTGTCATTGGGCCTTGCAATGTCTGAAGTGTCACCAGGCCTCCACTGGTCTTTATCCCTTGAAACGTCTTTGTGACAAAGCCCGTCACTTAATCAAACAGAGCAAATGGGTGTGTTGGGAATGCTTTGTCTTCTCTCCAGTTTCTTCTGTCCCGTCGTCACTGATGTGGTCTACATTCCGCAACCTCCAGGGTTTTTTGTGGCAATCTACCATCCTGGGCCGTGCCCTTCCAGGTGACCTAAGTACAGATTCATTTATTCTCGCTTCCTTGCTCGCTCCTTTTCGGGTGTGGATAATTCGACCCTACTCCACCTTTACCGGGCGCTAGTTCTTTCTCGTCTGGACTATGGTTGTCAAGTTTATGGATCAGCTGCCTCTTCTATGCTGCTTCTCTTGGACCGGGTTCACCATCGTGGTATCAATTCAACCACTGTTCCTTTCACCCTAGTCTTGTTGATAGTCTTGTGGTTAGCACTTTGATTCCTACCTTTTCGATTTGGCAGTCTGGGATCCTGGTTTCCTGTGGCATCACTATCCACCCTTCCCCTGCTCGTTTCTCCTAGTCTATTCTTTTCGCAGCTGCAGGCTGGCACCCGCCCACTGCTCACCATCAGATAGGTTTACCGGTTGGGCTCTGCCTTGCTTCCTTCTGCCATTACTTCCATCTTGTTCTCTTCCTCACATTCTCTGCCGACCACCCTACCATGGTTACCTCCTCGGCCACAGATTCGGATGGGTCTCTGCAGTTGTCTGAAAGCCTCAATTGCTCCATTGTGTTTCATTGTTTGTTCAGAATGCTCTTACTTGAGTTTCAGGATGCCATTACTTTTTACACTGATGGCTCTAAATTTGCTGATCATGTGGGATATGCTTTCACATCTTCTGTTGTCACAGAACACCATGTGAGGTGTTTACTGTGGAATTTATGGCTATCTATTGGGCCCTCTGTTCTTATTAAACAGTTCTCCCTCACCCAGGTTTTGTTATGTACAGGCTCAATGAGTGGCCTTCAGGCTGTCGCTCTGTGTTTCTCCCGCCATCCCTTGATCTCTGCCATCCATGATCTTGGTGATGCTGCTTGCTCAGTCAACTTCCTTTGGGTTCCTGTCCTCATCAGTATCCTGGATAACTTGCTGATCATCTGGCAGGAGGGGTGATGGTGGGGGGGGGGGGGGGCTGCCACCTACCCTCTATTCTCAGTGTCCTCTTGGGGGGTTAATTTGTGGCTTTATATCAAATCCCTTTTCGCTTAGTGGTGGACTCTTGGGAGGTCTGTGTAATGAACTTTGCACCATCAAGGATACAGTCACTGTATGGCATTCTTTGCTCTGTCTCTCCTGGCGGGACTGTACCATCCTCTACCATGTTTGTATTGGCCATACTAGAATGACTAATGTGATGATTTTTCTCCCCAATGAGCCTCCCCCACCCCCTTTTAGTTCTGGGACTCCGCTCACATTGATCCATATTTTGCTGGACTGCCCCACCTTATGGTCCTTTGCACTAAAAGTGCCCTCTCACCTTTGTTGTCTCGGGTGTTAACGGATGACCCTTGTATGGTTATGTCCTGTCCTTGGTTTTCTGTAGAAGTGGTTTGTACTATCAGGTAGAAGTCCTTGGATTTTTGTATGGACTTCGAGTTCCTCATTTAGCATAGGCATTGGTTCTGGAGACGTCGATGTTGCCTCCATACCAGCCAGGTTCTCCCTGCCTTTTCCCTACATTTCGTCTGGTCTGGTATGCTGTTTCGTTTCCCCCTTTTATTGTGTTTTCTTCCCCTGGTGCTATCCCTGTTGTATCATGATGCTGGTATTGTTTGGGTGTTAGGATAGGTGGTGGTGTTTCTGCCCCCCCCCCCCCCCCCCCCATTTTCCCCGTTCCTACTCACTGCCCACCTGTTCTTTCCTCTTTCTGCTGCCCTGACGTGCCTTTTTCCTCTTTGTTTGCACATTATCCCTTCCTCTTGTCTGGACTGTGCTGTTAGCGTAGTTCTTCCCTTTATTTCAGCCATCCTAGATCATGGAACCAATGACTTCACTGTTTGGTCCCCTTCCCCAGATGAATCAAGCAGCCGACCTACCAAATTTCTTTGTTCTTATAGTGTGTCCACACTGATTTCAGTTGGTTTTCGCCTGTCAGTGGCATCTTGCTCCCTCAGATTTTATCTTGTTTCTCCATATTCATCTGTTCTATCTTTTCTGTGATTTTCCCATGTGTTTGTTGTAGTTTTGCAATTTTTTGGGTGTATTTCTACATTATCTATGTATTTTTGCGTGTTTTTATGCTCCACCATGAATCCTTGCTGCTTCCATCTGTGTCAATATATAAAAGTTTCCTTATCCCTAGTCAGAACCCAGTCCCATGTACTGTTCCTTTGTTGTTGCTTGGCTCATGGAATCCTCCTCGCCCCAAACAGCTTACAATCAAATTACATATCTCTGGCTGCAACGTGTCCTACAATGACCACCATCTGTTCAGATTCTACCAGTCCTTAACCCTCACCAACATAGTGCTGCAAAGCCACGTCAATCAGGCTCAAACCTCCTTACAATACCTCTTCTCCATCAGTAAAATTCTCTTGTTATGCAACCACAGATTCCTGAATCCCATATCACATGTTGAAATTCTTGCCCTCAAGGAACTACAGTTGCATGCACACCACCACCTCAAAAACTTCTTGACCCCCTTTACTTCCTACTCCTGCCTTGGGCTACCACTATCCACCATCTCTACAACCACTTCCAAACCTTCTCCACATCCTTTCATAGCTGACTAACCCTTCCTTGGAGACGTATTACATTGAACTCGCCCTCAAAATCTCCACCCCACTGCTATACAGAATCCAGAACCTAAACGGACCCAAAACACAGTCAGGAACCTTTCCTGTAAAGACCTTAGCTCCACAGAAGTAGAAGTCGTTTCCAAAGGCCTCAACTTTCGCCTCCACCTTCTCCTGGTCCCTGCAGTGGAAACTCTTCTTTGCCACTAATTGTAGCAATCGGACTCAACCAAAGACCAATGTTGAACCCTGTCTGACTCGTTTCCCTCGTCCATCCAACTGTGATCCACCCCCACTGTCCCCAAATCACCCTGTTACCTTTGCAGAATTTCTTAACCTAATATCTTGTCTCACCATTATTCTCCAAATCCCTCAACATGCAAGCTAACCTTACCTCTGCAGAAAGAACTGCAATCCACCATCTAAAAACTGATGTCAACCTTACAATCCTCCCTGCTAACAAAGGCTCCACCACTGTTGTTTTGAAGCGCAGGGATTACCTGGCAGTAGGATTCCACAAACTGCCAGGTTCCTCTGCGTACAAACACTGCCACAGTGACCCCATTTCAGAAATCCAGCAGTATCTCCAGTCTCTCCTCAAATTCTGAGGCCCACCCCAGAACCTCTCCATGGAGTCCATCTCTCTCCTCACCCCTACCACTTCCAAGAGTCCTCCTTTCTACGTGCTTCTTAGAGGCTATTAACCCAACCACCCAGGACACCCCATTGTGGCCTGTTAATGTGCACCCTGTGAGAGAATCTCTGCCTTCATAGATCAATGTCTTCAGCCTGTTGCTTGTTAACTACCCTCCTGATAAAAGGTACCAAACATTTCCTCCACCGACACTCCACCGTTCCTGTTTCTTTTCCACTTGGTGCTCTGCTCATCACTATCGATGTCACCTCCCTGTACACCAACATCCCTGATGCCCGTGGCCTTGCTGCTATTGAACACTACCTTTCCCAATGCCCGATGGATTCCAAACCTAGAACCTCCTTCCTAGTCGCCATGACCAACTATATCCCCACCCACAATAACCTCTCCATTGAAGGCATCACCTGCAAATGAATCCAGATTATGGTATGGGCACCGATATGGCACCGTCCTGTGCCATCCTATTCATTGACCATCTAAAGGTATCCTTTCTAACCACCCAGAATGCCAAATCCCTCACCTGGTTCAGATTCATTGATGACGTCATGATCTGGATCGAGGATGAGGACACCTTATCCACGTTCCTCCAAAACTGCGAAATCTTCTCCCCTGTTTTCTTCACCCGGTCCTCCTCAACCCAACGAGCCACCTTTCTTGATGTTGACTTGCACCTCAGAGATGGCTACATCAGTACCTCTGTCCATATCAAACCTACCAGTTACCAGCAATACCTCCACTTCAACAGCTGCCACTCATCCCATGTGAAGTAGTCCCTTCCACACGACCTAGTCACCTGCGACAGTTGCATCTGTAGTGAGGAGCACTCCCTCTCAAAATGTGCCAAGGGCCTCCCTCCCATGCCTTCTCTCTCCTGTCTCCCACCACCTCCCAAGTCCCACTGTCCAGCCACAGACGAGCATTCCCCTTGTGACTCAGTACCACACAGGACTGCAGCAGTTCAGTCACATTCTCCACCAGGGTTTTGACTATCTCTTGTCATGATCTGAAATTAAGTGTTTTCTACCCACTATCCTTTCCACCCCTCCTACAGTGGTATTCAGCTGCCCACCAAACCAACACAATATATTTGTCCATCCCTACAGAATACACACGTCCTCTCACCACTGCCTACTCTAGTCCGGTCACAAATATCACCTATCCTATCAAAGGCAGGGCTTCCTGTGAAACCAGTCATGTGATCAACTAGCTAAGCTGCAACCATTGTGCTTCATTCTACGTGGGCGTGGCACCCAACAAGCTGGCCACCGACAAACTGTGGCCAAGAAACGGCTGATCCAACCAGTTGCTGAGCACGCTGCCCAGCACAATGTTCTCCATTCCAATGACTGCTTCACACCCTGTGCCATCTGGACCCCACCCATCAACACCAGATTTTCTGAATTGCACAGGTGGGAAATCTCCCTACAATGTATTCTACGTTCCCGTAACTGTCCAGGGCTCAAACTTTGTTAGTCATTGTCCTTCACCCATCTATCCCTTTCCCTGTTCCCCTACCAGCAGTACACAGCCCTCTGTTCCACTAATGCATCCACAGTCTCTCACTTCTCTCATTCTTCACTTCTCCCCTCCCTCACCTCCCGCCCACCTGCACTCCATCAAATCTCCCGGCTACAATTAGCTGCCCTACCCCCTCCCCACCTCATCCTTGTATGCTCCCACAGGCAGGACTTTACTGCTCCCCGCCCCACCCTGCTATTCATCCCCCTTCCCGCTCCATCTGCCTCCTCACCCCCACCACCTAATTTGCTTCTCCCATCATGTGATGCTCCTCGCAGTTTTTCCTCGGCAGTCAGGGATTGTGTGCATGTGTGTGTTGTCTATTCAGATGAAGGCTTGCTTGGCCGAAAGCTTTGTTTGGCAGTCATTTTGTTGTGCCTGTCTGCGACTTGGCATTTCTGTCATATGGTAGCAACTATCCTATTCATAACATTGTCAAAATTTTATTATTATTATTATTATTATTATTATTATTATTATTCTGCTGTTAGTTAACATCAACTGTTCTATGTTGCTGGTGACATTTTACTTAAGTTTTGACGTGTTCTTACGGAGAAAAAAAAAGAATATCCAATTGGATTTTGGTTGTGTTAGTTGGTTCAGTTTAGTTTGGTATCGCCCAGTACTACGAGGTGCATTCAATTTCTAAGGACTCCGATTTCTTTTCTCCGGACTGGAAAGAGATAGAAACATGCGCATTGTTTTAAAATGAGGCCGCGTTCATTGTCAATACGTCCCAGAGATGGAAGCACCGTACGACAGATGGAATTTTACCGCCAGTGGCGAGAATGAGAACTGTTTAAATACTTAAAATGGCGACATTTTCCTTACTTGAACAGCGCGCAATAATTCGTTTTCTGAATTTGCGTGGTGTGAAACCAATTGAAATTCATCAACAGTTGAAGGAGACATGTGGTGATGGAGTTATGGATGTGTCGAAAGTGCGTTCGTGGGTGTAACAGTTTAATGAAGGCAGAACATCGTGTGACAACAAACCGAAACAACCTCGGGCTCGCACAAGCCGGTCTGACGACATGATCGAGAAAGTGGAGAGAATTGTTTTGTGGGATCGCCGAATGACTGTTGAACAGATCGCCTCCAGAGTTAGCATTTCTGTGGGTTCTGTGCACACAATCCTGCATGATGACCTGAAAATGCGAAAGGTGTCATCCAGGTGGGTGCCACGAATGCTGACGGACGACCACATGGCTGCTCGTGTGGCATGTTGCCAAGCAGTGTTGACGCGCAACGACAGCATGAATGGGACTTTCTTTTCATCGGTTGTGAGAATGGATGAGACGTGGATGCCATGTTTCAATCCAGAAACAAAGCGCCAGTCAGCTCAATGGAAGCACACAGATTCACCGCCACCAAAAAAAATTCGGGTAACCGCCAGTGCTGAAAAAATGATGGTGTCCATGTTCTGGGACAGCGAGGGCGTAATCCTTACCCATTGCGTTCCAAAGGGCACTACGGTAACAGGTGCATCCTACGAAAATGTTTTGACGAACAAATTCCTTCCTGCACTGCAACAAAAACGTCCGGGAAGGGCTGCGCGTGTGCTGTTTCACCAAGACAACGCACCCGCACATCGAGCTAACGTTACGCAACAGTTTCTTCGTGATAACAACTTTGAAGTTATTCCTCATGCTCCCTACTCACCTGACCTGGCTCCTAGTCACTTTTGGCTTTTTCCAACAATGAAAGACACTCTCCGTGGCCGCACATTCACCAGCCGTGCTGCTATTGCCTCAGCGATTTTCCAGTGGTCAAAACAGACTCCTAAAGAAGCCTTCACCGCTGCCATGGAATCATGGTGTCAGCGTTGTGAAAAATGTGTACGTCTGCAGGGCGATTACGTCGAGAAGTAACGCCAGTTTCATCGATTCGGGTGAGTAGTTAATTAGAAAAAAAATCGGAGGCCTTAGAACTTGAATGCACCTTGTATATCACTTGCATCCTGTACCATGTGGCAGGATGTTCTGTTAAAGGATTACAACTTTTTTGATGATGCCATGTATGAATTCTGGTCCTCGTGTAGAATTTTATGGACCCCCCCCCCCCCCCCCCCCTTCCTTCAGACTTCTCAGAAGTGTCTTCTCTGCTACAGTAAACTGCTAAAGCTTTGCAACTAATGACTTCATACGTAATTAACAAATGATGACTGAACACATATTTTCACTTTCAACCAACCGTTTCAAGATGTTTATTGCATAATTGCATTTACAGTTAAGTATATTAACATGGTGTTAATACATTCTTTCTTTATGAGAACTCAAACAAGAGCGTTGCCGATCTAACCGTAATACCAAAGTTTTCTTACATTACAATCAAGAAACAATTTTTTTTCTCCTAAGAGATTTCATAATCCCATTTACTTTGTGCACGCCATCTGGGTCCATAGACTGCATAACCAGGTGCCTAGCAAGTAGTCAGCATTCTCCTGGCTTCCGTCCACTGTGGCTACATGTTTCCTCATATGCCCCATCTTGACTCACAGTGTCCTGTTACACTAAATCCTGTACCTGAATCATATTATTCGGATTATAAACATCATTAGACTAATAAACCACAATTCATGATATTACCTCCCACGTACCAATCCCCTCTCAAATATCCCAGTGGGGGAATAATTGGGAGTGTTTGGCCATTGGAGAAATCATAATTATATTTTCTCAGCTATGGGTCATATGTCTTGTGGATATACATAGTGTGTCTTTAATGTAATGGTTTCCATTTCCTTCTGTACACTCAGGCTGTTGATCATTTTATTCTTCTGCCTTGTAGGGGCAGTTTACAACCTCAAGGGAAGGAGGTTGCCCTGAAGCTGTCACACCCTGTGCCTTCCTTGACAAGGCCTTTGGCAGAATGGGGGTGACTCCTTATATTAGGAATCTTCAGCTGGCATTGCTGATGTTTTGTACTTAAAATTTAAGTAGTGACTGCATCCACACCTTGGGTTCAGGATGTTTCCATTACTAGTCAGACACTACTACTAGATATGATTGATCAAACATCAGTGTGATACAATGGTGTATTTACACATATTGCAACAGACCCTAGAGGTGTCAAGAATCAATAGCATGTGGTACCGCCTGTGCGCAGTGTTCATCCCGGGTTGTGTGGTCACATGACATTTCCGGGTAACACTGTTATGTATCTGGCTGTGGCAGTCTGACAGTCACTCTCCAGTACTGTATGAAGCTACACATCACACAGCATTCAATGTCTTGAAACTGACCCAGTTACATTTCACTGTCTTTCTTGGAGTAGCTCTTTGGATGTTCTATGTTTGGACAACTTCCATCGCTTCAAACTGGATTGAGTCGTGTGTTATTGGCAGTCCCGAATCAACACATATTTTTCGCAACCACCTGTGCGGGTCGCACACTGGTAGCCACACTGCACTGAACTTTCCAGTTCATGTTGTGCCCCTACCTCCAGTGGTCCATTTGTTCAAAGCTGTGTCACTTCTCTTTCCAGTAGAATGTAGTCAGAGATTGTGTTAACATATTCCTGGGTATGACATGCACGGGAGGCAACAAAGGTTTAATGAATTGTTGGTATAATTTAACCAGTAACTGGTCTTCATGCATTGTTCAAGGCTGTGCCTACTGGCATGAACAACACTGAACAGGAAATGCGTATGCTGTGTTAAAGTGATTGAGTACTAATGAGTTCTGGTTCTCTGGAATTGGTTTCTCCTACTAGCTCTAGCTAGCTTCCAGAGAATGTGGTTTCTTGAACTTTTGGTAACACTGGTGTGTAAACATTGCTAAAAATGGAAAGTGCTGCTAATTTTCGATGTGTTAATAACAGAGTACAAGTGATGGTTAATTAGAAGTTTAGTATTAGAGCATGTGCAGCTGAAGTGTTGACATGAGTGTATTAACAGTTATTAGTGTCAAATAATGATCAGCTGAAACTCCAAGGACAGGGAAGATAAATACTAGAACATTGTTGTAAACAAAAGCTAACGTTTTCTGTTTATGTAGAGAAGTTGACGGATGTTCATCAATTTAGAGGATAAAAATAACAAATTGTATTATTATATTTTATCGAAACAATTGATTATATTTATGTACAGTCAATGCAACTTAACTCAATCTGTCTCTGATGTAGTGGCAGTTAAATCACTTACAGGAAACTTCATGTTCATGGAAAATATTTAATAACCTAACATTTAGGTGGTTATTATGTTTATACATACACATTACTTCCGTGCACTATGTACCGGTAGCATAACAAAACTGCAAAAAGTCCTGTATTCACAATTCTTCATTGAGGGTCTACAGCTAAGTAATCTTTTTTGTCTAAAAAACTATCACCACAATGGAGAAGTGTGGAGACTGCTGCAGAGTTGTGAGAAATATTAGACTGTTTGAAGACTTCCTACAGTTTCCTTTTACACTGAGTTTCGTGTAGCAGTCAGCTCTAATAGGGATGTTGATAGCCTGTAATGCTGTTGTAGTTGTACCTAGAGCTGTACGATTGGAGAGGAAGTGCAGTGCAGCAAATTGTAAAACCCGGATCTGACCAGGCAGTAGCACAAGCAGAATTACAACAGATGAGAGCAGCAGTTGACAGCAATAATATTAGAAATGGGGTAGATGACCAGATGGTAGTCAAATGCTACCAGATAAGGTTCAAGAGATGCAGCAAACCTACTGGCCCGTGATGCTCCATAGTTTCTTCTGCACCAGATTTGCATAGCACCATTTTACTTTGTACGGTTTAGATTAACTATGGTGGTGTATGAAATGTTTACAATCACAGCCATTTCAGAAGTGCTTCCATCTTTTGCTTGAAAGCCATTGATCACACCCTTGGAGACATAAGATAATTTGTTCCCGTTCCACATTATGAAAATACCTGCATTTTTTTCTGCATCACCGTGACATACTTTATATACCCTCCACTGCTAGTGTTGCCATCTGTGAGTGGTTATTGCCTTTTGTTGTCAAACATACAGTGGACCTTTTGGATGGGTACTAGTTGATACCACATTACTGTGGGCATAATATGAAGAAAGGAAAATGGCTATGTACACAAAATGCTGTATCAAGTCGTAATGTCCCAGGCAATAGAACTCTTCTGAATTCTGTACTGAACAGCGCTTAAGTGCTGTATTTGCATAATAGAATTGGAAGTTAAAAGATAGCAATTCTTACACTCTGTAGGCACTGACAGCATCTTAAATGTCATTAAATTGTTAGAAGAGGTAAGACTTACAAGAAATAACTGGGAGGTTAAGGTATGTGGAGATTTCATTTCAAAGGGTTATGTCGAGGGCACCTGGAGTTGGCGATGTCCAACTTGTATTTGACCCCCACAGTAATATTCCCAACAGGAATAGAAGTACATATTGCAACTGTGATTGACTGTATTTAATAAATTTATCTGAACCAATAATAAATGTTTTGTCTGAGTGTGATTGTCAAAAGTTTTCTTTTTTCCGTGTTAAATAGTTTGCATACAGTGCTTTGCACTTAACTATGTATGTTCGGTGCTTGCACACATGTGTGTTTACAAACAAACCTCTGTAAACATTTAAATTAAAGTTGCTTCCTTGCGTTCATCTGTATGTGGTGGCTAATTCGAGAACTGCTGTAGAGATTTTGATTCAGTTTCCACTAATAGATACATTGATTCACTAGCTATGTTTCTGTATGTAATAATAAATATGTGAGGTTGATAGATCCTCCATCGGGCGCCTCCCCAGGTGGCGGATAGGGGAAAGCCTCCCAGATATGGGTGGCACCGAGGAAATCAAATACTCGGGGCGGACCAAAACTATCACATCCTCGAGGATAAGTACCCGGAGTAAAAACCGGCGAAACGAAGAAAACTAACACAAAAGCCCAGACACGTCTGTGTGGTAACCACCGGTACTCTGGCCAGCGTCTGTCACCAATGGTGCGGCTGATACGAGCTCCAGGAACTGAAAATCCCTGGTTCTACCAAACTGGCGCAAGCCAGACGAATTACAAGCATAATGGCAAGTACACCTAAAAACAACATTACCCCAGGTGGACGATCCACCCGTCGCAAGACGGCAACCAGGCACTCGGATTCTGGGGGACCTGGAGATGTACTAAAGGGCGAGTCGGAGCGCTCTGGCAAACTACCCAAGAAAACACACACATACTTTGGCACCTTCAACATACAGACACTAATACAAACGGGAAAATTACACAATCTAACAACGGAACTCACCAGTCAAACGATCTCGATCCTAGCGCTACAAGAAACAAGATACACTGATTCAGACACAATAGACTACGGAAACTACAGATTCTTCAAGAGTGGAACCAACAGGAAAATCGGCAAAGGAGGAGCACTCCTCGGCAAGGCCTTCGCAGTAAACAAAAACATCCTAGACTCAGTAAAAGAAGTCAACGCGATCAACAACAGGCTCATGACCATGCGAATCAAACACGCCAACAAGAACTACACCCTCATCAACGTACATGCCCCCACGAACGCAGACAACAAGGACAAACCAGAAGAAACAGACAAATTCTGGGACAAACTCGAAACCACCCTGGCAAAAATACCCCAAGACAACGCGAAAATTCTACTAGGCGATTTCAACGCACAAATCGGCAGAGAAAAACGCTACAGAAAAACAGTAGGAAATTTCCCTGCACACAAATTCACCAACAAAAACGGCACCAGACTGATGCCAGCAAAACAACCTCAAAATCATGTCAACCTCCCTGATGAAAAAGCCCAAGAAACAAAAGACGTGGCGATCACCAGTCCACTCACTAGGCGAATTCCAGATAGATCACGTGGCAATCTCCTATGAATACCAGAAAGAAATCCACGACGTCCAAGTGAGAAAAGGCGCCAACATAGATTCGGACCACTACCTAACAAGAATCAAAATCAAACTCACACCAAGAAGACAACACAAAAAGAAATTGACCTCACCGAAATTTGATACAAGAAAGATCAGAGAATCGAACATCACAGAACACTGGGAAAAACAAGAGGCGAAAGATTGGACCAGCTTTAAACAAAAAATTGTGAACACAGCCAAAGAACTGATCCCGCTGACTAGAAAACCCAGGCACCCTTGGTGGAACACTACCTGCGAAATCGCCCTACAAAATCGAAGAACAGCTTTCACAAACTACAACAGCAACAAAACACAAGAAACACGGGACAACTTCTATGAAATTCGAAGACAAACATCGAAAACAATAAGACAAGAGAAACGCAAATACATCAACGATCAGCTAAACTCCATCGAAGAAGACTTCAGAAATTTCAACACACGGGATTTCTACAGGACGTTCGCCAACCAAGTCAAAGGATACTCACCACAGAACCTCTGCTTCAGAAAAGAAGACGGAAAACTGGCACTTACCAACAAAGAAAACTGTGAAGAGCTCGCGAAGTACTTTTCAAAATTACTAAATTGCCCGGAACCTAATTCAACCTTCGAACCCCGAGAACCGGCCAACGCACCGGAAGACTCACCATCACCAACAAAAGAAGAAATCCTCCACTGCATAAAGAAAATGAAAAACAACAAGGCAGCCAGTGAAGACGGAATAACGGCAGAACTGCTGAAGAACCTAGGACCAAACTCGCTAAACGAAATCACACAAATCATACAGAACACCTGGACAACCGAAATCATACCTGACGACTGGAAGACCGCACTCATTCACCCGCTACACAAGAAAGGTGACAGGACAGACACAAACAATTATAGAGGAATTTCCCTGCTACCGGTCATCTACAAAATTCTATCAACCTGCCTTCTCATCAGAACGCAAGGACAACTGGAACCCGCCATCTCGGAATACCAAGCGGGTTTCAGACCCAACAGAGCCTGCCCCGAACAAATCTTCAACCTGAAATCAATCATAAAATCCCACATGACAAGCCCCAAAAAAATCTGCACTTTCGTCGACTTCAAAAAGGCTTACGACTCGATCGACAGAAAGTCCCTCATCCAAATCCTCAGAGAAAAAGGACTAGACCAAAAGACCCGAAGACTAATCGAACAGACACTAACCAATACAAAATCCAAAGTCAAATTCATGGGCGAAATCTCGGACCCCTTTGAAATCCACACTGGCCTAAGACAAGGAGATGGACTATCCCCGCTATTGTTCAACATCGTCCTGGACAAAGTAATGAGCGAATGGGAAGCTGAAGTCAGGAGACAAAACACCTGGAGACCAGTCACATTAGGAAGGAAAAGACTGCAAATCCCTTACCTAGCATTCGCAGACGACCTAGCGATACTGACCTATGACCCAACATCAGCAAAAACACAGATCGAAATCCTGAAAGAATGCGCCGAGAAAGTCAGCCTACAAATCTCTTTTGAAAAAACGCAAGTCCTAACAAGAGAAGGCGACGACATCACAACCAAGTACGGCAAAATTAAAGGGGTCACACACTTCAGATACCTAGGCGAAATCATCGAACCGACCGGAACAGAGAAACTGGCTTACGAAGACAGACAACAGAAGACACGGAAATCACTAGGCATGGTACGAAACGTCTACAACAAACAATGCATTTCCAGAAAAACCAAGATCAGACACTATAACACAGTGATCAAACCCGCCGTACTGTATGCCAGCGAAACACTAGCACTCAACAGGAAAATCAAAATTGAAGAAATCAAAAAAGAAGAACGCAAAATCATGAGGAAAATTTTAGGAGGAAGACCCACACCAGATGGCTACAGACTACAGAAGAACTCAACAGTAGAAGCATATTTGAACATCGAGAACGATATGAGAAAAAGGCGCCTTAAATTCTATGGACATTTAGATAGACTCCCTGAAACAAGACTCACCAAGAAAATTCTAGAACACATCAAGAGACTTAAAGTCTCGACACCCTGGATGGAAGGAGTCCGAAAAGACCTACAAGCAATTGGCACCACAAACACCACAGACAGAAGCACCTTCCGAAAACACATAGACAATTGGGAAGTAAAGTCAGAAGCGCTAAAACAGCGGACCAAACAAGAATGGTCTGAGGAGAGAAAAGAGGCCCTCTCCAAGAGAGTGAAGGAGTACTGGAAGGACAAGAACAACAAGCCTTCAAAGTCATAAGCTTAACGATTTCCTTTCAGGGAAAATTCGCCAACAATAATAATAATAATAATAAATATGTTGGGAAAAAAAGTCCGAATTGCGATGAATGAAAAGTTGTGAAAATGGTGACACTCCCACCTAGAAAGCAGCTGCCATGACTTGAGAGAGTAGCAGTGCCTTGAGGCAGCAGAATGTGTGACAAAATTTGCATCTAATTTCAGGATGTCCATTATTGTTAAGTAGGAGGAGAGAACAATAGCCAAAAAGAATATTAAAATTTTCAGCTCTTCTGTCAACTGTAGTTTTATTATCAGTTATTGGCAACTGGTTTCGATGATACGCTTCATCATCGTCATCAGGCCCTCTAAATACATGGTAGCTGAGCTTTCCTGGAAGACATCAGTCCCAAAGTCCCATGTGAAAATAAGTGGTATATGCTTCAACCCTTGCAGTAAACAACCACACATGGTGAGACCGCAAACTGCTGACCAAAGAAGACTGCTGCGGAAGGATACATCTATGGTGTCACATAACCATATGGACGTAAGTAGGACCTATGACCACAGCAGTGTGGGCTGCAAGTTATACACCACATATCGTCAAACTTGTGCCCTCAGCTTGACTGTACACAGTACCATGATTGTATACAAACAACCTCCAAGGTGAGGCACGGGCAATTCCCGGCCTACAAAGCATGTACTGAAGTGTGTTGACTGAATATGCGAGGGTCCAGTCCTGTGTATACCACAGTTTAGTCTCCTTAAGCACATAACTGGCAGCAGGTTTTAATTTTTGTATTGTTTTCCTAACTTAGTATCTGTGGATGGTAGCAACATTATACTTGGCGCATAATCTTTCATTGGAAGATCATTTGATTATGGGAATTCTAGTTCTTGTGTCTCTGCTATGAAAAAATATCATTCATAAAATTTCCTGTCTTCTGAGGATCATTCATTGACTTACCTATCTGTTATCTTTAAGTTGTTGTGCTTCTGTTTCTTTTAGTATTTCTTGTGTTATAACCTTCCAGACTGCTTCGTTTTTACAGTGAAGTCTCGATTAGCTGGCCCTCAGGTATACGAATGTGCAATTATCTGGATTTTCAGCCACAAGCAAATATCGTTATAGTCTGGTCAAACCTGGACATTTCGCTCTGGCACTACCAGCCGGCACCCCGCGCGATCTGGCTAAGGCATTTCATTATTGTTTCAGTTAGACAGCACGTTTCATTGTCTTATCATTAATACTAGAGCTGTGAAGTTGCTTAATTGGTCGCTAAATGAAATTCCACTAGTTAAAAAATGAATGATTTTTATTTGACGCATTTTGGGAAATACACTTCATTGGGTAGTCTGGAAATCAAAATACAAATTACAGAAAATAGACAAATGCACAGAGAGCAACATGACAAAGAGTATAAGCATTACAAAGTTTTGTCATATTGAGAGCTGGCATACACACCACGATCTAGATATTTAGATGCATAAAGAATGCTGTAACTGATACAGTTGTCATAGCAGACTAATTTCAAAACTACATCATGCTTTCTAGGTAGAAAAATTACACCATGAAAGGGTGGTGAATCATACATTGGTGGTGCCACATAGTAGTGAAACAGGGATAAGTTTTTATTTACATAAAAATTGTTGAATATATAACATAACGTTCAGAAATGTATACAAAGCAAGAAAGTTAAATGACAAGCTGTATAACAGTATAAAATGCCATCACTAGAATAGACAGACAATATAATATATACTTAAGGTATAGAAACCAGTTACACAAAATCAAAATTATACACAAATGACGTATTGACAAAAAATGTGAACCATACTGCAAAGTGATATACAATAAAATATAAAAAGTCCAATGTTAAAAAAAGGGGGAAAAACAGTTGTGGCATATAACACGAATACAAGCACTCACAGGATCAAGTAATGGAACTAGAATCAAGAGAAAGGTGAAATAATGTAACAGACCACCAGGAATACAAAGCAATATTGAGGGCCTAATAATGCTTTGGAAATGCTTGAGTTAATGGAACAAAATATCATCATAAAATCAGGAAAACATTTTTAAATTTGAGGGTGTCAGGGACTCCAACCCTCCGGAAAACACATCGAATGCAGTATGTATGTAAAGCCTACTCCGCAAAAAGAAACACCGAAATGTGACCTACATAGAATTGGAGCAATAACTCCCACCTACACAGGACAGGTTGAGGGTGATCGTACAAGTAACAACATTAAAATAGGTATCAAGTGAAATGCTGTACATAATGCAGAAAAAGTAAGAACAATTCATTAATGAGTAAATTAAATACAAAGTAACTTTGAAGGCCAAAGCTGTCTGGGACTCGAAAACCTCATGAAAAATACAAATCAAAAAGTTTGCAAGGGACAATACATCTGCCTAAAATAACATAGAGCAAAAAGAATAGTTGAAAGTGTAGGTAGAATGAAGGAAAGTGACTCAGGCACATGCAAAAGTAATTCCAGTATTTATCGTAATTAATAAAATACGACGAAAGTGAAAGGTTTAATAACCAACTGCATGGACGAATACATGTGTGGAGTAGGATGAAGCAGGTGGGACACATATAGAATTAAAAGTGCAGTGTTTCCTCAAATATTTCAAAGAACCACTGGCATCTTGAAGACAACTGTTCCTTCAACACTGAAGATAGGTCACGCAGATGGTGTATAAAAATTTCGAACTCTTCCAAAATATCTAACCTGCGCTCTTTCAGCTTGACATGAAGTACCTTAAATCCTCCATCTGTGGGAAGCATGAGGTGTCCCTCATGTCCTAAATGCCACCCAAATGCAGAATTATTTTTAGAAGTATGTTTACAGAACATAGTGGCAAAGCTGCTTCCAGTTTGACCCGCGTACACTGTTTCACATTCAGCATTTCATTTAGTGACAAATTCAGCAATTTTGCAGCACTGGTATGCAGTATGGTTGCATTCTTCCTGCAGGACTTTGTCGCTATTACTGCTATCTTTTTAGTAAGTTACCAATTGCTGCATTGTGTCTGTGCTTAAAAATGGCAAAGCACAAGGGAATTGTCGTATTACTAAAAGATGAAAAAAACATAATGGTTTATTAAAAAAGGAGAAAATGATAGTAGGTTGACTGATAAGTATGGTGCAGGTACGATACTGCTAGATAAACAGTATTAAGAAGAATATCCAATTCAGTTTTGAAGTGGACCTGCAAACTTGGTAATGTAGAGTGGGGAAACATCAAAACATGATCAACAAACCAAAAATGAACATTTGGAAGTGGCTTTGTGCTGGTAGCTTTTACAGAAACAATCACCCAGACAACCAATATCTGGTCCTTTGCATTGTGTAAATACATTACATTTATTTGTAAATACATTTATATTTAAATAAACAAAACAGGTGGTGATAAATCATTTGTGGAAAGTAACAGATGGTTGTACAGATTTAAATTTCGCAATGGAATTGGAAATAAAAGTGAAAAAAGTCAGATGATGTAGAGGCAGCAAATTCTTTTAAAGGTAGTTTTAAAAACGAATTGGGTGAAAATGGCTGACTTGGGTTTTGTTTACAATGCTGATGAAACCATGTAATATTCATTTGTAAACTGTTGCCATCAAAATCTTTAGTTTCTCAGGGGGAGAGTTCAACTCCCAGATATAAAATTAATAAAGGGTGAGTAATAATATTGGTTTCTACAGATGCCACCTCGACTCCTAAAATGCCTTTGCTCTTCATCAGAAAATTAAAAAACCCCTGATACTTAAAAAATAGCAGAGTTCATTTAACTTACAACAACAAAAAACTGCATGGATAAACACCAAAATATTCATTGACTGTTATGACAACACTTTTATCCCTGAAGTAAGAAAAGTTCAACATGAAACTGGTGAACAAGGAAAAGTCATACTTATATAATGTATAATGTGCCAATCCATCCTTCTGCTGAACCAATAGAGAGAAAATGGTAGGTTTACAATAAAATTTTTGCCTTGTAATGTGACATACTTACAAAAAAATGGATTTAAGCATTACTGAAATATTAAAATGACTTCATGGAAAACAACTTCTATTTTGTTGTTGTTGTGGTCTTCAGTCCTGAGACTGGTTTGATTCAGCTCTCCATGCTACTCTATCCTGTGCAAGCTTTTTCATCTCCCAGTACCTACTGCAACTTACATCCTTCTGAATCTGCTTAGTGTATTCATCTCTTGCTCTCCCTCTACGATTTTTACCCTCCACGCTGCCCTCCAATACTAAATTGGTGATCCCTTGATGCCTCAGAACATGTCCTACCAACCGATTCCTTCTTCTGGTCAAGTTGTGCCACAAACTTCTCTTCTCCCCAACCCTATTCAATACTTCCTCATTAGTTATGTGATCTACCCATCTAATCTTCAGCATTCTTCTGTAGCACCACATTTCGAAAGCTTCTATTCTCTTCTTGTCCAGACTATTTATCGTCCATGTTTCACTTCCATACATGGCTACACTCCATACGAATACTTTCAGAAATGACTTCCTGACACTTAAATCAATACTGGATGTTAACAAATTTCTCTTCTTCAGAAACGCTTTCCTTGCCATTGCCAGCCTACATTTTATATCCTCTCTACTTCGACCATCATCAGTTATTTTGCTCCCCAAATAGCAAAACTCCTTTACTACTTTAAGTGCCTCATTTCCTAATCTAATTCCCTCAGCATCACCCGACTTAATTAGACTACATTCCATTATCCTTGTTTTGCTTTTGTTGATGTTCATCTTATATCCTCCTTTCAAGACACTGTCCATTCCATTCAACTGCTCTTCCAAGTCCTTTGCTGTCTCTGACAGAATTACAATGTCATCGGCGAACCTCAAAGTTTTTATTTCTTCTCCATGAATTTTAATACCTACTCCGAATTTTTCTTTTGTTTCCTTTTCTGCTTGCTCAATATACAGATTGAACAACATCGGGGAGAGGCTACAACCCTGTCTTACTCCCTTCCCAACCACTGCTTCCCTTTCATGTCCCTCGACTCTTATAACTGCCATCTGGTTTCCGTACAAATTGTAAATAGCCTTTCGCTCCCTGTATTTTACCCCTGCCACCTTTAGAATTTGAAAGAGAGTATTCCAGTCAACATTGTCAAAAGCTTTCTCTAAGTCTACAAATGCTAGAAACGTAGGTTTGCCTTTCCTTAATCTTTCTTCTAAGATAAGTCGTAAGGTCAGTATTGCCTCACGTGTTCCAGTGTTTCTACGGAATCCAAACTGATCTTCCCCGAGGTTGGCTTCTACTTGTTTTTCCATTCGTCTGTAAAGAATTCGTGTTAGTATTTTGCAGCTGTGACTTATTAAGCTGATAGTTCGGTAATTTTCACATCTGTTAACACCTGCTTTCTTTGGGATTGGAATTATTATATTCTTCTTCTTCTATTCTATATAAACTTCTATTTACATAGTTATATTCTGAAGAAGATAACGTAGAGGACATTTTACCATATTTCAAGCAAATTAATTTAAAAGGAGTGTTGTTACAGCATGGAATTCAATCAAAAGGAGACTTTGAATAAAGTTTGTATCAGAATACTAAAACAGGAGTGTGAAAATTGCATAACTGATGAGATGAGATGATTCTGTTCTGAAGAATATAAATGAACTAATGACAAGTACATAAATATGCCAGAATGGGATGCCGATGATATGAAAGAGTGACTATATTTTGATAGTAATAATCAAGGTTGTTGAGATCATATTGGCTAACAAATTCGTTGCCATCACATCGCAGGCAAACAACCAGCAGGAAATGCAAGAAGATGAAACAGATGAAAATGTAGATGCAGAAAATGGTCCGGGACCAACTCATGTGGAAGCATTTGAAACCCTGGAAACAGCTTTCAGATGGTTTGAAAAACAGTGTGATACCATGGTTTACTGCTGTTGAAACAAATCCATTGTACAACAGCAACGAAGAGGAAAAATGGTTTATATCAAATGATGACTGGCAAATATTTTAAACAGAATGACTGTCCTATGCTACATACGCTAGGTATTTCATGATTAAGAGTGCAGTATTATCATTTTCAGGAAAATCTGTATGAAAGTGTGCTCTTAATTCTTGATAAGCATTACTTTTTACTGATCCTGATAGTTTAATTTCTTTTTATTGTTTTGAATAAACACCTAACATTGTGCATTGAGCCTAGAAAGACAACCATCTAAGAACATACCTAAAAGATAACTCTAAGTGGGTGACTTGGCTATTCTAGAGTACATTACAAAAATTGCTCTTCATTCATCCAATTATCTGGAATTTCAAGTATTCAAATAACTTACAAAAACAGTTAGACCAATTAATAGTCTGCTGTATTTTCAGCAACTGTCATTTGGTGACTCTTTTTTTGTGGCAGGCAATGCCTTTGTGCAGATGTTTTTGTATCTTTGATAATATTTTTTGAATTCCAGATTACTATGGGATATCTAGAATAGAGGACTTCCTGTACCTCCTGTTACTGACTGGTTTTTATTGGCCATTGCTATTGATGTAGATACTTTAGAAAATGGCTGCTTAAAGTTTAATTTGAATATTGTACATGCCTTAAAGAATGTTGCACCTATATTGTTTTCTGTATACATGCAACCTAATTTGATTTAGGAATACCCTCGAAAATTCTTAAATTTTGTGTTTTGTGAGGAATGTTCTGTAGACCTGCAGTCTGGTGCACTTACGTAATGCAGCTTTTAATTTCATTAACTGGCAGAAGTAATGAGAATGTCAAAGATCTTTTGCATGTCCAACTACTTTCCAGCTGCATTGTAATTGTTCCATTGGTTGTGGCAATCTTTTGCATTTGTTCTGGGGAAATATCTGAGAGTTCTAAGGCATCCTGGAATATTTCCATGTCTGCTGCTAACCACAATATTATGTCATGACTTAAAGAATCCACTTATGATGTCTGATACTTGATGTGACTGACACTGAAATTTACACTTGCAGCTTAAGCCACACAGATCAATGGTCCAGGCACAACTGGACTGCCTTTTTTGTTTACAATACCAGTGAATCTGAAGGTGAGAAGTGACCACACTGACCTGACTATACAGAAGTCCCTCCTGTAGCTCAGATATTTCATTTTGCCATATTTTGAGCAAATGAATTTAAAGGAGTGTTGGTACAGCCAACAAATCGAACTCAGTTTGTAGAATTTGTCTTTTATCTCCCTGTTTTCGTCGTTATCTTTGAACTAGTGTCACATCTACCCTTAGCTCTGTGGTGTTTAGTACAGCTTTCAGTATTGTAAATTTCACTTTCTTTTCTGTATTACATTTGAATTGTGTGTCAATAACTTGATTTTGAGATTTTGTGGGATGTGTAGGATAGTGCTTTGTATCTTTCTATGTATTGTTCTAAAGGTTTTCTGTGACACTTTCATTTGAAATATTTTTTTGTTTATTTGGCTTTCCCTGATAACACCACTTTACCCACGTAGTCTGGATCTCTCCATGTCGCTAGCTTTGCATACTACACAGAAGCTGGTCCTACTCCAGGAGGGCTCTGGCTGTGAAGCAGAACTCTGATTCAATATCTCTGTCTGTACTAGTCCCAATTATGTAGTTTGACTGTTATAGCAAGTGTAGAAAATTTTGACAGTTGGCCACTCCCATGTCGTTTTCTTGGGAACTTGTTTTTTACTTCCTCAGGCAAATGATCTGAATGCTTCATTTCCATACACAGATTGTGTGTGTGGTGTGTTTTCCTGCTTCATTGTCCAGTAAGATTAGGCAGCAGTCCTTTTTGTTAGAGGGTTCAAGATCTAGTATGTTCTCTTTTGTGCTTAGATACAGGTCAGTTACCTAGTTCATGCATCATCTACAATTGTATCTATAATTATATTAAGTGAACTGTCTGTCACTGTTGTGGTTGTGAATGTCTCCTGTATATCATTTCTTATTCTTCAGTAGGTTAATTTTGTTGCACAGTTTTCTTATGTCTGATTTGTAGGATGAGCATCTGTAGTGCCTCTTGCATATCTGTGATCTTTTTCCAAAGTTGAGGTTGGAGGATACACCATGAAACTTTGCTCTGAAGAGTTTGGAACTCGCTTAGTTCCACAGTAAGTGCCAGGCCTAAAAACGTATACTGGAACTGTGTGTGTGTGTGTGTGTGTGTGTGTGTGTGTGTTGGGAGGGAGGGGGGTGCAGAATGTTTAGTTTTCTAGAAAGAATTTCATTTATTCGGAATACATCAGAGCTGCCCACAGCGTGCTGAACTTCACGCTTACAGGATGCGTGGGCCATGTATGGCTCAAGGCGTGGCATGTGTCGGCTTTGTTTGGTTCTCAGGAGTACCAGCTGCAATGTGACACTTAATCGAGTATTGTGGTGTTACTTTTTCGGTCTGCACAACTCTCTTCAGTTTGTTAGAATTGTAATGTTGGTGCTCTTGACCCTTCGCTTTTTTGTGGTACAGAGGGCATTCATAGTTACTGTGGCTGTTTGCACAAAAGGAGGCAATCTAGCAATCTATCATCACAAACTTTTAAAAATGAATGGGAATGACAAGAGGGAAATGAGAATTATCAGTATACATCATGCAGTTGCATAAGCGACGGGTACTGCAAATTTTCAATGAAATGGCGTTACAAGACAGTGCAGAAAGAATTTAAAGGTTTAGTTGGCAACGAAAGAGAGAAAATTACAATGGTCGACAGACAAGATTCATTGTTCTGTAAATCAAGAAGCCCATTGTGCTAAACTTGCAGGCATGGATCATATGAAAAAATTGGTGGACCGAATAGTAAAAATTTCTGACACTGCACGCTGTCAGTTGCAACAGTTTTCGATGGAAATGAATGAAGAGTATCTAGACTTGATATATTACTGCAAAGTACGTTGGCTAAGTCTAGGGCTTGCCTGGAATGATTTTTTTTTAGTGTGCCCTATTGTTGAATTTATCAAGAAAAAAAAGGATTAAAAGAATGAAAATTACAAGATCTGGAATGGATTGTAGACTGTGCATTTTAAGTGGACTTGACTGTACACTGCACACAGTAAAACACTGCAAGGATAGAACCAACTTATTTCTGATGTGATGGGGACGCATTTGAAAAGAACACTGTTGTAGAAGTGAGACCGTCAGACACAGTCCAATTCCCTAAGCTCACTGGTGTTAAACAAAAGGCGAGGTCTGAAGGATTCATTGTCACCTTGAAAGAATTACAAATGTTATTTTCCTAAACGTTTTGAGGACACTGACAATTTTACATCTGTTTCTGAGATGTTTTTGAGTCTGTTTGCCCTTTCAGTTGGAAGTACCCTTGCGCATGTGCAGATGTAGATTTTTGCTCTGCAAAGCAATTCCCTATTTAAAGAGAATTCCCTTCAACATTAAAACTGTTCAGGTCATCTACATTGCTTTCCTCAGGTAGAGTTTCCATGTCTCCATATTAGACTACAAAAGTGCTACAATATTTCAGTCAACATATGTGTGAAAGACATTTTTTCGATTATGAGACTAAGTAAGTTATGATAACATGGTAACTTGAATGTGAAATTCTTTGAAATAGTCTGCGTCTACTCGCATGCCAGCAGTTTGTACTAGACAAAAATTTCAGCTGCATTGCCATTTAAATGCGGTGTGTTTGCTGTTTTCCTCTGCTCATGTTCAGACAGCATGGCGTGGCGGTGGGGGAAATGTGCCAGTGAAGCTGAGTGCTGTGGTACTTGTCCCAGGGCATGTTCTGCAGGCTGTATTCTTGCCCACACGTGATCTACATCAGTGTTATTCCTTCAAAATAGTCCGCATAACACACTGTACACTAATGCTAGTGCTTTTTTCGAGTCTTGGAATGCTTCTATGACTTGATCTTCGTGGCAGCTTTTAGTTAGCTCAGTGAAACTTCTTCAGCCTCATCTGTGCTTGTAAAATGATGGTTTTCATTTCTGAGAATGAAAGAAGTTGCATGGAGTGAATACGGAGGCAGGGGCATCATTACAGAACTATTTTTGACCAAAATTCGTGAACAAGCAATGAAGTGAAGTGAATTGTTTAACACAAATTGAGACTTTTCCCTTTTCTGGATTGCTTCACAGAAACTGCATTGAACTGCTAAGTAGTTTCCCGTGTTGAACTTTCAACCTTGGCAGGAACTCATTGTGTGCTATGATGTTAGTACTGAAGAACACAGGCAGCATAAGTATCACATTTGATGACACTTGCTAAATGTTTTTTTGTCTTGGCCGTGCAGAATGCTTCCGCTCCAATGGTTGAGCATTAGATTGAAAAACGTGCCCAAACACTTGTTTAACCTGTTACGGCATGTTCGAGAAGCTCTGCATTGGTGTGGACTTCATATAGCAACTCCTGAGCAACATGCATTTGCCAGTGTTATTGTTGAAAATTTAGTAATTTGGGAATGCAGTTTGCTGTCACTTTTGTACCCAAAACAACTGAAAAAATATTATCTAATAAACCAACTGACACGCCAGTGTCTACATCTGTGAATGTTGTTTGGCAATTGTTGATAACAGTTTCTATCAAATTTTCCATGGTTTCATCGGTTGATGGTGTGTTGTGCATATAAAGAGCACTTGGCATCTTCAGTGTCTTGATGGCCTTATACGAAATGCTCATACCATATTTAAACCCTTGTTTTACAAATAGCAGATTCACCAAAAGCAGTATTAGACATTTATAAAACATGACTGCACCTTATTCTGTTTTTATAGCAAAATTTAACACGAATTCGTCAATCGATTTTTGTATAGAGTAATTGCCAATACTATCAAAACACACACGACATTTTTGACGGCTGAGAACAGACTAAATAAGTGATGTGCCTAATACTGTGTGTGTACCTTTCAAACATGTTCGCCAACGTAACAATGTATAAATTTTGTGAATCAGAATAAAATGACACACAAAATTACAAATTTCCTGTTATCTTTTGAACACACCTCACATAATATCAATTTTGTTTCATTTGTATGTTGGTGCTAATGCATAATGAGACTAGTAATTTTGCTAACTGTAAGGACTTTTTATCACTTCTCTGTCAAATGCATGTTAAAAATAACTTCCTATCGAGTGTCAACCAAAGGTGTACATTGACTCTCCATACATAAGTCACTACACTTAGTCCAGTCAGTGAAGGAAAATTGGGAAAATATCTTGTAGTCATAAATTGTTTACACAGTGTTAGGATGGAGGGTCCTGAACAGCATGCAAAAAATCCTGGCTGGTGGGATGTAAGGGTTGAGGTTTTTTTTAGCAGGGGATAGGGTGTTTAGGGGTGTCTTTCTCAAATAATAAGGAAACTGTAGGTTCTAGTGAAAATGTTTCACAGCAGAAATTAAGTTGTATTAAATTTCTTACAAAATAAGGGTCCTATTCATTTTTTCTCTAGTACTAGTAGTGTCCACATTGCAGGGGATGGAATAATTGCAGATTATTAAAATTATTATTTTAACAGTATAAAATTAAAATTTATCTTTAAATAAAGTGGATTAAAATATGTCTAGGGCAGTAGTTTCATATTTATGGGTACATTGTTTTCCAGTGGTCTAGGGTGAAGAGAGACAATAGAAGGGGAGTAGAATCTCTGCACAGTGTTGTACACTGATAAAGGGGAAATTGCTTATTAGTCAACATTTACAGCAGCTGTAGAGTTATTTCGGGAAAGGCAACTTCCCCCACTATGTGCCATGCTCAGTTTTCAGTTTACAGACACATTATACCTCCCCAGCTTTTTCTATCCGGTTGTCTCCTGTAAGTAGACAAAATAACTTCACCGAGCTCATATTTATATGGAGGAGTTATTTTCCATGTATTTAATGAGTACTTTCTGCAAATGTTATATGAGCTGTTGTTCGAACTACATTCCTGTAAACAATGATGGAAAAGTGTTTAATTTCTAAGTGTGGTGATGTCAGTGACCTTTATAGTACTAATGGGGAAAGGAACTGGATTGGCAAATGTGATACCTTGCTGCTGTCCATCATTGACTGTGTATTGTAAAGCCATGTAATTGTGTTATAGTTACTTGGCAGTGAGTTAATGAATGTCGAGAAAGTTACTGCACTTCTCTAGTCACTGTGATAGTGAGAGGTTGTATGAATCTTTCCCAGTCAAAAATTGCTGGCACTTGTAGAGTGGAGTGCACTTAGTGGAGCCACTCACTCCACATCCACAGTGTGTCTTCCGAGGGGGGTTTGAATATGTCTGAAGGAATTGGGACTAATTGTGCTCAGATGTAGAGCAGTAATGTGCTGTAAAGCATTGCTTGACTTACATCGAAATATCTGAAGTTCTAAAACACCTACGTGTCCTACCTCTGTTGAAGGAAAATGCAGTTTAAGGCCCTGGGTCCCTTCAAATGTTGAGAGAGCTGAGGCTGGGGTGATACATTTTTTACTCCTTATGCTCTGAAAACTATTCCTGACAGTGATAGTAGAGATAATAAAATTGACCTTATTTTATTCACTTTGGTGTGAGACATTGTCAAATACTTACTGACAACATGTTACACTTGGGACAGGATCTCCAATGTTTTCAGATTTTTACATAATAGCTCACTTAACAACTGTAAGTATGTACTAATTTATGAAACTTAAAGTAACTCATCTACAGAAACATGAACTCGGTGAAGTTATATTCTCTACTCACGTAATAGACCTGCACAGGAAATATGTCTACAAAATGAAAAGTGAACAGTGCTCACGGAGGGGAATTAGCCTTTCCTGGAAAAACGCTACAGGTGCCATATAGGATGACAATCAATTTCCCCTCTAGCAGAAAATTACATAGAATTTGTAAATAAGCATTTCTTATGCTCGTGTTATTTCTAAGTCATACTTGCATTCCATGCAGTGTTAACACATTATGTGCAAAAATAAACATCCTCCAGACATGTCAGCACACTGCATTACCAGTGTTTCATAAGGCACACTGTGGAAGGTCGGCATAACTTTGGGACATGCTGTAGCTGTTTGCTGTAATATGTTGGGGTGAATGGAGTGGGTAATCACTTGCTAGATTTTCAGTTTGCAAACCTATGAAGGAGGGAAGTGCATGAACACAATCCAGCTGTGTACCTTTCCTTGCATTTCTACTGTACAGATCCCCCACCCACCCACCCATCTCCTCTCCTCCCCTCCCCCTCCCCGTGTCGTTTCACGCTGTTATGCAGTTTCTCTCTTAATGCGGCTCTACTATGTTTAGGTGTGGCACAAACATTTAATATTCATTTTCAACCCATTTCATTTAAAGATAAACTGAATTTTATACTGTTAAAACAAAATTTTTAATTATTGCAATTTTACCATTCCCTGCAACATGGAAACTATTAGTTGCAGGAAAAAAAATATGGATTGGAGCTCTCTTTGTAAGAAATTTAAAGCAGTTCAACTTTGTAGTGAGAAACATGCTTCTTAGAAGCCACAGTTTTTAGAATAATTTGAGAAAAACAAAATGTCGTCCCCCCCCTCCCCCACCTTCCCACACCCTTGGCCCAGCCTCAACATTTCACACTCCGTTCCAGTGCTGTGCAAAAATTTGTTGCTACCCAATTTCCCCCCCCCCCCCCTCCCCCCCCATTATTATTTTTATTTTTTCCAACAGGGCTGTTATAAATCTTTTTGTGGAAACTGAAATGTTTTCCTTTACCATGTTGGACTTCATTTGTATTAGCCTACATCATTTCTCTACGGTGTTAAGTTGTTACTGTGACTTGAAATTTTTGTGAAGTGTTATCTTTGAGTAGCGCATAAGGCTGTGCTCTGGTAGGGATGAGAGGCAGATCATTTATGTAGTTATTGAACGCTGCATGTACTATGTATGGTCTGTGTTGTTATGATTTTTACAATTTTGATAGGAGCCTGTGGAGGAAATCAAAATGCAATAGGTTAAGGGAGGTGCATTTTGTTGCCAGATAATATTACTACACTGCACTGTCCCAGGTTTATGCCCTACTTGATGCCTCATGTGGCCTGGAAGAGGGGATCATTAGCACTGCAGTGGTGGCAGCTGAATCCTTTAATCAAGGCAGAGGAGGAGGAAGTGGGGCAGAGACTTGGTTGTTCATGTTCTCTCACCTTTTTCCTACACATTATTCCTAGGGTGAAGTTGCGATACATTTCTTGATCTGTCTTTGCCTCCTTGGGGGGGGGGGGGGGTCTGGTATCATTATTATTTTGCTATAAGCCTTCTGTTCTTGACAGTGCATTTATTTTGGTGCAGGAGGTCTGCTTACATTAATACTGAGATACAAACAATAAATACCACATTTTCACACTTTTGCAAATAAAAATAACAGTTACTGTCTGTCTTATTCCGTTAGCCCTCCACCCCTACCACTTCCTCCCCCATGCTAACCTCTCCCACTCCATGCAGTACTGATTACAATGTTGTATTATACAAGCTCTTTTGCATTTATATCTAATGAGTGAATGAAATTTCTCAGGATTTATTTGAAACCCGGAAGGAGCAGCAGTTATCTGGAGTTACTGTGGCTGCTGACACTGATTATTAAACTCTGACACGAAGTGAATCGACAAAGGTAAGTAGCATTGTTTCTTCTATAATGAACTAATAGATACGCATGTGGGGATATTTTCATGGCCTTACGACTTATGTGGATGATTAGTGGTTATGAGGCAGACCATTTTTTTTTTGTACAGTTAGTGAGAAAGCATGTAAATATTCTGTCACAGTTCGCCTTCTCATTGTAAATTCCTACCATATGACTATGGTATGAGGGTGCTGCTGCCCTAGGTTACTAACTGACTTTCCTTAAAATTGTGTTTCTGAACTGATACCAAGTGCTCCTCAACTTCCCATTTGCTATATGTGTTGTGCGGATTTAGTGACTTCGTTATGTTGCTTCAGGGCTTGCATAGATACTACTTTGTTACTGTATGTATTGTGAGTTACTATACTGAACCGTTTAATTTTGAATGAGTTTTAATTAATGGGTGTACATTCGATTTCTTGTCAGAGATGCTAGTTGAAATATATACCCATTAAGACAGTGATGTACAGACTTGTCAGTAATGGAAGCTGCAAATCCCTCACTGTGATTATGTGAGGGTGGCAAAAAGAGAGATGCCATCACACCAATAGCCAGCTCATGTCGGTGCGTCCCTGCATTAAGAGAACTAGATTCCCCAAAATGTTGTTAACTCCTTGTTGAAATTTTGGATGCCCTGCTGTGCCAGGATACGTTATGATAAATGTTGAGTGTGCTGTTTGTGGCCATGATTCAGCTGAATGTCAGGGAGGACTTGAAAGAAACCCACAGAGATTAAAATGACTAGCCTGTGGTCTTCAGAAATGGATCGCAGAATGTGAACTGTAAGACAAACAATGAGGAACTGACAAGTGGAGATGGCACTACAGATAAACAAAGTCTAACAAGTAATCCATTGACAGAGAATCTGAGATATATCAAAACCAGAGACCAAGATCCAACATTGTGTAAAGAAAATAAGATGATAGCGAAGTGAAGACACTACTGAATCTAGTGTTGTTGTGCAGTGCTGCACCTGGTTATGCTAGAGTCCAGAGCAGCTGTGAAGGTGGGTGTGGTGCATTTTCTGAGCAGAAAGAGGGAATAAATTTTGCGGCATTGGCGGTTTTCTTCTGTCAGTTGCTGCACCCTGACAGCTTACTGGCATACGTGTCATTAGATAGTGAACTGCGTTCTAAGTAAAGCAAATGTTAAGACATGAAAGTGCACGTGCAACCTCGCTTCACTCCCCACTGACAAACACACACAATTCGGACATACAAACAAATTGATAAGTAACAGTAATTAATACTTAGATGGCTTCCACTCAGCAAGGTTTGCAATGAAATTTTCAATAATTGTGCTTTTACCAATTTCTCTTCATAATATTCATCCTGCAGTTTTTATGCATGTCAGACATATGCTACCTGTGCGGCTGTTGAGATGCTGTCTATTGCCTTGTGTATAAGTCTATCAACATCTGAAAATTGAAATGCATAGTTTTTTATGCAATATATGCTTTCACTTGAGCTCAAAACAGATTAGCTGGCATCTAATGAAAATAGTGTAGGGGTAATCTAACATCATGGTGTCTGTGCCACCTTGTTATTCCATCTATCTCATAAACTCTTTAAAGCAGACTGGTGGACATCAACAGGAAGCAACAATTGTGCTCTGGTATGTGATAAACCATGAGGAGGTATTCCATCACAGGAGAACCACTCTAAATATCTGCCCTTATGGAGTTCGTAATTGACATTTGTTCACTGGCACTGAGTGGATTCTCGCATTATTTGTGACCATAACTGAATATGCAGCGTTACGTGATAACAGTTGTTCTTTAAATCACTGTCTGTTCAAAGACATGGAACGTAATTTCAGAGTGGTAATTTGCAGAGTTCTTAGCTTTTGAATCTTTAAAAACCAACTTACTCTGGGGAATAAGCCACTTTCTGATGATCCAACGTGAAACACTATAATTCTACTACTCTTGCCAACTGAAACTTCTTACCCACCATACCCATTGCTTATATTCCAACGCTCAGCCCTTGCAAGGCTTTGGTTGATGAGTTTCATCTACATAATACA
This sequence comes from Schistocerca piceifrons, assembly GCF_021461385.2. NCBI lineage: Eukaryota > Metazoa > Arthropoda > Insecta > Orthoptera > Acrididae > Schistocerca > Schistocerca piceifrons. Next base: position 448,094,108 of record NC_060145.1, read on the forward strand.
CTCCTGGAAATTGAAATAAGAACACCATAAATTCATTGTCCCAGGAAGGGGGAACTTTATTGACACATTCCTGGGGTCAGATACATCACATGATCACACTGACAGAACCACAGGCACATAGACACAGGCAACAGAGCATGCACAATGTCGGCACTAGTACAGTGTATATCCACCTTTCGCAGCAATGCAGGCTGCTATTCTCCCATGGAGACGATCGTAGAGATGCTGGATGTAGTCCTGTGGAACGGCTTGCCATGCCATTTCCACCTGGCGCCTCAGTTGGACCAGCGTTCGTGCTGGACGTGCAGACCGCGTGAGACGACGCTTCATCCAGACCCAAACATGCTCAATGGAGGACAGATCCGGAGATCTTGCTGGGCAGGGTAGTTGACTTACGCCTTCTAGAGCACGTTGGGTGGCACGGGATACATGCGGACGTACATTGTTCTGTTGGAACAGCAAGTTCCCTTGCCGGTCTAGGAATGGTAGAACGATGGGTTCGATGACGGTTTGGATGTACCGTGCACTATTCAGTGTTTCTCGACGATCACCAGTGGTGTACGGCCAGTGTAGGAGATCGCTCCCCACACCATGATGCCGGGTGTTGGCCCTGTGTGCCTCGGTCGTATGCAGTCCTGATTGTGGCGCTCACCTGCACAGCGCCAAACACGCATACGACCATCATTGGCACCAAGGCAGAAGCGACTCTCATCGCTGAAGACGACACGTCTCCATTCGTCCCTCCATTCACGCCTGTCGCGACACCACTGGAGGCGGGCTGCACGATGTTGGGGCGTGAGCGGAAGACGGCATAACGGCGTGCGGGACCGTAGCCCAGCTTCATGGAGACGGTTGCGAATGGTCCTCGCCGATACCCCAGGAGCAACAGTGTCCCTAATTTGCTGGGAAGTGGCGGTGCGGTCCCCTACGGGACTGCGTAGGATCCTACGGTCTTGGCGTGCGTCGCTGCGGTCCGGTCCCAGGTCGACGGGCACGTGCACCTTCCGCCGACCACTGGCGACAACATCGATGTACTGTGGAGACCTCACGCCCCACGTGTTGAGCAATTCGGCGGTACGTCCACCCGGCCTCCCGCATGCCCACTATACGCCCTCGCTCAAAGTCCGTCAACTGCACATACGGTTCACGTCCACGCTGTCGCGGCATGCTACCAGTGTTAAAGACTGCGATGGAGCTCCGTATGCCACGGCAAACTGGCTGACACTGACGGCGGCGGTGCACAAATGCTGCGCAGCTAGCGCCATTCGACGGCCAACACCGCGGTTCCTGGTGTGTCCGCTGTGCCGTGCATGTGATCATTGCTTGTACAGCCCTCTCGCAGTGTCCGGAGCAAGTATGGTGGGTCTGACACACCGGTGTCAATGTGTTCTTTTTTCCATTTCCAGGAGTGTATATTTGAGATTTGGCAACTTACCTAATCTTATGCAGTGTTCACAGAATCGCAGCCCTTACCGCTACATCATCACTATGTTCCATTAGTAATTTCCTTTCGTCATTTGTTTTCTTGTACCTGTATCCCACATCTTTCAGTATCCTCAGTATGTTCAACTTCGTTAAAGTTGTTGGCTTCTTTCACTCGTGACACTTGTCCTTCTCGTGTCAGATATTCGCCTTTAACATACGTTATTAATACTATGTGCTACTAAATCGTCTGGGTCACTCAGTCCTTTTTTATCTTGTGTTGCTGGTCTGGTGACTCAAATGCGAGATGAGCTGCAGGCTTCAATAGACATATAGGCTTCATTTGATATCCTCTGAAAAGTCCTCAAACCAATACCACAACCTTCAGCTGTCTGCTTCTGACATGTGGCAACAGTGCAGCAGAAGCCTTCTGCCAGCTCGTATTCAGCAGCAGACTTTTGAAGTGCTGATACATGTGGGACACTTCCTCTTGCTTGGGCAGCACCTGGTGTGATTGCTTACCGTCAGTCATAATGAACGCTATGATGGCCAGCATCGGGGCTCAAATAAACAGTGAGCTGTATGAGCACAGCGTGATCTTCACTGAATAAAGACAAGAATGTCACTGATATGTGATGGGCTGTGTTCCACATGGCACATTTGCACACATTTCTGCGCATCTGACCTTGACCCACATTTGTTGTTCCTCTGAACTCTTAATGCTTGTTGATACAACTACTCCACCTAGTGTTCAGGGTCTAGTTCCATGCTATCAGGTGGGCTTTCAAAGGTGCCAAGCCGAGATACCAGAAGTACATTTCTGTTTTGACTGTGCTATCTCTCAAGTACACAATATAGTAGGAGGTGGGAAGATAACAAATTGTCATCTTCGACAGAAGAGTCAAGTTCAGTGTTGTCTTAGCAGAGATTGGAAGGGTTGACGCCATAGGATTGTAGGGACAGACAATTACGAGCTCTTGGTAAAATCAAATGGTGACATGTATAAACACTGCTTCAGGGTCTGAGAATTTCCACTTGTGAGGGTCTGAGAATTTCCTCACAAGTGGAAATTCTCAGACAGCCCATGTGTTTTGTGTGCCCATTGCCACCTCTCTACTCTTGTCAGTGTGGCATTTCTATTGTAGAGTTCTACACTAAACATGTCTAATATCCCCATTTCTGCAGTGTCCATAATGTGGATGTTGCGATTATGTAAGATTGCTTGTTGATTGTCTGTGCCATTTCTGTTCAAGAGAAGGTTCATTGTTTTAGTTTTCCACTGTGGGGATCTTGCTGGATTTCATTGCAGGGTGTCACGTGTGGGTCTCCATGTCAACCTAGGATCCTTGGTCTCCATGTCAACTTCGAATCCCTGACATGTGATGGTGTCAGCAGTGTTGTTTTTCTGCTCTGTGTATCCATGGCCAGGACATTGATTTCCTTTCTATTCTGTTACTACTTTGGGTCATTTGACAGTATTTTTTGTGCCAGCTGTCATACTATAATTTTGATTTCTCATCTCGTGCTCTGAAACTGGCTAATCGGCACTAGTCATGAGCTCCTGCTTGACCACTCCTGCTTCCTGTAGTTGGGCTGTTGCTTCAGGAACTAGTGTATGTTCTGGTTCATCTGTTACCTTTATCATGTCTTGGATCTGGATACTGCTGGTCTCTGTTGGGTTTTTTGTGGCTTGACCACCTTACACAGGTGATAAACAGAAAACAATAGTAGCACTAGGATGACTCAGATGTTAACATAACATACTTATTGGATGAACTATATATAAATTGTAGTGGCTGGTAATTATGGAAATCTACTGTTTCAGCCTCTGCTGCTAACAGTATGGGTAATTTGAATTGGAAGTGGTTTCAAAAATATGTTTGACAGATTTATATTTTAAAGCTAGTTTTCTTCAGAATGTGACGTTTTAAGTGTTGCTCATTTATGTAAATGTAAAAATCTATACAGAATTTGCGTGTTAGCAAGAATACAGGAAAGATGTGTTTCGAAATTTGAAATTACATCACATTTTAAATGTTACATATTTGAATAAAACTGCAGTGCAGGAATTTTGCTAAAATGTGGGATATATTCCAGATTCACTGTCACCTTAACTTGCAGGTGAGAGTGTTGTAAGCCAAGTATATCAAGCTCATGGATGTGTGCTTGGGAGAAATGACAGCCGACCTTCATCTGGAATTTTTTCGAGTTTTCCTGTGATTCTGCAAACGAATTTTATTATACTGCAAGGTTACTTCTCACAATTAAAAGTAGAATAAATAAATAAATAATCAGTGAAAAGTAATGCTTATTTCTCATGAGTTCACATTTGAATGCAAGTTCTATTGCAATAGAAGCTTTTCAATAAATTGGCTTCATGCAGTCACTTATTTCACCCACTTGTCGGTCTCCATATGATGCGTGTACATTCTGTTGTGCAGGTCATTTTATAGGGATTATGGAGGTAAAATACTCTACACAAGCTGGTATAACAGTAGAAAGATTTCAAATTCTTCTTGACTTCTTTGAATATAATTGTTTAGCTTACTGACAAATGTTAAACCACATATTACATAAACACAACTACAAATAAAACACTGGTAACTGTCAGAAGCAGTTTGATTATGAGTTTGAAGTCCTGCAGGAAATTTGACTACCGCTATCTAAATAGTTCAGTTCTAACTTTGCTCTTTTGCTGTAGTTAATTGCTAGCTGTTATAGTTACAGTGATTTTCTCTGATTCCTACATATCGGGCTTTGTCTTTATCTTACAAATAAAACTGTACAAACAGGGCTTATTTGCCTGTAAAGATTTCAGTAACATTGCTGAAGTCCAAGTTCATTGACACAAGTGTCTTCTTACATCTCAAACAACCATACTAGTGGATGCATTTGTGTGCTAAGTAGCCAGCAAAATATGCTACTGAACACATTTCAGAAGAAACGTTTTCCGACAGGAAGAAAGACACTCTTCAGCCTCACTGGCACTCCCTTCTCCATCCATATAGGAGAGGTTTGCAAGTTTCCAGAGCTTTCCAACAATTCAGGTTGTCATCTTCCTTTTCCAACTCACAATTGTTCAGTAATAGCATCAGAGCAGTGTCATTCTCACAGCTTGAAGGATCAGAATCTTTCATAAGTGAGTTAATGGTTCTCAGGAACAAACATCTTAGTGTTCTTGCTGCTTGCTGTTGTGTTTAGGTTTCAGGTAGTAGCCACGTATCTGACAGTACACTGAAAATGAATTGTTTACGGCATCTTGATTGCACTTTTAGTCAGTAAAAAGTTAATGCTAACAGTTTGTTCCTCTACAGAAAAACTGAGCAATGGTGTTACCAGTCTGAATCCTGTGATGAATGGCGCTGTTGTGATTTCACCTATGATTTTGTCAATTTTAAGTACAGTACTTGAAACCTCTATTGTCCTCTCTGTTGTTTCCATTATGATGATGCACACCTGTATGGCTGCATTATGCTGTCACGCAATTCGAAAGTCAAAGTAAGTATTCATAAATCACTCTGCACTGCCTAAGTTACTGTGCAAGTTCTGGCAGCTGAGGACCTGAACTGCCATTTTCTCATTCATGCTTTGCTAACAAGATGCTTCACTTTCAAGCTTTGTTTGACTTCAAATATATCGGTTTCCAGATCATTACACAATTGACACACATTCAGAGTGAGAAACAATTCAATAGCAAACAGAAAATCATAATTTTTGCAAGAATTAGCCCAATGAAACTCTCCTTCTGTCATATTGTCTTTCATTCACCACTGAGTAAATGCTTGTGGAACAGTCATGAAGTAATACAAACGAATGGTAAAGAGCAATAACGAACTGCTCACTTGTGCTGGTTCATACTGTAGCAAACGCAAGCGAATGAGAACTCTCTCTGGTGCAAAGAGTGGATGAATGCAGGGAAACATCTGATCATGTTCGGTACATATTCGCTGCTGTTTGCTCATGTTCAGCTGTTTGTCAGTCCTTTAGTGAAGTGTCCAAGGAAGCTTGTGTCCTCTATGCTTTGGCAAGCTGATGTCCTCTCTGCTTTGACTCTTTAACATCACAGAGAGTATTCATCTGCAGTTTTATGTGTAAACTGTTTTATGTTACTTGTCGGTAATTAATGCACAGTTTTTAAATTTTGTCTTAAAGAGTAATGAGGACCCAGCAAAAGGTGTCTACTGATGTGCAAAGTCGAAGAATAAATGAAGACACACACAAGTAGACAGTGTTAGTAGAGTTGACATGCAATACTCCTTCGCATCCCTTCCCTCTAGTGTGGACACCTGTGCACAGATCCGATCGGTAGTAGTGAAGACTAGTGAGCTGTATGTGTTCTCTTCCATTTGCTGTGGTGTAAACTAGGCCTTACACTTGTTCGGTCATGTTCACTTCCATTCATTCTAGAATACAGCAGGTCTTAGAACACAAAATACTATCATATGGTGACTTTTCTAGTATTTACAGGTTTAATTCTTACACCTGCTTTCATTAAATCCATCATTCATACAGTAACTAGTTACTTGGCTATTGCAACCAAGTATTGTCAAAAATTAAAGTATAATAAATTTTCATCAAAGTGGTTTACTGCACTTGTTAAGAAATTCATGGATGGAATAGGAGTTGGCCACCAAAAATTCTTTTAAATTATGTTTGAATTGTGCCTTGTCTGCAACTAAACTCTTAATGGTTGCTGGTAACTTATTGAAAATATGCATTGCTGAATTCTGGACTCCTTTTTGGGTAAGAGTAAGTGATTTTTAAATCTTTATGTATATTGTTCTTATTCCTAGTATTGATACTGTGTACTAACCAGTTAGTTGGAAAGAGAGATGTATTATTTACAACAAACTTCATTCAGGAATAAATATACTGAGAAGCTGTGGTTAGTTTGCCCATTTCTTTGAATAGGTTTTGATGTGATGTACTTCAATTTACACTACACATTACTCTTATTCTTCTGTACTCAGTTTGTGGAGATACTCCAAAACATGATACCATATGACATAAAGGAGTGAAAATAAGCAAAATATGTAAGCTTTTTTTATATATATTTATATCTCCTATGCCTGACATCATTCAAATTGCAAACACAGACTTGTTTAGGCGCTTTATCAATTCGTTAGTATGTCGCTTTCAACTGAATTTATTATCAAGTTGTAATCCCAAGAATTTTACGCTCTCAGCTTCTCCTATTTCCATATCATCATACTTTATACACACACTAGTAGGAAATCCCTTGTAAGTTCTGAACTGCATATAGCGGGTCTTTTCAAAGTTTAATGACAGTGAATTGGCTACGAACCACTTATTAATGTCAGTAAAAATTTGATTAGCTGCTCTTTCTAATTTTATATTTGATTTACTATTTATTGCAATGTTTGTACCATCTGCAAATAAGACAAACTTGGCGTCTGGTGATGTAACAGGTGACAGGTCATTAATATGCTCAAGAAAAAGTCGTGGACCTAGTATAGAACCTTGGGGAATAGCACATATAATTTCTTCCCAGTCACATGATGTCCGATTGCCTACTGCTGAAGTTTTACGTAATGACACCCTTGGTTTTCTATTAGTAAGATATGTCTGCAACCGTTTTGCAGCACTACCAATGATTCCATAATATTTTAATTTACTTAAAAGAATGCTGTGATTTACAGTCAAAAGCCTTTGGCAGGTCAGAGAATACACCAGTTGCCTATAATTTGTTGTCAAATGAATTAAGGACATTTTCACTGTAAGTGTAAATAGCCTTCTCAATATCAGAACCCTTAAGAAACCCAAATTGTGACTTTGACAGTATGTTATTTTTACTAAGGTGATTAAGTAGACACTTGAACATAACCTTTTCAAAGATTTCTGAAAAAGCTGACAGAAGTCGGTAATTTGACAGTATTTCTTTGTCCGATTTCTTGTGGAGAGGTATAACTTCAGCATATTTAAGCCAGTCCGGGAATGTTTCTGTGATAAGTGATTGATTACACAAATAACGTAACCCTCTATATTGCACAAGAACAGTAAAACTAAGAATTTTCCAGTAACAACTTTGGAATTATACTTCATAGTGCCCATGAATGAAAAATATATGATAAAATTTCTAGTATATATATTTTGAAAAATATCACTCTGTATGTTCAAATATACACTGTGCAAATACAGATGTAATGAGTATGTACATCTTAGTTCGTATAAGGTACTAAATTTTTGGAGAACAGAGTTCAAAATTTATGTTACATCAACAAATCAAGACTTTAAAGGAAATTTTATTTATTTAAAAAATGAAAATAAAAGAACATTATAAAAGTTGGGTCTACATCAGTTAGCAAAATGTCACTACTTTGCAATTACATATTTCCAGAATTTATATATTGTGAAAATTGTAGAAACAATTTCTATCTGGAACAAAACACAAATAGGTGTCACATTTGGTACACATTACTATTGTTATTTTTTGACATTTATTTTATTTACAGCTGGCAGATTTTTCACAGTAGTTAGGCCAGTGATTGACTCCGTCCTTCCTGATGTCATCATTTGCTGTATTTGGCTGCCTTCTCATTTTGGTGCCACTGCCTGGTGAGCTATCCAGCGATTGTCTCGTGGATGGTCTTCCTGACCAGCATAAAAATTCAGCAATATCAAGCTTGAAATCAAACAAATTCATCTGGGTTTTCTCTTCAATACTATTTTCAGGACAGGCTCTCTTGTAAAGTAGCCAACCAACAACACAACTCATGTCCAGTAAATGGAAGAACAGTCTCATGTAATATTTCTTTGACCTGATTTTCATCCTGTAAAGAGCTAGTAAGGAGTCAATAGTGTCAACACCTCCCATAAACTTGTTGTACTCCTTCACAATCTTTGGAAATTGTATTTGGATATGTTGCTTTGTTTTTTTGTCATATCTTGCAACCTGGCTTTCTGGGTATGTACCTGAAAAGGTACCCAGAAGGCTGACACACCTGTTGTCTTGCCATTTCACAAGAATCAGGTCATATCCAGAAACTGATGCAGTGGATTCAACAGATGTGCCTCTTCCCTGCTTTTTAATTTCAGCATTAGATAGCATCTTATTGTTTCTCACTCTATTCAACTGTACTGTTCCCAGACTATGAATACCACATTTTACCAGCTCAACTTGAAGCTCTGGACTGCAGAACCAGTTATCATAGAACAGTTTGATTTTTCTACTTTGGTATTCTTTCAGCCAATCTAAGCACAACATTTCCACTGGCGTTTACATTAGGAAGCTGACTGGATTGATTGACAGGTCCAGAGTATACTTGAAAATCATAAATAATAGTACTGGCACCTGCTATGCAATATATTTTGTAGCCCCACTTCTTTGGTTTCTTGGGATTATACTGTTTCAAGCTACTGTGACCTTTGAACGGCACAATTTGTTCGTCCACTGCTAGGTGTTCTTCAATTGGTATTTTTGATAAATTTTTTCGCGGCATCTCGCTTACCATTCTAACCTTGAACAGTCTGTCAGGTGCAGAATGTTGCTGAGTATTGTCAGCAAAATGTAAATATCTCTTTATTTGTTCCCATCTGTGTAGCGCCATTACATCAGACACTTGTTTCACACCAAATTTCTTGTTTCAGTATCTTCTGTTCCCAGGTAAAGCAATCAGTGACATGTAGAATGCAATACCAATAAATTGTTCAATTTCAGTAGAAGTAACACTGAAGGTGTTGGCCACATCACACTGCTTTGAATACAGATTTGTTTGATGACATATGTAGTCAATGATACTTAAGTCAAACATATTTTTGTAGTACGTTAGTGATGAAAATACTTCTGTAGATGGCGGAATTTCTCCAGTCCAAACAGGGGAAGGAAATACAGATTTTATAGTGTTCCTCTTCCAAAGAAGGTTTAATTTCGGCACGTGACAACGAGATGGAGATTGTGCCTGAGGAAGATTATCACCAACTTCAGGTTCAACTATCTGCTCTGTGTTTGAAACACAAGGCACTCTCACTTCATCTGGCTCATCACAGTTTCCTTCGCTGCTGCTACTACTGTCATCTGATTGTTAGCCTGAAAAGTAGAGTGTGAATTACTTGTCATCAGAAACTGAACAAAGGGTGGTGCTGGGAAACTATATAAAGCTGACTAGGCTACAATGCTGGCCAAAGTCACAGTCACAATTTCTTAGATAAAAAGCATGGAACGCATTTGGGACATCAACAATTCATATATTGTCACGAGAAAAAGAACACACATGGAAAGAGCTGTAAAGACTTGTGTATTAGAGCAGTAAATTATGCCACTGTAGCGAAAATCCAATCAACTTCTCATATTGATGTAACTGTTTACGTGGTTTTTTTAATGAAAATTGCTAGTGAATTTCTAACTCACCTTAAGCTGTTCAGGAACGTAGATTTTATCCAGATCACTGTCAAAACAGTCCTCGTCACTGCTTTCTGGAGGAATATGGCCTCTCCCTTGTCTTTTTCCGTAAAATAAACAGTTATCCATGTTTCCTTCACGTATTGTCCACTTTTACCTTCACTGCACACTGTTCATTCAATTACACACACACACAAAAGTTTGAATAAAAAGCAAAGAAACTATACATTTATAGCTTCCAACAGAAACACGGCGAATGGAAAGCTCAAAAGACACGTCACTCGTGAATAAATAAAATTCCAACAATCGCGCGCTGGGAGACCCACAGCCTTCTAGACATACCATCAGTTCTGCGAACTTTTACTCAACTGCTGTAAGCAGATGCTGCCATCTGACGTGATACACGAAAAACACATATGTATCTGCGTATACACTGCACGTCAGTGGCACAGTTACGTTACATGAGCCAGTACAGAGTTCTGAAAATATGTATATTTAAATATACACCGTGCAATAGAGGGTTAAGGTATGTCTAAGCTCACATGAACACTCTTTTATTAACTTTGTTGATATGTTATCATAACCACTAGAATGCTTTTGATTTCGGGGACTTTGATTGACTCTATTTCTTTGGGTGAAGTAAGTGTCAATTCCATTTCATTGAGATTGCTTGTGTCCACTGGTCTCAGATATTCCATTGCATTTTTTACTTAACTTGACAACCCCATGCTATCAGTAACAGAGACAAAATACTTGTTTAAATAGTTTGCAACACAATATTCGTTTGTTACCAGGGTTTCATTTATTTTAAGAACAATTGGTTCCTCCTCATTTCTGGTACTACCTGTCTCTGACTTGACTATATGTCATATTGTTTTTATTTTATTGCTGGATGTATTTATCTTCTTCTCATAATGCAAGTGTTTAGATTTCTGGATAACCTTCTTCAATATTTTGCAGTAATTTTTGTAATGAGCTATAATGCTAGTATCAAAGGTGTTCCTACATATCAGAGAGTTTCCTTTTTGTCTCACATGATATCTTTACCCCTTGTGTGATCCATGATTTCTTATTAGACTTCTGCTTAATTTGAGTTACCTTCAGGGGAAAACAATTTTCAAATAAGGTGCTAACTTTATTAATGAATGAATGTTTTGTGTTTTCCATTTGTGTCTCGGATGCTGTGAACATCCATCTAATCAATTTCTTTGAGCAATCATCTAAATTTCTCAATTTTGACTGTTTTATTGGCCTTCTGTACTCAGTTCTGATAGATGTTTCACCCTGACAATTTTCAGTATTTAATGTTAGGTGTTGCATGTCATGGCCAGACAACCCATTTACTACTGGTTTTGTAACGTGGCTTAGTTGCCTAGAATTGTCTGTAAAGATTTTATCAGTGGCAGTCTTAGAACATTTGTATACCCTAGTTGGGTAATTTACAGTAGAAATTAATTTGAATGATAAGGTAACTGATTTCAGTAATTGTTCACTGTGTGTTAGTTTCAATATCAGGGTCAATATTAAGACTCACGGCATAGAGACATTTCTTATAAAACTGAATTATCCAAAATATTTTTTGATCTGACTGGATATTTTCCTCATAATGCCATTATTTTTGTTTTGTTGCTAGAAATTTTAAAGTTGTACTCCATACAAATTTCATTCAGCTGGTCTATGGATCTTTGGAGGTTATTTTCATTCTTTTGAATAGTAAGAATGTCAGCAGCAAATCAAAGTACATTCAAGTATTCTTCAGTCATTATTGCAATTCCTTTGTTTACTTCACATTTCCATTTATCAGTGGAGTCAATGTAAATACTGGAAAGGGTAGGTGATGGTCCATACTCGTGACTAATGTCATGGTTAATGATTATTTCCTCTAACTGATACCAACCTGTGTTTGTGTAGTTTTGTAAGGACTTCTCGCTACCTCTATTACGTGATAAGGATATCTGTATTCATACATAATCTTCCATGGGTTATCATGCACACTCAAAAGCCTTGTAGAGGTTGATAGAGGCCGTATGGGTTTCCATATTAAATTCTGTGTGTTTTTGTATGATACTTTTAATTACAAACACATTGCCTGTGCATGAACGATCTAATCTAAATACATTTTGTTCTTCAGAAATAATAGCTTCTGTGATATTCTTCATGCAGTTTTTTACTGTCTTTGAGTATAATTTGTAGCAAGTGTTCAGAAGACTAATGCCACAGAAGGTTTTAGTCACTACATTTCCCTGTTTTGAAAAGATGTGATTCTGCTGTCCAGACCAACACTGGTATCTTGCAGTTTGACCAGCATTCATTTACTAATTGTAAAAGTCTTTCATTTAGTGTTTTACCCCTCCATATTTAATTAGCTCTGCATATATTCCGTCTATTCCAGTAGCTTTTCTGTCCTTCATGCCTTTCAAAGCCTCTTGTAGTTTGTCCGTAGTAGCTGTATCTACTGTTTCATTGTACATACTTCGCCCAGTATCAAACAAAGTTTCCCACAAATTTGCATCTGTTGACAACAACTGCATGGAAAGGGAGAGAGCAGGGATGTACGACGAAAACCTTTCAAAGCTTTGGACAGGAAAAAAATCATGAAGGTTTAAACCTACAGTTTATAAAGCTTTGGAAAGTTTTATAAACTGGAAGTTGAAACCTTTATGATTTTTCCCTTTTCAGTATTTCCTAGCTGAAATTTACTTGTGTTCACCTTACTGTAATTTCACTTTTGCAACAAATTGTAAACCGAGAATTAATATTTAACTGAATTAGTAAAATTTGTAATTTCCACTGCTTTCACAAGTTCTTCCGTGGAAGTGAGAATGTGTTGATTTTGTGAACATTTACGAAAATCTTCAACTAATGATGCACATGTGCTTTCACCAAATTTAAAACTGATCTTAATACATAAAGGGCGAATTAACATGTCACCATAAAGCACAAGATCATATTCATCTTAAGGCCATGTGTCTGAATGTAATAAGGCTTTATTCGAAAATAAATCCAAGTCTTCAGAGCAGTTTTTACACTGTCTACCAAAGACTGAAAAAAATTTCTTCTGAAGTGTTTGAAATTTGTTATACTCAAAATGGTTCTTTAAATTGCTACTTTGAGCATGCATCTATCCTCCAACTCTTGTTATCCTAATTCACGGCAAGTCACTTGCTTATCAGTGTTTTGTGAATTTTATAGCTGTGCCAACTTTGTGGTTTGCCTTAAGAACTGAAGAATTTTTGTTTTGCACCATGAATGGTAATACCTGCAAAGCTTACAGGACTTCATGAAGCACAACTACTTCCGTTGTAAGCAACTACTTTGTGAAGACATTTTGCAACACTTCAAATTTAGATCCACCACGAAATGATCAGGAACCATCATGACTTAGTTTTTCAAAAATATGTACAAGAGAAGTGATTTTCAAGAAGAGCTTGAACAGCGTTAATTCATGAAACAAGTCAACCTATGTGAAAAACATCCCCTAGTTTTAACAGCTGAGAGGATAATTCTGGTGAAACACCTATAGTAACCTCTGATTTGTGGGATTTTCAGAGGACACAGAATAGAAGGAATCTAAAGTCTTTGTATGGTACCCATCTGCCACACCATTCGCAACATCACGGACAGTTGGTTTCATTTTGTGATTCAGACAATGGATGACAATTCTGTTTTCATGTACCGTGTGTAAACTTTTAGATGGCAGATCTTTCTCTGAATCGGTAGAAGTCGGTAATCGTCGGGAGGCTTCGTTAGGCACGCAGTTTCGACTGCTGCCAACATTACAAGCTGTGTTGTACAAGGTAGCCATTGTCGTCTGCTTCGTTATTGTTTTGCGCTGTACTGTTCTGCGTGTTTTTATTGTGCAGTTGTGCTAAACATTATCAAAATGAGTGAAGAGGCAGTTGCTGGCCCATCTCGGGAGTTTTTTTTTAGGAATACGCCCGTGGTTTTATATACTTTTTCTTAACACGTTTGCGAAAAGTGTTGCGAATAGTGTTAGTAGTGAAGAAATAATAGAACAAAACGTCATGCCTGACGCGGCACTTTTTCACGTATCTCGATGTTTACCACGTCATATCTCCTGAATTATATGTCGTAAAGAGACATAAATTTGCCGGCGCATTTACTGATATATGTGGATACTGTATGCGAAATATGTTGCGATTAGAGTTAATAGTAACGAAATAATACATTAAAACGTCATGCCTACTGCGGCAGATTTACGGTATGTACTTAGAAAATGTAGTAAGCGACAACCTTTTTTCCTTTCATTATTTTGTGGGAGGTGTCAGCGAGAAAAGTTTTCGTAAAGGTTTGAAATTGTATGTAACGTTTGTTGCTAGTCGCTAAGTGCTCTCATTCTCAAATAGTGGATGCATAAATCGGTGTAATTTCCCGCGATGGCATCTCATTGTTTATGACGTCAGATGTCCTCAAGAATGTGTCTTATTTATTTTTTTTCCGGCTAGGAACCTTCGTGGGCGTACGGAGAACAAATCACCAAAATTTCATCGCAATCGGATGAATGGTTTGGGAACGCACAGAGGGCAGACAACATACATTTATTTTTATATATAGAAATTGACAGTTACGTTATACTGTATGACCTGTTTAAGTATATTTAAATTTTATAATTAATAGTTTAACATTGCGGGGAATGAAATAAAATGAAAAAAAAAAATGCAAACAGTGGGAATCGAACTCGTGTCCGCTGCTTGACAAGCCTTTACCTAATCAATTGCGCTATGCATGCTACAGTGACCGAACTGTTGAAACATAGTCCATTGCTCTTTTCGGGCATTCGGAAAACAACTCACCAAAGTTTCATTGTAATCGGATGAATGGCTTGTAAGCGCATAGTAGTCAAACATACATACATTCATTTTTATATATATAGATTTTAATGTACATGACGATTTCAGTTTCGTTTACGAACAACATTTAAAGCGAGTTTTACTTCCAAGCCTTTCGTCTGCTTACGTGTAAGCATGACGCGCAATTTGTAGTGCCAGCACTGCAATTGGTAGGCGTGTCTTGTCGCCGCCCCCCCCCCCCCCCCCCCGCAACGGCTCGTCACCCCTCGCCAGCCAATGCTTGCTTCCTCCTCTCCCCTCACAACCCAGCCGTCTTACAGTTAACACACTGTAATGATTACTCAGTAGAGCGGCTGTGCTTTTGTAAGGTTCATGCACATTGTTGATGCACCATCTGTTTCAGTACCAAGAAAATGGGGTTTTAGTACATCGTATTTAATGCTATAATTTTCCGTATTTAATGCTATACTTTTCAATAGCTGCTAACAGTGTACTGAAAATACTCTTTTTCCTGTCCTTACTAAAATAAATTTCAGCCTCCAGTTGTAAGCAAAGAAACTTTACCTAGGTTTGGGCTATAATAATGTAGTCTTCTTCAGAAATGTCACAATATAAGATTAAAATCAAAACACGCCAGATATTGGCCTTGTCAATGTTAATGTTAATGTATACGGTCATAAGAATGCGTCACTCCTAAGAATGTTCTGCCGATAGACGGGCCATACAGGTGGGCCGCGGGCGCTGAGTCGTAACTGGGCGCCGCGAGCAGCGACGCAGCGAGCTAGCAGAAAATGTTAACTGAGATTATCATGGAAAATAGTTTATTACAATAGTTCTGACTGTTAATGGCATTAATACCATAAGTCACTGAAATGTTAATGTATACGGTCATAAGAATGCGTCACTCCTAAGAATGTTCTGCCGATAGACGGGCCATACAGGTGGGCCGCGGGCGCTGAGTCGTAACTGGGCGCCGCGAGCAGCGACGCAGCGAGCTAGCAGAAAATGTTAACTGAGATTATCATGGAAAATAGTTTATTACAATAGTTCTGACTGTTAATGGCATTAATACCATAAGTCACTGAAATGTTAATGTATACGGTCATAAGAATGCGTCACTCCTAAGAATGTTCTGCCGATAGACGGGCCATACAGGTGGGCCGCGGGCGCTGAGTCGTAACTGGGCGCCGCGAGCAGCGACGCAGTGAGCTAGCAGAAAATGTTAACTGAGATTATCATGGAAAATAGTTTATTACAATAGTTCTGACTGTTAATGGCATTAATACCATAAGTCACTGAAATTACCATTCCATAAAGGGCAAAGAACCTGTAACAAGTGTACTGTACATAAGTAAGAATAAACATTAATTGATACAGGGTGTATACGGCACGGGACATCCGGGAGATCCGTGAAAAACCCGGGAATTTTTTAGATTTTCGGGATTTTTAATTGTTTTAGAGTTCAGTTAGATTATTGTAGGTTTGACGTGTAAGATCTGATACGCTGACAAAGAACTTTAGGCCCACTACTGCTGAATAATACTGCAGCAATGAAACATAAATCAGAGAATAACACCAAAATAAAAGTTTAGTTCATAGAAAATGGGTAATTTACACAATGCACAGACCAGTTTGCCAACACCGAAAAGTGTCAAAGGCTTTAGGTAGAAGATTATGCAGTACGACCGAAACTACTAACGTGCATTCGATGTGCGTGACGTCACAATTGTTTACATTTCTAACAGGTCACTGGAAAATATTACTAATAGTGGCTTGAGAAGCGTTACTTTCAAAGTAAATTTCCACGCCAGATGATTTATGTTATGTATGAGAATATGCAGTGAATTTCTTAAACCACAGGGCTTTATAACTCTCATTCAAAACGTAACACTTTGAGGATCAGCCATTTGAAAAATTTTGGGCCCAGAAGATAAGTCATTTATGCCACTATTTAAAATTTTACTGGCACCTTTGTATTTGATACGACTTACGTGTAACACACGCTAAAAAAGACCGAGATCAAGTTAGTTTTCATATTTAATGTTGTTCTTTCATGGATAAAAAATTATGCAGTCGATGGCAAAAGTATAATTGATCTTAAAAAAAAAAGTACATAATGTGTTATTGAGCAATGTCACAAGTCTCTTCACGCCAGAACACTTCGACTTTTCTATAGTATAGAAAAGACTAAGTGTTCTGGCATGCAGAGCAATAACAGTTAGCTTCTTTTCTACTTTTTTGTCGGTGAATTCTCTCTTCGTCTCCGAACAGCTCTAACGTTCGCTACTACTTCTTTCTAACTAATTTTATAAATGAACAACAGAACGCAGCACCAGTCAAGCGACAGGTAGCGGGACATCCGTATCTTGCTCTCGTACGAAATTAGTCCAGTTTTAGAGCGAAAACCTGTGTTCAGCGCAGCTACTATGTACCCCGCTCTAAAATTAGCTTTCAGTAAGGACAAGTATGTCTTTTACCTCTTCGATTCTTCAATTTTTTCTGATTTTATTATTGTTTTTATTTTAATACTAAAGCTTGCGGTTTAATCGTTGTTAAAGACCTTTAATTACTTTCGTTTTAGAATAATAAGAGATTTTTTCCGTAAAATATCTTGTGTATTTTTACAGTCTTTTATTTTCGGATTTTCATGTTGCTAAATTTTACCTCTGGTCTTTATTTTAGTACTATCTGAGCGTTTTGAATGGTCTCCACAAGTTTTGCCTCCTTCTCGTTAAGCTTTCTTATTTCTGCGCCAACAATCTTCCTTTTAGTCAGATGATCCTTTTTCCCGGACGACTCGTCGTTTCGATTCTTGAGGTCTTCAGCATATCGATCTCGTGAGTTTCTTACAGAGTGTATAAGCGACTTAGGTATAGGCACTCCTTGGACTCCGCCGTGTGTCTTGACTGCGTCGTACACGTCTTCTGCTCACTACGGATTGTTCCCTCATATTCTCGAAGAGGCATTCTGTTCATTGAGAATCCTCGCTCCGCAGCTGCTTGACCGTGCGACAAAGTGAGCGCGATTTCCATTGCCTTCTTCAGCTCGTAGCACTTTGCATTCTGGTTCTTGGGACATTTCATCCAGAACTCATCCAGTCGTTGCTCCTTTTTGTCGAATGTTTCGAATTTTGTTTTGCAGTTACAACAGAAGCGTATTGCGCTTCTGCTTTATCGGCACATCCACCGTCCATCCAACTGCTCTCCACCAAAATCTGTAAAAAGGAATGTAATCGTTTGGGACCAGCCTCCCTGCACGCTATTGTGGGATCTAATCAGCTTACAGCTTTTGTCAACCTGAAGTGTAGGGGAGATTTCTGCATCAACTTTGACACGAGCTTGATCATTCCTCTCCTGCATTCGTTCCGGAACTTAGCGATTTCAAGGGCTGTGAGAGACCTGCACTTTCTGAACTCATTCTTGACGGTGAACCCAATCTTGACGTGGTTCACACCCAAAAGATTGGATTCTTTGTCCAAATTAACTGACGGCGAGATCTTCGTCGGCTGGACAAATCGTGTCATCGTTGTCTCCATTATCTCTGTCAAAGCAGAGTGGAGCGGCTAATTGGATTGGAAATCCTTTAGGAAAGGTGTCAAGTCTCCAGCACGAAAGAGTCTTGAAAAAGGCAATTTTCGGACCGAGTAGCTTGTCCTTGAGGTGATCCTCCACTACTCTGTAGCTAGCACATTTCGGTTTGTTTTTTTCTTCCAGCTTTGCAGCAAATATTCGCAGAAACGGAAGCATTACTAGAGGTCGCTCAGCGACTTCCACATTCTCCAGCCATCGGATCGCGCAAAACTTTAAGGGAAGCAGTTCTGATTTCGTTGTCAAAATATACAGAGCTCTTCTGGCAGGGACATCCTTAAAGATTGTACAAGACACGTAAAAACTGAATTATCATCCACTGTGTTTCCTGAATTGCGGACTTGAAGGTGTGATGTCACCGCCAGACACCACACTTGCTAGGTGGTAGCCTTTAAATCGGCCGCGGTCCGTTAGTATACGTCGGACCCGCGTGTCGCCACTATCAGTGATTGCAGACCGAGCGCCGCCACACGGCAGGTCTAGAGAGACTTCCTAGCACTCGCCCCAGTTGTACAGCCGACTTTGCTAGCGATGGTTAACTGACAAATTACGCTCTCATTTGCCGAGACGATAGTTAGCATAGCCTTCAGCTACGTCATTTGCTACGACCTAGCAAGGCGCCATTACCAGTTACTATTGATACTGTAAAACATGTACCGTCAAGAGCGATGTTCACCAATTATGGATTAAAGTTAAGTATTCCAGTAGTTACGTACGTTCTTTGCTACTATAAGTCCTTGTCCAGTTCCAGACCTCACGCCAGCCTGCGTGAGCTTAAACGCGTGCCTTTCGGCTTCCTCCTAGTGGATTGGCCGTCTTGCCAGTCCACAACAGAAGGCGCCGTGAACAACGTGAAGCCCACACGTTCCAATTTCTAATAAAACGGTATCTACTCCTTCAATTTCGTTCAAAAAAATTTTAAGTACCCTTATGAACGCGAAGCTGACGTTAGGGCCGCCCATCGATACTTGTAAAAGTTTTTTCATTGCTTCGCCGGGAATTTTTTTCTTGAAGGACTAGAGTAGCTTAGCTGCCGTCGAACTGTCTAAAAAAGCCGATTCATAGTAACGGGTGCACACTAGATTTTTTTTTAATGTCCCGATAACGCACTAAAATGCCCATCTGGATTCTTTTGCACACCTTGTTCAAGGATTCGTCAAAACAACAATAATCCGTGATGCGTTTACGAGGTCAGTTTTAATTTCAGACTCAAAGAAGGGAGCTAGT
Source organism: Schistocerca piceifrons (assembly GCF_021461385.2). Taxonomy (NCBI): domain Eukaryota; kingdom Metazoa; phylum Arthropoda; class Insecta; order Orthoptera; family Acrididae; genus Schistocerca; species Schistocerca piceifrons. Next base: position 448,113,514 of record NC_060145.1, read on the forward strand.
CCATATTGCACGATATAACCGATTTTGTCCTTTTCATGCTCTTGGCCACTTGACTGTCGGGAACAATGCGGGGAAAGGTAACACGTCGTTCGCAGAACTACGCAGACTTGGGTGAAACGATGCACTCCAACCACCACAATATCTCTGCTTTGTTACTTCGTCCTTTATAGTCATCCTATCAATTCCTCTGTTTATCCCCGGGTTTTGACACTGCAGTGACATCCTTCTGCGGAGGCGCAGCAATTCCAGCGGCCAACTGTTGTTGACCCAGCTGAATCCGCAGATGTGTCAGTAGATGTAGAATCTGTTTGCTGCGTTGAAGTGGTCGCCGCCGGTCGGGTGAAGACGTACACACTTGCTTTGCTTCTCATGGCTGCTGCTTTCTCGATGTGCTTTTTGGATTTTGTCATGTGACTTGTAAGAGCCGATCTTCCCATAGTACGGATGTTAATGAGGGTCCCTGGACATAATACACATTTAGCACTATAAAGGTCTGTGGGTACTTTCACCAACCAGTCCTTGAATGCTGGATCTGAAAGCCAGCTATCTTGAAAACCAGTTGACATGGCGGAGTCGCAGTGATTGTTGGTGGGCAACGATGGATGTAAATAAGGCTGCGCCTCGGTATTGCGCATAATGAAATAAGACACAATGACTGTTACCTACCCTGTCAGTTTATAAAACTTTGCCCCGCACGTGCGCAGAACTGAATTCAACAGGTGAGCCGAGCACACTGACTACTGACAGACTGATTTGAAAAGCGAGCGAGGCACGTTTGACAACACTGTCTCTGCCAGGCAACAATCAGCGTTAATTATGATATTATTAGTAGAGCTGCGTTTGTTGACCCTTTAAGAAACTATGAATGACGACTTATCAACCAGTCTTACTCCAGTAATCTGTTGCAAGAGTCTAGCTAATTTTACATGTGCAGTACAGCACCTCAATTATAAAGACGAAAGATATTAAGGCTACCGCGCTCATCGACCAAAGTTCTGAAGGCTTCGCCACCTTAAGAGTTCTAGCTTATTCCTTACCATGAGGCTTCGTCCGCCCCCCGGTAGCTCAGTGGTCAGCGCGACGGAATGTCAATCCAAAGATTTTCTCCTCTAAGGCACTGGGTGTTGTGTTGTCATCATCATTTCATCCCCATTGGCGCGCAAGCCGCCGAAGTGGCGTCAAATCGAAAGACTTGCACCAGGCGAACGGTCTACCCGACGGGAGGCCCTCGTCACACGACCATGACGCTTCTCCCCCCCCCCTCTCTCTCTCCCCCCCCCCCCCTCTCTCTCTCTCTCTCTCTCTCTCTCTCTCTCTCTCTCTCTCTCTGTGTGTCGGCTGCTATTGGTTACTTGCTCTCGTCTCCCATCCACGATTTCTAAGTTATGAAGTCTACCGGTTATGAACGACTTGGCCTCCCAGTTACTTTACAGCTGAGGCGCTCTACTGTATGAAAAATTTCTGTAGTGCTTTAGGACTTTGTAGACCTTCTGTTGTACATATACCGATTTTAATTTAAAGCCTAGATTTTGTACGAGCGTACATGCTGATTTACTTCTAGAGGAATGATTTACCCGCTTAATTTTAAAATATGGTTTTACTTGACAAGCAGTATATTGATAATGTCAATTTTTAAGTATCCTTCCGTACCTAGAAACGTAATACACGCTGTTCAGCTGTTAATTGTCATCTTCACGTTATGTTTTCTTGCTGTTCTTTGACGTACTTGCAAGCCTCCTCTCCATATTTTTCTGCTAATCAAGTCCGCAGTAAAGGAAACACTTCGGATGATAATACAGTTTGTATATGCTTTGTAAAACCTATTTAAGGATTTCCATTCCAGAGTAGCTCTGTATATTTGGACCACTGAATCGGAACGGTTGCCCTTGAAGTTCTGCTTAATCCGATGGCTGGAGAACTTTGTTGCGGAGTTGGCTCTAGTGACTGCTTCTGTGTCTGCGAATGTTTGTTGCTAAGATGGGGCACAAAAACAACCCGAAACGTGCTAGCTACACGATAGTCTATGATCATCTGAACATGCTACACGGTTCAATGAACTCGTATTTCAAGACTCTTGCTCCAGACTTTTCTTCTTTAATTGTTGACCAATTTTTTTTGTTTATCGCTTATCTGCCAGCTAGTATATTCCTGTAATACTGTCTCGACGTTTTTTGTCTCTTTATATATACCAAGTTATATTTTTCGGCATTGGATGTACAAACGGCAATTGTTTTATTTGTATTTAATCACGGCAACAGCGGCTGTATTACTATGACGTTTCACGGTATTCGGATTTTGAGTAGGCATGTAACGATATTAGCTGCTGAAAGCGATGGCTCGTCTTTCGTGTGATTGATTGCTGGCTTGGTCACCTCACCTCACCTCACCATTTCAGCTCGCAGCGATGTCTCTTCCCACTTCATCCAGTCACTCGATCGCTTTGCAATGACCAGCTGATGCCGTGGTGACTGCTCCTATTCTGTTCCATCCTTCATTGCCACTCCAGTCCCAATCTGGCAGAACGCAGAATGCTCGCAAAGATCCCTAGACCTTGCTGTGAGTGCTCGCAGCCATACGTCAGTGATTGTTTAAATGTTGTACAGTATATTCGGAGTTTCGAATAAAAACAGTGTAAAAGTTGTTGCATCACTCTTCGAGAAAACATGACACCGACTACAGCTAAGTATAAACATCATTTTGTAGAGGTTCTCCTAAATCGCTGCAGCCATGATCACGAAATAACTAAATAAATTGTGTTATTGGAAAACGGATTATGGAAAGGTTAGGGGTTTTATACTTCCGAGCACTTCAGGAAACGAAATCCAGCAAAAAACAACGCGTTTTGGAAAGATCTTTGATTAGCATTGGCATTTAAACTGAATGTTTGCGTAAAACGAAAATATATGTATGAAATACATCAAATACAGCAGTTTAGTTTCCGAAGCATTCTTGGGTTCCTGCCTAACCATGCCCTCTGAGAAAAAACAACAAAGCATTGTTAATGCCCAATATTATATGTGAAAGTTCAGCTTTTCGTGAAGATATCGTGTACTTACATTACTTTAACCCATTAACCTTTCGTCTTTGTACTTAACAATGATCCTGCCAGTGGTTGATTTCATAACATGTGTTATGCTCTGAACGAGGCCCACGAGAAAGACAGGCCGCGGCGCATACGCCACGAAGAACGGCCTGACCTGGCTCGTTCCCTTAACTCAGCGGGCAAAAAGCTTTTCTGAATCTGTTAACTCGCAACTGGGTGCGTGCGTACTGACGAGAATTGCATCTTGTACTGGGATCCGTTATTATGAAGTCTTACTGATTATTGTTCGTACAACAAAATTTAAAGTCACTTCTCGATAGAAGAGGTATAAGCGCTCGTTTACAGCATTCAGTCTCTTCTTCGTAACAGTTCTTTCATAGAAGATGTGGTGCCTTACGCAACTGATAGTCATTTTTGCATGATTTTAATTGCCAAATTAGAGCCTGTTAGTAGGCCTACGGACTTCTATCATTGTAGGACTAATAATAGTGAATTCCAATAGACGATGCAATTCTCGTTGGTACATACGCATCTAGTTACGAGTTAACCGGTGTAGAAGCGTACTTTGCTGAGTTGAGCGAGTTCGGCCTACCTTGGTAACGTACGCGCCGCGGCCTGTCTTTCTCGTAGGCCTCGTGCTCTGAGTAACTACCGTCATTCGCTAGCGAGATCACGTGACATGAGCTATGAGTGGCTGACAAAAGTGCATCCCTCAACGCAATCTCTATTTTAGAGCTTCGGAAGCTACCGTGCTGTAATTTGTCTATATACTTTCGCAATATGAAAATGAACTCTGTGCATATTGTCTCGCATCAAACATCTTTTCAAGCGCATTGTTTTTCCTGGATTTCGTTTCCTAAAGTGCTGGGACGTCTTCCGCCGGTATAAGACCTTTACGATTCAAAGGACTGATAGGTTTTACAACTCCGAGGGAAAGTATACTTACTGTTGCTTCATATGTATGTATTTTCACCCGCTTTATACGTAATTTCATCCGGGAGAAATTGTGTTTTTAACCGGGAAATCCGGGGAAAATCCGGGATTTTTTTTTCTTGTGCACGTAGACACCCTGTGATAACATTATTTGTTAAAACAGCTAAAAATATTGCTGGCAAATAAACCATAAAACCTCACACTAAATGTACTAAAAACATTGCACGTCTGATATTCAACAAGCACTGTCAACAGCTGGGTATAATTCCTAATTATATAAAAGTAAAGCAAGTTCAAGCAGCAGCACAGAAAAAATTATGAAGCACAAAGGAGAACAAACTATGACCGAAAACCAAAATAAGGCAGTTACACAAGAAGAAGGGCTTGCTAAACAGTCGTCTACTAAACATGTACACAGATGCACCAAACCACATGGACAACATATGTAAGCACATTCAAGACATAGTCGACAAGGAGTACTTGACTATTTGCAATACACATGAGAAGAAGCTGCAGACTTCGACATCCAAACAAAGCAACAAATCCAATAATAAATGACAAAAACACACAAACACGAAAACATTTTACAGTAGAGTCGTGAACATAAGATATAAATTGTGACCAAAGAGAAGTTACAGTTATGTGAGAGGCAAATGACATTATATAGCGTAAAGGAACCTTAATAAGAAAAGGCCATAAGTTAAGGTTAACAGTGCCTGAAATATGTGGAACCTGGCTAAGAATTAACGCCTGTGAATGATAATAAGGACAATTGTCTCATACATGTTAGCGGTTATATATACAATATGTGATCAGCAATTAATACATAAGAAAACCAGTAGGCTGTATGTCGTAGCCAGCTACTGACGTAGGTAGAAGATCATATAAAGTAATGGATTTATCGGATGATAAGTGCGTTCAATACCACAAAACATTATGAAGGCGGTATAGCCAATGGTGTTGTATGCAAACTGTATGAAGCTTTTAAATACAGTATAAATACACCATTTGATGTGTAACAAATTGTGAAACAGCATTGAACATAGGTTAGTGTATTAAATATGCAGTGTATAATCGGGGAATACCCGAAGCTACTAATAAGAACAAAAAGGCTATATGTCGTAGGCAGGTACTGGCGTGGGTAATAAGCAGCATACAGTATTAGATTTAAAGGGTTAAAAGTAGTACATAGGGACGTACTACGCCACAAGTCATTATAAATGCAGTTATAAGAAGTCATGTGTATGCAATCTTAACGAAGCCCATAATTAGAGATACACCATTTGACGTGTATCAATTATGAAGAAGCCTGAAACTTATAGAAAATAACGATTACGTGAAATGCGTATGTAAACATGCAGTACCCTCCATAAGTTTGGAAACACACAGTAATTATAGACAATGGAAAGGAAATACAGTATAACAATGCATTTTGTTGTTTTCCAATTGTTTATTAAGCTCAAATAATACCCTGGAAGATGCAACAATTAAAGTTTCGATTCCTCGAAATAGCCACCCCTTGCTTTCACCACTGGCTTGCACACTCTCGGCATGCGCGGCGTCAGTTTTGCCAACGTTTCAGTTGGAATTAATCTCCATTCTTGCTGCAGGACCTCCCACAATTGTGACCCACTCATGATTTCCCGTTTTCTGATCATCCTGTCCAATTCATCCCATAGCAGCTCGATTGGGTTACAATCAGGGGATTGGGGCGGCCATTCCATGTTTTTCAATATTTTACGAACTTCTAGAGACTTCCCATAGTTCTGACACAAGCGAGACGTATGTTTCCGGTCGTTGTCTTGCTGCAAGACAAACCCTTTCCCAATCAGACGCAAACCAGATGTCTTAGCATGTCGCTGGAGAATGGCGTGATAATCTTTTAGGTTCATTTCTTTCATATATTTTCACGAAATCTCCGACTTTATTCCCTCCAAAGGATCCCCATACCATCACAGAAAACACCCCCCCCCCCCCCCCCCCCCGCCCCCAAGCTTTACAGTTGGAATTACGCACTGAGGATTAAAGCGTTCAAGGGGTAAACGGAGTACAAATTGACGGCATTTACTTCCAAATATTTCAAACTTAGATTCAGTAGTGAATAAGACTCCTTCCCAATCCCCCGCTGCCCATTGTTGGCATGTCTTAGCCCACTGAAGCCTTTTCTTCTTGTTAACAGGGCGCAACAGTTGTTTCCTTGTTTGTTACATAACCTCGGAGGTTGCCTGCTAGGCGTCGTCTCACAGTTGACTCACTCACCAGTGTATCCATCGTTGCGTTTAGTTCAGGAGTCAATTCACGGACAGTTATTAATCTTTTACGTTTACTGGTCACTACCAAATACTTTTTCTGGCGTTCTGACAGTTTCCTTGGTGCTCCAAAGCGAGGACGATCTCCATAGGAGCCCGTTTCTCGATGCCGGTGTATGGTTTTGATAACTCCGCTGATGGAAATCATCAGTTTCTTTGCTATTTGTCAGACACTGTTGCCGTTATGGTGGAAAGTGATTATCATTACCTGTGATTCATAAGGAATCCAGCACTTTGGGGCCATTTTCAGATACTTTCGCGGCGTGTTATACCTTTATGCAAACACAACTACAAGTGAACACAAATGTAAACAACATATCTCTACATACCCATGCGGTCCACTCGCGCCACCTGCCGTATTTCGTAGAACTGCTTGTACAGGTAACGGCGGTTTACGTAAAACGGAGCAATACTAATATGTTTCAGTATGTATGTATATGTACAATAATTAAGTGTACAATACGTGTCATTATTAATCGTTATTTGAGATTTCTATTCCGTATTCTAACCAATAACTCACATAGATCACTTCCATCTTGCTCCGTTGTAATACACAGCATGGTGTTTCCAAACTTGCGGAGGGCAGTGTAAAGATAAGAAGACACTGGCATCGGGCAACATGGAAAGTCCCGCATCATCTTGGTAGATGAAGCAAGGGCTGAAATCCTTCGAAGTAGTTCATTTTCAACAGCAATTGGTAATTAAGCAAATCGTCTTTATTGTAAAGGAGGTGTTTGAAAATTTGCATTTCTTCGAGTGTATTCCTTTAGCTTCTTGGTTGAAGAGCCCTGTATTTATAAGTGGGTTAGGGGCATGGGCCATTTGGATTAGATGTTCTGCAAATATCGAGCCACGGGTGCCATCTCCACTTTTTGTGGGTAAATGCTCTTTGTATATAGCCGATAAAACTCTTCCAGTCTGACCTATGTAATAACTAGGGCAATCGCTACAGGTAATTTTGTAAACACCTGATCGTGACAATTTATCATTAGTGTTACTTAGGTTCTTTTTAAGGCTATTATTAGTGGAATAGGTGACTTTAAAGCCCCGACTCTTTAAGATGCGCCCTAGTTAGTAACAGGCTTTGCCTATAAACAGGATAGAAATTAAATTAATGGAGTGATCTTTATAAGCGCTACCTAATGTAGATAAGGTCGTAATGTTTCTGTGTGTTTTCTTGTCATAGATCTGTTTCACTGTATTTGGATTGTAACCATTATTTTGGGCAATATATTCAAGTGTCTAATTCATTCTGTAAATTGTCTGAAGATAGCAGAATAGGTGGTGCTCGGTATATATTTGAGTGGAAAAAGGCCATTTTGTGGGCTTTGGGCTGTGTGGAATCAGCAGGAATAATATCAGAGAAAGTGTCTTTACGGAAAATTTTAAAACTTACTTTGTTGTCACCTTCTGCCAACGTTAGGTCAAGGTAATTCAAAGTTCTATTAGCTGTTCCAGTTTCTTGGGTGAAGCTTATTATCTCGTGGAGGTTGTTACACGCTGTGAAAATCTGATCTATGTGATCATGGGTGCCTTCAATTACAAAAAGTAAATCATCTACGTATCTTGCATAAATAATTTATTCTGTTCACGAAATCAGGGTAATTTTGGGGAAAAAAGAGTGCTCCATAGAATTAACAAAAATTTCTGAAAAAATACCTGCCAACGGGCTGACCATATTTAGACCAAATGGTTGTGAATACAGTCTGTTATTAAATGAGAAGTAGTTGTACTTAAGAATGGTGCGTAAAAGGGTCATTAATTAGGCTATTTCGATAATGGATAATTTTTTGTGGAAACGAAAGTTGGCTTCTAACATTTTCAAGGTTTGGTCTACTGGGATGTTTGTGTATAAACTTGTGATATCAAAAGGCACAAGTTTAGACAAATCAGAACAGGTTAAAATTTTCAATTTATTAGCCAAGTACACCGAGTTTTTAACAATCTAATTTTCCTTAAACACAAAATTCTGTTTTATTTTATGATGTAAGAACCTGGATAATTTATGATACGCGCTGTTGGTACTATCCACAACATGGACGGATGGGGTGATGAATCTTGTAAGCCTTAAATTGACTCTTGGCCCTTTTTGTAATTCTATAATAACGAAAAAGTAAATACAGGCAACTCCCCCTAAAGGACAGATGTACATGTATTGTTGGAAATCGGCATACTTGCATCAATTATGGTACTGTAGTTTGTACCTGACTCTGTAAGGAAGTGAGCAAGATTCTTTTTCATTTCTTTTCCTGTAAACATGAGGATATATCAACATGCGTGATCAGAATGAAGCAAATTACCTGACTGATAAACCATAAAACTTTTGTAGTTTGATGACTCCAGGATATGATTTAAATGATGCGTGTTTAGCTATTACATTAAACAGATCTGAACAACAAAGCAGTTGCGTCTATTTTTTACCAATGTTGCTTTCCCCATAACTTTCCAGATTTACTCACACATTTTTTATACTTTGCATTTATTTGCTATGTATGATTTCTACGCATTTCATATGTAATTTGCTCTTTGCTTGCTAACTAATATTATTATTTAGTTTATGGCATTATTACCAGCAACTTCGATACAGCCCTGACTATACTACACGCTGTACCTAAAGGAAAAATTATGAGCGTCCGTGAAGACATGCAAGTATACAAGCACCTCAAAATTGATCCTGATAATCTTCTAAATGACCAAACCGAATTCAGAAGCAAACGATTCTCAGATAAATTTTACTCGCTCTTACGATGCACACGCTAATAGTAGCTCAGACTTAGGCTCAGGTTAACGTAGTAATCCAGTGTATTAGGATTTTTGTTGAACGACGAATATTAATGTAGTGTAGTATGAATTTTATACAATGACGAACTCCCGTCAAAACGATATTGTACACTTTTTTATGATTTATTATCTTACTCTTCGATGCTGGTAGTGCGTTTTTATAATTGACATAAAGACGTACTATATTTTATTTTCATATTACTTTCGTTTGCTATGTCGATGACCAATTCATGTACTGAAAATGCATGCAAAGCTGACAAAATGTTACGCCAGCTGTGTTGGTTTCGAATGATGGTGGTTCATGGGACTGACTTACTTTCCGTGTCCGGAACAAGACTTCAGACTTCCAGAAATCAGCAGCCAATATGGCCTTGTCATTTGCCTCCCATAAGTCATTCATTGTGCAGGGCTGGTCTAAATATGGACAGATAAGCAGGTGTTGAGGATCCTGGACAGAACCACACAGACAGTGTGTTCTCATTCTCTTTTAGGAAACCCCATTGCTGCAGGTTTGTCTTGCACTTTGGCACTTCTGCCCTCATACGGTTTAGGGTTCTCCAGACTGTGTGTGGTAGGTCTCCACCAGGCGCCAGTTCTTTTACATCTTTATGGGGGTTCCTCAGGTCGATTTCCCACCTTTTCAAACGATTCTCTGCAGCCGACCCTTCCAGGGCTCGGGTACGTGTCAGGAAACTCTTCCTCGAACAAAGTCGTCGGTCAGCAGGCTGGTGTCCATGTAAAGGATGACGCGTGTCGTTTTCTTGCTTGGTTTTTTCGGCTTCGGCAGCGATGTCGCGTCGTATGTCGGGCGGTGCGAGCACCATGATTAAGTACATCTTGTGCACTGAAGTTGCCCTCAAGCATCCGGTAACAATCTGTGCCATTTCATTCACTGCAACATCAACTTTCCTCGCGTGTGTTGATACAGAACATACTGGAGCAGCGTATTCCACGGCTGACACACTGAGCGCAAGGGCTGAAGTTATAAGGATTTTTGGGTTTGCACCCCAGGATCCGCTGGTTAGTTTCCTGATGATTTTGTTTCTAGTTGAGACTTTTTCCTTTGTGGCATTACAATGATGTTTATAGGTCTACATCTACATCCATACTCCGCAGGCCACCTGACGGTGTGTGGTGGAGGGTATCTTGAGTACCTCTATTGGTTCTCCCTTCTATTCCAGTCTCGTATTGTTCGTGGAAAGAAGGATTGTCGGTATGCTTCTGTGTGGGCTCTAATCTCTCTGATTTTATCCTTTTGGTCTCTTCGCGAGATATATGTAGGAGGGAGCAATACACTGCTTGACTCTTCGGTGAAGGTATGTTCTCGAAACTTTAACAAAAGCCCGTACCGAGCTACTGAGCGTCTCTCCTGCAGAGCCTTCCACTGAAGTTTATCTATCACCTCCGTAATGCTTTCGCGATTACTAAATGATCCTGTAACGAAGGGCGCTGCTCTCCGTTGTATCTTCTCTATCTCTTCTATCAACCCTATCTGGTACGGATCCCACACTGCTGAGCAGTATTCAAGCAGTGGGCGAACAAGTGTACTGTAAACTACTTCCTTTGTTTTCGGATTGCATTTCCTTAGGATTCCTCCAATGAATCTGTCTGGCATCTGCTTTACCGACGATCAACTTTATATGATCATTCCATTTTAAATTACTCCTAATGCGTACTCCCAGGTAATTTATGGAATTAACTGCTTCCAGTTGCTGACCTGTTAGTTTGTAGCTAAGTGATAACGGCGTGGTGTTTGATGTTGATGTCCACAATTAGTTGGGTCACCCCTTTGCACCATTCGAAAATCTCCAAAGGTTCAACTGTTGAATTTAACGTCTATTATATGCCGGGCGGGTTTTAGTGTTTTCCTTCACATTGTGTTTTTCATCCAGTGCTAAGTATCTAGACAGTAGAAACATATCTATTTATAGATATCTTCCCAGCTGACCACTTTCCTCTGACATCGTACTGAGGGTGAACATAGTTTCCGAGGTTTCGTATCTCACCTGGCAGTGTCACAATCCCATTCAACATATCAATTTTATCCAATTTGCGGGATGTCCAAAACTCCCGTATATCACCTTCAATCAAGTTGTAAAGATAATACTGATATAGATCTCCCTCAGTGAAATCTAGTACTCGTAGATTATCCTGATTGTTCAATACTAGCAGAGTTTTTGAGCCAGGTTCTCTCCAAGCAATTTCGCCAGATTGTACCAACTTTGGCATCACAGATTGAACTCTAGTCAACATCTGTGAAACAGCAATTACATCCACTTCTAAATCATCTGCATCATAATGAGCTGGCATGATGTCATCTGGATTTAGTAGATGATACTCTTCATCCCATCGGGCACCTGGGATCGGATTGTTCTTATAAAATTTTCTCACTCTTTCAGGTGTCACATTACCAGCCAGTGATTCTACAGTTTGACGTAGATTTGATGAAGTTAAATGTTCAGATTGTGGTACAAAATAAAGTCGTCCTGCTGATCTAGCGGTATGATTTGCACGCATTGCAGGAACATATCTGGCGCCACCCTCAGTGAAGGGTCCCAGCATATCAATATACTTCTTCATAAATGCAGGGAACACATTCACAGTTTGAGCCACTTCATGAATTTCAGTTGTTCGTGGCATTCGCATCATCTCCTCTGCATAAATTGACACCCTTCTTTGATTCTTCATATTCTCGTACAATCTAGTCTCAAAGACTGCCAAATGTACTCGAAACATGCGGTAAATTTCAATAAAAATTGGGTCTTGAGTACCGCTATAATACATGTATATCATGGAGACTGAAAATCCAATTGAACGAGTAGTAACTGATAACATGATAGCGTTCATAGTCTCCGCTTCTTCCATCTCCTGTAATTTTCTCTCAACTGCATCATCAGATAAATTTGATTTTGAGAGAAGGAAATCATCGATATTCTTAGATAACTGTCAGCCTCTTTCTTCCTTATTCTGGACCGAACGTCGATCAGATCTAGCTCCTTGCGCTGGTCCCCTAGATTTTCCACGACCACGCATAGCAGAATTCACTTCTTTTTCTGCAACAAATCTTTTCTGCGCCTCATAATCGAAAAACACCTCACGTGGAGCACCTCGGCTAACTCCTCTGTGAAGGTATCCTCTGCTAAAATTCCTGGTATACATTATCACTATTGTCTCTGGCACCCAGTAGACTAAAAGTGGTCAGTGTGCGATCCAACGTGACACCAAGATATTTGGACGTTTTACAATGCTCGAGACGTTCACCTCTCCATGTTGTTGTTGTTGTGGTCTTCAGTCCTGAGACTGGTTTGATGCAGCTCTCCATGCTGCCCTATCCTGTGCAAGCTTCTTCATCTCCCAGTACTTACTGCAACCTAAATCCTTCTGAATCTGCTTAGCGTATTCATCTCTTGGTCTCCCTCTACAATTTTTCCCTCCACGCTGCCCTCCAATGCTTAATTTGTGATCCCTTGATGCCTCAGAACATGTCCTACCAACCGGTCCCTCCTTCTTGTCAAGTTGTGCCTCAAACTCCTCTTTTCAACAATTCTATTCAATACCTCCTCATTAGTTATGTGATCTGCCCATTGCATGGGGGCTTAACTAAAAAGAATAATGAATAAATGCAATAACTTTAGTAGCTGTGTGTCCGGTTACAAAGTCTCGTAACCGGTTGGCCCTGAGTAATATTAGCACGCAATCTGACTGCATGAAAAAAAAAAAAAAAAGAATGACAAGGAATTTCCGTTAACACAATTGATTGAGTCCCCTGCAACTATAAAAGCTACGAAACAACAAAGCACAAGTGTAACTGTTATGTGTGTGGTAGTGTGACTCAACGTACATGTATCTGGCACGGTTCTTCCTCAATACGACAAGATATTTTAAACACCATCTACAATGAACTAATTGAAAAACCAGAAATACTATAATTGCACATAGAAACCTTAATTACAAGTCTAATACATGAACACGAGGGAGATGCTTTGTTGACTGAACCCGTGACCAAGAGGCATTGTCATTAAAGAAATGTGATTTTTTTTTACCTCAATATATATTGACTAAAAATACACTGTGATCATTGCAACATCTTCCCTCTATACATTACACTAACCGAACAGCATCTACTTTCTCGCCCAACAGAACAACAACTGCACTCGACATCCTCTGAACTAGTACTGCTCTCGACTTCCTCTCAACAAGTACTGCCCTCGGCAACCTCTGAACTAGTACTGCACCAATGGAGGTGTCGGAATAATAATCTTTGGCGCAATCTCTGGCGCTGTGACTCAGTGTAGCCACATTTAATATGCCTCTCCTCCACGGGCTAGAATTTGGTGGTATTTTTGCCAGCATTGGTGGTGAAAATACCACGAAATTCGCCCAAAAAACAGACAAAAATAAAAAATATTAATAAGTAAATATTACATAACTAAATAAATTTTGGCTTTTCACAGACCCTTCAATAACCTAATATATAAAAATACAGTAAGGAATACAAATGCTTGCATACATGTGCTTTTACATAATAGTTTACGCAAGTGTCATTTCTCAGAGTAGTTAAACAGTTCAATAAATGGCACCAGCAATGACGAATAGGTGCAGGTAAGTCTCTCCTAACATTTCATAAACAGTATATATACAATTAATCAGTTTACACAACTATTCAGATAAAATCTTTTCAATAGTTCAATAAACAAGTAGCACTCCTCAGAGTAGTTGACAGTTCCAACAGTGGCACCCAGCAATGGTCAACAGGTGCAAATAGCAGTCCCACGACATTTCATCAGCAGTATTTAAACAGCTCCAACAGTGGCACCCAGCAATGGCGAGCAGGTGCAGACACCAACAAGTGACATTATCTCAGTAGAAGCAGTGCCATCAGTGGCACCCAGTAATGTTGAACAGGTGCAGATATCAACAAGTGACATCATTTCAGTAGAAGCAGTTCCATCAGTGGCACCCAGTAATGTTGAACAAGTGCAGGTAACAGTCCATAAAATTCACCAGCAATAATTAAACAGTTCATCAGGGTTCGTCAGCAGAAATTAAACATTTCCAAGTGGCACCCACCAATGTTGAACAAGTGCAGGTTACAGTCCATAATATTCACCATCAGTAATTACACAGTTCATCAGAGTTCCTCAGCAGAAATTAAACAATTCCAAGTGGCACCTACCAGTGATAATAGGTGCAAGCACGAACAACAGTTTGAATGCACACACAATTGCTTTTACAAAATTATTATCAATGCTCTTACACTAAACATACAAATTATAATAAACACACAAATGAAATCAGATAATTGTCATATTAACTATTACAAATACACAAATATCAGTAAACCTATAATATTTACGGGTGTCAGTGAAAGCCATAACAAACAAGTAAAATAATATTTAGGAGGTAGGTCGGTACCAATTATTTGGGATTAGGAAAGGAAAACACACAAAACACACTCACTCATCTTTCATCTACATATTAAGTACTATTGTGTAATTGAATAGTGTTGACTGTGTAAATGCAATTCTGTCAAATTTTGATGTTCAACATGTCTATCAAATAGTAGTGGCAGCAGTGTATATTAGTCAATAATAGTTAGTCATAGTTATCATGTCAAGACCAATGTTTGCCAAGCCAAATCAAAATGTACGGTTGCTGAACAACTGTCAGTATGCCAAGATATGCAAATACTTCCTCTCTCCAAAAAAAAAAGTAGATACTGCTTATTGATTTAACAAAGTGTGTGTGTGTAGACAATCTTCCTTCCACTGGAGTGTTCTAGTCTGCGATCTTCATCCTTCTTGTTCCATATAACCCACAAAAAAAAAAGAAAAAAAATGCTCTCACTTACTTTACCTCTTATCCACCAAAACTCCAATAATAATCATCATCACACAGTCTCAATACTTCAATAATACCTCTTCAACACGTCAATACATATAAACCTTATCACCAATATCATTTCACTTCCATAACAACTCTTTCCTCTACTCAGTCTCCTCGAACAAGTACAGATAAAATCCTAGTGCAAACTTCAGTTCATCCTCCCATACAACCCGAAGACACAATGTCCACACACAACCTCTGTGTAATCCACCTGAGCTAAATCTTCTACTCATTATGAATTATAAATATATTTTGGTTACCTTGTCCATCATAAAATAAAAGAAATCATGACCTCTAACAGTCTTCAGTTTGAATAACTTTCAGTAAGTAGGTGCGAGTACGTAGTATGAATGATCACATAAGACTTTGAATGAATAAATCGTAATATTTCACAGTGTGTACACCACTTCAAGAACCATGGCAAAACAGAAGCAAATATGTGGAGTATTTCTTTCTGTCAAGTGTCACTTGCTATTTAAATTGCTCACGAAGAATGCAGTTTAATAACTGTCAATGGTCTAAAGCTAGTGTTGGTATTTCATGTCGTTAGCTTTTTTTTCTATTACCATAAATTTTTACAGCTTCCATAAAACCTCCAGCTCATGTGACTTCAATGAAGCTTCTTGTACCAATGTAGTTCGTAGAATTATAGCAGTTCATTTTCTCATCATAAAATATAAAGCACTGAGCGTAAGCAAAACATGCAATAGCGAGTAAATATACCAGTAGAGAACAGAATGTCAACAAGTGGGTACAGCACATTCCCTACAACGAGGCTCTGCCAAGCGAACAATCTATAATTAATACCATAGTGTAACCTAAACTCCATATTTGTACACAGTATATAAGCATTTCTATATACCAAATTAAAGAGTAGTTATGACAACAAAACAGAAATGTGTAAATATGCAATCCATACGCAAAGCAGCAAATATATATCTTACATAATAAATAGGTTATTAGCATCATATCAGCATAAGCAAGTAAATGTTCATATGTAATCTCGATAAGTAAACATGAAGGCGCAAGCAGATAAATCACAAAGTATAACTTACATACATAACCATATCAGCACAACTAATCAGGTGACAATTATAATTTAAATAAATAGGCACAGCAGGCACGTAATAAAAAATATGGCATCAGTGAAAAAGCATAGTAGCCAAGCGATGCATAATATACATATGTAACAACCCTGTTAATTAAAAAAATATTGTCAAAATCAGTTAACACAAAGTATAAATCACGTAATCGCGAGCAGCAAATTACGTATAAAGTACATACCTAAGTAGAAATATGTTACCTGAAAAATAAACTCAATTAATAGTTACCGTTTTAGTTTATTACCTTCTTCTTCGAAATTACATTCTTCCTGAAATTTTCTCGATAGCAAGTCCTCTTAACGTGGGACACACACAGAATTTACCTGAAGTTCTTAAATATTTTATGCAACTGTATCCTGGAAAAAACTGAACATTAATAACATAGGTTATCGTGTCACTATAGCTTTATACTGAATTTAATCGGAGAAATTAGACTGTGTATTTGTCTACGCTCGATCAGCTGTAGGTAAGCGTGACGTAGAAAGTAATTGTTTGCGGTTAACGACTACCTTGTGCGGCGCACAGATTGACTGTCGCTTTGTGTATGTGCCGCCGCTAAAACACGGCGCGGTATCCTTGTATTCTCTGCGTGTTTACGTGTATCTTGTTAATTTCTCAAAAATACGAGTATGTCATTCCACAAAAATTTTAATGTTCGATATATGATGTATTCCCTTAGAGCGCCGTGATTTAAGAGTTTCTACTTCAACATTGTTATCATGAATAATTTTGCGAACTCTGTATGGACCGTTATAAAACAGAAAACATTTGCGACACAAGCCTTTTCCTTTTGAGACAAACGATGAGACTTAATTAACACCTTTTGACCAATTGACAAAGTTTTTAAACGACGAGGACGTTTAGGTGATTTCTCTCTTCTAGCAGCCGCAGATGCAATACTTTGTAGAACCAGGTTGACAACTTCAGAATGCCGCAGCTTCCGTGTAGGCGGAAAAGGAACGATTTCAGAAACACGATTTGTCGGTGCTTCATTTTTTAATATCAATATAGGCGGTAAAGAAGTTGAATCATTAGGGAGTTCATTCAGAATGTTTTGAAAATATGAAGATACTGATCCCACGTTCTGTGATTATGATGACAAAAAAGACTACACAATTTATTGATTTCCTTCATCCATCTCTCTGAAGCATTAGATTGAGGGTGAAAAAGTGAAATGAAAATTGGTTTAATATTACGACGCCGTAGAGTACGAAGCCAAATTTTAGAGCGAAACTGTGATCCATTATCTGATATAACTTTATCAACGTGACCCACTTCTTTAACAAAATGTTTTATGAAAGCATTAGATAGTGAACGAGCTGTTGCTTTGCGTAAAGGTGTAAAACACACATATTTTGATGTCAATTCCACTACTACCAAAAGGTACGCATAACCATTAGTAGAACGAACCACTGGACCGAACAAATCGACTGCAGCCATCTCCTTTAATTTCTCTGGAATGATAGGAAACAACGGTGCTCTGTGAGAAATAGTTGGCGGCTTAGCCTTTTGACATAATTTGCAATTGGCAAGAACAAATCTAATACGTTTTTCCATATTACTAAAGTAGCAATTTTCTCGTAATTTATGAAAGCATTTTCTGGGAGCAAAGTGTGCATGACTGAAATGTGTATACCAAATCAATTTATTAACCCACTCATCAGGAATGCAAACTAACCAGAGTTGTCAACCAATTTTCGTTTAAAAAGAATATCATTGCGAACTAAATAATACTGTCTAATCGCTACGCTTTCTTTTCTTCTCCACTTCTCCTTATGTCCTTCCAGATTGGATCCTTGTTTTGCTTTTTAGCGATGTCCTGGAGCGAAGACGAAATAAAATTTTCAAACGCAACACCTTGAATATACATCAAACAATAATTGTTTTCTCTGCAGTCCTCCTCAGCACTTTGTTTCAAACTCATAGGTGCACGTGATAAAGCATCAGCAATATTATTTGAAGAACCCTGTATGTAAACAATACTAAAATCAAATTCCTGTAGATACAGCGCCTATCGTGACAATCTTCCATGTGTTAATTTTGTTGACATAAGAAATTCCAGAGCTCGATGATCGGTGTAAACCTTTGTATGTCTGCCATATAAAAAGATGCGAAATTTTGTGGAAGCCGAAACAACAGCCAAGGCTTCAAGTTCAGACGACGACGACGACGACGCACATGACGGAGGGCTGAACCCTCAGCTGGGGACGAAGTACTAGCGCTTTATGCGCTTCACCTTCTTAAATGATGTGGTGAGAATGTGGGGTGACATGGCGGTTGTTGTTGTTACTTGACGTTTGTGCTGGTGGTTTTTTTTTTTTTTTTTTTTTTTTTTAAGTTGAAAGGATAGTCAGAGTGATAGTTTAAGAAGTGGGAAAACGAATGGCCCAATTGACTGGCCGGGGATTACGACCAAGTTACAGAATAAAGGAGAGGAGGAGGAATAGTGAGAGATAGTGAAAACGAAAGGCTATTGTCCTGGCCTCTTCTTCTTCGTAGCGGCGTCTTGATGGTGGTGGCAGTCGGTCTTGGAGTGGTGGGTTGGGGGGGCGGGGAGAGAGAAAGAAGTCAGAGGGTGACAGATGAAGGAGTGAAAAAAGGAAGGCCTGTCGTGATTAGGCCAACATTAGGGATTGTGGGTCTGGGGTGGTGGCGTGTTGGGGAGTGAACGACATGACATGTTGGGGGGGATGGTCTATGGTGTGAGAGAGAGTAATTATCATGAGGTGAGATAGCTATTGCATGTGAAGTCATGGGGGGCGAAATAAAAGGTCAGGCCATCGAGTGGTGGCTAGACGGTGAACACGGGTACCCAGGGAAAGGATTAAGGGATTAGGAGAGTGACGGGTTTGTTGGTAAAAGGAGTTGGCTGCAGATAGGATGCGGGTACGAAGGAGCGGCACTACAGCCCGGATGTGGAGCTCTTGGGTTGGGAAGTCGAAGGGGAGGCGGAGGGCACGCCGGAGAGCTCGGTTCTGGACTGTTTGGAGTCGGCGGAGGTGAGTGGGGGCAGCATTGCCCCACACCACCACCGCGTAATCAAGGATGGGGCGAACAAGCGAGGTGTACAGTCTAACAGCAAGGTGTGTGGGGAGTGAAGAGGTTGGGTTGATGAGAGGGTAGAGAAGGCATAGCCGCCCCATTGCCTTACAACGCACTTCGTCGATGTGGGGGCGCCAGGTGAGGCATTGGTCCAGGGTAACACCCAAGTACTTTGCAGTACAAGTCCAGAGGACTGGGGTACCAAGGACCGTCACCTGAGGGAGCCGAATGGGAATACAGCGTCGGCAGATGATAAGGGCTTGGGTTTTGGAGGGATTAAATGCCAGACGCCAGGTCCTAGCCCAACCGCTGTTGAAGACCTGCCGCACTCCGAGAACGAGAGAAGAGTGCAGTGTCATCTGCGTAGAGAGCTAAATGTACCCTCGGTGCAGAGGGCAGATCGGCTGTAAAGAGGGAGTAGAGTAGCGGTCCAAGTACGCTGCCTTGTGGTACTCCTGCTCTGATTCGTCATCGTGTAGATTTCCCATCTGGGATCCTGACATGGAAGGTGCGACCTTCCAGGTATATGGCTATTAGCCGTACATGGGACACTGGAAAGCCGAGGGAAAATAATTTGTAGAGCAGCCCTTCGTGCCAGACAGAGTCAAACGCTCTGGACACGTCGAGGAGTATGGCCCCAAAGTACTCCCTACGTTCTATGGCGTCCAGTGCCTCTTCTACAAGGCGCAGGAGTTGGTGAGTGGTTGCGTGTCCCTGCCTGAAGCCAAACTGCTCATCAGGGAGGACTCGTTCTCGGGCAATGTGGATGAGCAGTCGTTTAAGGTACAGCCTCTCGAAGACCTTGGAGATGGCGGGCAAGAGGCTGATGGGGCTGGCAGGGGAACGAAGATCCTTCCCAGCCTTGGGTATGGCGACCACTTCAGCATGTTTCCAGGCAGTGGGATATTGCCTGGTTGTGAGGATGTTGTTGAAAGTGGCCGTCAGGATGGGGATAGTAGCTGGGGGTAGCTGCTTGAGGAGGGCATTCGTCAGCTTGTCGGGGCCGCCAGCTTTCTTGGATTGGAGGTGCCGCAATTGCAGTTCTACCTCCTCTTCATTAATGGGGATGATTTCATCCTCAGGGTCCTGGACGGCAAGGAGTTGAGGGAGGCGTGCCGTTACCAGGCGAATATGGTTGGGGTCAATGGGGTCATTGACCGGGGTGAAGTTGTGGGCGAAGACATCAGCCAAGGCATTATCCTTGGCGTCTGGTTCGGACACAAAGTCATTGCCGACCTGGAGTGGGGGAATCCGTTGCCCTCGCCTCAGGAGGCTTTTCGTGAGCCGCCAAGCGGACGGGTCACTCAGGTCAATGGCAGAGATTTTGTTCTCCCATGCCTGATTGCGGTGGTCTTGCACCGCAGCCTTGATTTGGCGCTGCAGTCTACTGATGAGGCGCTTGGTTGCCGGGTTCCGAGTGAGCTGCCATTTTCGGATGGTCCGGTTTTTCTCTGTGATGAGGGCAAGGATATGGTGGGGGAGTGGACGCAGATGATCTGGGGGCCGGTGTGGACGGTGAGGGGTCGCTGCTGTTGCAGCATCTAGGACAATGGTGGTGAGGTGTACGAGGGTACGGTCTGTGTCCGTTTGATCGGCAGCAGGGATTGTGGGTAGGGCTGCTTCGACCCGTCTCTGGTAGGACTGCCAGTCAATACTGCGGATGTTCAGGCCTTCACCCGGCACGGTCGGGGTTCCAATGAGATCGATGGAACAGTTGACCGGTCGGTGGTCGGAGGCTAGAGCGATGCGGGTGGCTGCAGTGATGGGGTGGTGTAGACCTTTCACCACTGCGATGTCTAAGACATCTGGGGGACGTCCTCCAGAAGGGTAAATGGTGGGGTCGTGCGGGCCGATGGTGCGGGCATGATGCCATTCAGCGACCCGGAGGAGTCGACGACCTGATGTGTTTGTTAATCTTCTGTTCCAGGCAGCATGTTTGGCATTGAAGTCACCGCCAACAAAGACGTCGTTGCCGAGCGACAGTAATGCTTCATAGTCCGGTGTTTCTAGAAGGCCTTGTGATGGTCTATAGAGAGCTACAAACGTGATGGGACCCCTCACCGTGTGGACGACGACGCCAGTGGCTTCCACAGTGTTAAGTGGGGGGAGGGGAATAGGGTGGTGGCGGAGGGAGTTACGAACGTACACCGCCATGCCACCATAGGCGGTGGGCCTGTCTGTCCTGTAGCAGGAGTAGTTTGCTACACGGACCAAAACACCGGGTTTGAGGTGCGTCTCTGCAACAAGGCAAATATCAACCCTCTCATCAATGAGGAACTGTCGGAACTCGCCCTGTTGTTTGGGGAGACCATTGGTGTTCCAGATCACGCCTGTCAATCCGTGATGTCTAACAGCCATGACTGGTTGGAATGGGAGTGGTAGTGGTGACGGGGGACATGGATTGGGAGAGGGCGGTGGCAAGTTGGTGTGGGATGGTTTGGAGGAGGGAGTTGAATGTGGTGGAGATTGCTGAGGTCAGTGCTTCAACAACATGAGTGATGAGGTCACTGAGGTGGGTGGGAGCAGAGGATGGGGTGGGAAAGGATGCTGCTGGGACTGTACCGAGGTGGGAGAGGGGGTAGCAGTGCTTAACGCCTGCTGGTGGGATGGGGAAGGAACAGCGGAGTGTGACACCCGCCGTAGGGAGGGGGAAGCAGTGCTTGACACCTGCTGGGTAGGGAGGTGAGGGAAGGCTGTTGGGGGGGGGATAGGGTTGGAGAGGAGGGGGGGTGGGTAGGAGCCCAGAGGGGCGGGATGGGAGTGAGACGCATGGGAGGGGTGGGCCCGCGGCACCGACCCCGCCAGGGCACCAGAGTAACTGGTGCCCGGACGGGCCGCCGCCGATGGCCCTGCAAATCGTTTCTGGCTTGCCTTGAATGATTTGATTTTTGGGCAGCCCATGTAACTGCCCGTGTGATTACCTCCAAAGCGGGCACAGGCGGGGGGGGGGCGTCTCGGGGCTTAGAGCACTCTGAGGAGGCGTGACCACCGGCACACTTCACGCAACGCACCTCGCGGGTGCAGTCATCCGCGAAGTGGGCCAGTCCCTGGCAGCGATAGCATACCAGGGTCATCCTCCTGGAGCGCGGTTTCTCCATCGTCACGCTAACGTGATCGAGGAGCGAGAGGGTTAGGAGGGGACGGTTCTCCAGCGTGTCAGGGTCGGAGACGAAGAAGAGTGGGGTGGGGCGTCGGGTTCGAGGGGAAATGATCCTGGATATAACTGTTGTGGTGATGTTCAATGATGTAAAGGTCCTCATCAGAGTACTCCATGGGGAGCCCTATGATAACAACCCGGAGGCGGCGGGTCCTTTTAGGGGGGGTGGAGAAGCCTATGTTGAACGTGCTGAGGATGGTAAGGGTCTTATCAAGGTCTGCGGGGGATTGGACATATAGGCGATAGTTATCGTTACCTGACCATTTTATACGGAAGGGGTGGTCGGTGTGGGCAGTTAGGATACCTAAAAGCTCTTAGAAGGCTCCCTTGTGTTGTGTGTAGATGGGTGGGGGGGCAGGAGGGGTGGCTGGTGGGGGGGGGCGGGGGAGTGGGTGGGGTGTCTGCGGCACCATCAATAGCCGCGAATGTGTTGCTGACGGGTACGTCCGTCAATGACGTGGTGAACTGGCGACGAGGTGCCGTTTTGCGCGGCACCTGGAAGCCCTCCGCGTCAACAATGGCCTTTTTCTTCTTGGAGAGTCCGCGCTCAGCGGGCTGGGTGGCCTCAGAGTCTGATGAGGTGGCTAACTGACGCTTCCGACGCTCAGCGACCGGGCGCCGATGGTCGTCATCAAACTCCATCGCGCTCCAGTCATCGCTGTCATCGGCCGCGGCAGCCATGTTCGGGTAGAGGAGGGCCTGACGCCGAACAGGGTCGACCTGCTGGCCCCCCTCCTCTGCGTCGTCGCGGAGGGCGATCAGCTGTTCTTCCAGTCCCTCCATTAAGTCAGCGTCTGACATCACTGACGACGCGATGTCGTCGTTGGGTGCCGGATGCGGTGTAGGAACGCATATGGCGTCCTCTAAGTCCGGCATGTCGAGTGGTGGTCTGGCGGGGGGGGGGGGGGGGGGTTAGCGGGATCTGGAACGCGGCGCACGCGGGCTTGTCCCACATGAAGGGGGCCCTGATGCGCAGTTTTCCCTAATCGCCCTAGGTGCAGTTTCATTGATGACTGCATCAATGAAACTGCGACCGGGAGTGGCAGGGGAGGCGCAGATGATTGTGGATGTGATGGTTGTGGTGGTGATGGTGGAGGTGCAGATTGCGGCGGTCATAGGCAGCGCAATAACGCCGCCGGCTGCGGCTGTCTTCGTCCGTTTCGTAGGCCCAGTCGTCACCGTCGTCGAGTGCGTGGTCGTTGTAGGTGGGGGGCCGGAAGGGGCCGCCGACGGAGCAAGCTCCGCCGGACGGCGATCCGCCACACCCGTCGCATCAGAACACACGTCTGCCTCCCGCGGCATCCCAGCTCGGAATGGTGCGGGACGTTCAAGTTCCGTAATCGAATAATTCTTCTCTGATTTAGAGAGAACACGACTTCCAACTGAAATAGTTTTCTGTACTACAACGCCGTTTTCTTCTATCTCTTGAAATAAGTGTGCACCCAGGCCTTTGTATGATGAGCCCGTCGCCAAACAAAAATCTTTAGATAAATCCGGGTGTGAAAGAAGTGGAGCAGAAACTAAAGCATCACGAAGTTGTTCAAATTCTAATTGAGCTTCCTCATTCTTTGGCCATGCAAAGACTTTCCGCGGTGGTGCGGATTGTTGTTCGGCACACGCCATGCAAGAAGAGCACATATTCGTAATCGCAGCATCGATTCCGAACCAAGTACAGTGCTGACGAGCAAGTTCTTTCGTTCGCACGATACCCCAATGTCCTTGGTGAAGAAGCCGTAAAACGGAGGACTGTAACGAACGTGGGACCACGACTCTGGACTGATCATTATCAGAACGCAACAACAAAACACCACGTCGAACAAAAAGTCTCTCCCTGTGAGCATTTTATTTAGCGTATGGCATTTAGACACAATTGTTGTTACAATCAATATGCAAAATTGTAATAATTTGGCATTATTCTTACAGTTATTACAATAGTTATACAGAATTATACAAAATTATACAAAATTACACATAATACACATTTTACAGTAGTTATACAAAGTTATAGTAGTTTGGAAGTAATTACAAACAAACATCTAATGAGTTAATATATGCAATTGATTCTGGAGTCGCCATCAGGAAATCTTCTGGAGTCCCGTCATAGGCTGTCCTAGGGCAGTCTTCTATTATGTGCTGGATGGTTTGATTTTCTCCACATTAAAATAGCGGCGATTCTGTCATGCCCCACTGGTAGAGGGAATAGGCGCATCTGCCATGTTTAGTTCTAATTCTGTTTAAAGTTGCCCAGGTTTTGCGTGATAAGTCAAAACCTGGAGGCTTCTGGGAGATACATGGGAGTTTGCTGATGTTCTTTAAGGACCATTCTTGGTGCCAGGCGCTGGTTATGTTGAATTCTTCCTCTGTTGCAGATGTGGCTATTGCGGTTCTGATGGGTGACCTTCTGGAGCGGAGGCGGCTTTGGGTGGCACCTTCAAAATTCTCATTGATGGGTAGATTCCGATTGCTCATTATCTTTTTGTACTCTCTTATAAGAGCGTTTGTGCGGCGTAGGTTAGGGGGTGGTATGTGACTTAGTACTGGGAGCCATTCCACGGGTGTAGTCTTTATTACACCAGCGATCATTCTCATTGTGTTATTGAGCTGTGCATCGATTCTACGGGTGTGGGGGCTGTTTAGCCATACCGGCGCACAATATTCGGCAGCTGAGAAGACGAGACTTAAGGCTGATGTCCGTAACGTAGTAGCTGCCGCTCCCCATGTCGTTCCACAGAGCTTCTGTATAATGTTATTCCTTGTTTATAGTTTCTCTGCTGTTTTCATTAGGTGACCTTTGAAAGAGAGTGTTCTATCGAGGGTCACACCTAGGTACTTTGGGGTTTTATTGTGGGTAAGCCATGTGGTCTCGAATTTTATTCTGAGCTCCCTCTTAGCCGCTTTATTGTTTAGGTGAAAACATGATACTTCTGTTTTGTTGGCGTTAGGTTGCAGGTGCCATTTTCGGAAATATTCTCCCATCTTCTCCAAGTCAGCTGTTAGGGTCTCCTCCGCCCCTTCAAATGACTGACTTCTCGTTGCAAGGACCCAGTCATCGGCGTAGCCAAACTTCTTTGATCTTGTTTCCGGTATGTCTGCAATGTAGAGATTGAAGAGGAGTGGTGCAAGCACCGATCCTTGAGGTAGGCCATTTTTTAATTTCCTCGGTGAACTAATATCTGAACCCATGGTGACTTGGATCGTTCTGTCATTCAGCATGTTGTTTAGTAGGCGAGCTGTTAGTTTACATGGGATTATGCGGAGGAACTTATAAATCATGCCTTCTCTCCAGACTGTGTCGTAGGCAGCTGACAGGTCTATGAATGCTGCAGAGGTTTTAAGCTTTCTTTGGAACCCAGCTTCAATGTACGTCGTGAGTGAGAGAACTTGATCGACACAGCTGTGGTTTGGTCTGAAACCTGCTTGTTCGATTGGTATAGCATTGAGTATTTTCTGGCAGATTCTATTGTAGATGAGCATTTCTAACAATTTATATATTAATGACAGTAGTGCTGTGGGCCTGTAGCTCTTCGGTGAGTTTGTTGGTTTCCCTGGTTTTAAGATGGCTATTATTTTCGATCTTTTGAGGTCACTAGGCACATTACCGGTTTGGATGATGTCGGTGAAGAATCTCGCCAGACAGAGTTTTGTGTATTTACCGCAGTGTTTCAGGAGTTCTGGGTTAATGCTGTCGAGTCCTGGTGCTTTCCCTGGCTTGACCTCTTTGAGTGCTGTTTCTATTTCTTCGAGTGAGAAAGGGAGAGCGTATTCAGTTTCTGTCGCCTTATTCCTCAGATTCCTGAGTTCTCGTTTTATCTTGATCGTGTGTGCTCTGTCACTAGGGGCTCTAGACGTGGCCACTATGTGAGATGCCATGGTGTTTGGGGAGACGTTTGTTGTCTTTCTTTGAATAGGTGCTCCACTTCCTAATTTCCTTAACAGGGTCCATGCTTGTCGTCTTGAAGTCTGGAAATTCAGGCTCTCCATTGCTTCTGTCCATTTACGTTGTCTTGCAGTATCAAGACTGTGGAGAAGGTCATCGGCCAGTTCTTTGTCGCCCGTCTTGAGGAAGCGCTGGTAGAGCTCGTCACTGTTTTTGGACCACCCTGGGACATACTCTCGTCGGTATCCCCTAGGGATGTGCTTCTTGGCAGTGCTTATTACTGCTCCGATGAATCTTCTATAGTTTTTATGGGTAGGTGGTATCCATCCTAGACATTTATCAAGGTCTCGAGAGTACTTTTCCCAATTTGCGTCCTTGAAATTCCATCTGGGGCAAGGCATGGAAGTCACCAGTGGGATTTGGCTGCCAATTTCAATAATGACTGGTCGGTGCTGGCTATGAGGAAAGTCGCACAGGACTTTACGGGTAGCTGGTAGTGGTTGGTTATTTCCGTCAGTTGAGGTGAAGCATAGATCCGGGTTGTATTCCTGCTCCCAGGCAGCTGATCTGAATGTGTAACGGTCTTTCGCATCAAAGATAAGGTTAAGATTTTCATTTTCAGCCCATTTCACCAAGGTTTCACCATTAGCATCACACTCCTTATATTTCCACTGTTCGTGGTGGCTATTGAAGTCTCCCAGATAGATTGCTGGGTGAGGTTAAGCCTGAATTACTGATCTTGGCCATGGAGTGGTTGGAGGTTTATAAATATTTGTAACGGCCTGAATGGCGATCAGATCAATGTTGTCTTTCTTCAGTAGTTTTGATAAGTATTGGCACTTAGAATAGCTTATGCTCTCTATGTTGAGATGGCAGATTCGGACCGTAGGTCCAAGTTTCCTTGTTGGCATATCCTTAGGAGGACGTTTTTTGTGTCTACTTGCATAGTCAGGAGAACCTTTCACGGTTTGTCTGACTGCCATTATGTGCTAGCTCATTTAGCGTTACCCGGGGTGCACCACGTGGAGGCAAGCTAGCTTTACACCCCTGTGAGCAAAAAATCGGCGAACCAACGGATCCTCGATCCGAGACTTTGACAAAGGCCATTGCGTAGCAACAAAACGCAAAACGGTAGCAAGGACAGGGTCAGCAGCTGTGGCTGTAGCTACACGACGAAAATCAATCGGAAACGATTCGACCACTTCATCGGTTTCCGAATCAATGAACATGCAAGCAAGTTCGGAAGAATCGAATGCTCTATCCTCAGCAACAGGCAAACGGGACAACGCATCGGCGTTTCCGTGCTTAGCAGTGGACCGATACAAGATATCGTAGCGGTACTGCGAGAGGAAAATAGACCAGCGAATGAATTTCTGCGCTGTACGCGGAGGTACAAGCTTGTTCGGATGAAAAAGCGACGTCAAAGGTTTGTGGTCTGTGATGATGGTAAAGTGACGACCATACAAGAAATCAGGGAACTTAGTAACACCAAACACGAGAGCCAAAGCTTCTTTCTCTATCTGCGAGTAATTTCTTTGCGCAGACGAGAGCAATTTGGACGCAAAGGCAATAGGGCGATCATGCGATCCAACTTTGTGCGCAAGCACAGCACCGATCCCGAAATCCGATGCATCTACCATCAACAAAATGGGTTTCTGGGGATCGAATGGCGTAAGGCAAGTATTTGAAAGCAACGCCGATTTCAACTGGCGAAAGGCGCGTTCGCATTCCGTCGTCCAGACGAACGGAACACCTTTACGGCGTAAGCGATGAAGCGGAGCTGAAATGGAAGAGGCATGCGGGATAAAGTTGGCATAGTAGTTAATTTTTCCCAACACACTCTGTAGCTGCTTCAAATTCTGCGGCGAAGACAAGTCTTGTATGGCACGGAGGTGCTCTGGACTGGGATGTATGCCTTGTGCATTTATGACATGTCCTAGATATGGTAAGTCACGAGCAAAAAACACACATTTGTCCTTCCGGAAGCGAAGACCATTTTGTTGCAAAACCCGAAATAAAGTTCGTAGATTTGCTAAATATTCATCTGCTGTCTTTCTGGAGATCACAATATTGTCCAGATAGTTTGCAGCAGTAGGGACCGACGCACAAACAGTTTGTAAATATTGCTGAAACAATGCAGGGGCGGATGCACACCCGAAGGGCAGTCTTTTGAATCGGTACAAACCAAGATGCGTGTTAACCACCAAAACGCGCTGGGAATCCTCGTCCACTGGTATTTGCAAGTACGCATCTGCTAGGTCCAACTATGAAAAATAGTGACCCGGGCACAGTTTATCAAAAAGATCTTCCGGGCGGGGTAAAGGATAAGTTGCAATCACTAATTGTGGATTCACTGTTGCCTTAAAGTCCACACAAAGTCTCAGTTTTCCGGAAGGTTTTGGCAAAATTACTAAGGGTGAGGCCCAGAGAGAAGCCTGCACACGTTCAATTACACCTTGTGATTCTAAATCGTGTAATGTTCTTGCGACCTCATCACGCAATGCGTGAGGAACATTGCGCGCTCTGAACAATTTCGGTTGCGCGTTGACTTTCAGTTCCAAATGTGCTTCATAGTTCTGAGCGCAACCTAAGCCCGGTGCAAAAATGTCTGCAAATTCTTCACACAGACGAGAAACACTGTCTGAAGGCACAGTCTGATTCACTGATAGGACCTGATTTACTATAGACATGTTAAACAACTGAAATAAATCTAAACCAAACAAGTTCACTGCAGTAGAAGAACGAAGAACGTAAAATGACACAAGTTTTGTTTGTCCCTTGTATGTTGCAAGAAGAGTGCACTGTCCTAACACAGGGATATTCTGACCTGAATAACTATTTAACTTAACATTTGCGGCACGCAACGGAGGTTTGCCCAGTTGTTTGTACGTGTCATGATTGAGCAATGAAACTGCAGCTCCGGTATCGAGCTGGAATGGTATGACCTTGCCATTAAAGTCCAAATCTTCTTCTTCGGTTATCAACCCACAGGTTGGTTGGCAGCAGCACGCCATTCCGTTCTTTTGTCAACTTTCTTCTTCATATCTGCATAGGTCTGGCACCCGATGTCATTTATTACTTGTTGAATGTAGCTTAATCTAGGTCGTCCTCGGCGAGTTCTTCCTTCAATGATTCCTTCTAATATTCTCTTAATGAAATTGTTATGCCGTAAAATGTGACCTATGAAGGTTATTCTTCTTTTCTGTATATTTCGCCAAAGAGATCTGTTTTCTTTCACTCTTCTGAGGACATCTTCGTTTGTAGCCTTGTCTCGCCAGCTGATTTTTTCCATTCTCCGGTAGCACCACATTTCGAATGCCTCTAATCTTCTCTTTTCTTCTTTTCCACTAGTCCAAGTTTCACATCCGTAAAGGGCTGTACTCCACACATAGGTTTTCATGACTCTCTTTCTTACGTCTAAACTAACATTTCTACTCGTCAGTAAGTTTCTTTTTCCATTGAATGCTATTTTGGCAAGTTGTATTCTGTTTTTAATGTCACTTTTGCTCCTTCCATCTGCTGTTATTTTGCTACCTAAGTAGTTAAATTCTGTAACCTGCCCTAGTTTCTCTCCCTTTATTGTTATTCGTATGGGTTCATTGTAGTTCAGGGCGCCACTCACCATCACTTTAGTCTTTTTCTTATTTATTTTCATTCCATACTGTTCTTTTAAGGTGTTTTCCATTTCATTGAGTGCGGCTTCTAAATCTTCTTTCCTTTCTGTAATTATGGCGATATCATCTGCATATCGCAACATATCTATTTTCATTCCGTTAAGTTTTATTCCTACTTCAATATTCTCTCTTATTTTGTCTATTGCTTCTTGGATATATGCGTTGAAAATTACTGGAGATAGTGGGCATCCCTGTCTCACTCCTTTCCTTATTCTTGCTGTTTCTTCTTTGTTTTCCTTCTTAACTAAGGCTGTTTCATTTTGGTATATTTTAAAGATTATCCTTCTATCATTGTATTTCAGACCAGCCTTCTTCAGAATTCTAAACATTTCTGGCCATACAACATTGTCAAATGCCTTTTCGAGGTCTACGAAGGCTATAAATACTTGTTTGTTTTTGGAAATTTGTTTCTCAATTATTAGTCTTAAAGATAAGATTGCTTCCCTCGTCCCTACACCGCTTCTAAAACCGAATTGGTCTTCACTTAGAGTGCTATTCAATTGGTTTTCAACTCTTTTCAAAATTATTCTTATTAGAATTTTTGATGCGTGTGAAAGAAGACTGAGTGTTCGATGGTTTTCACAGTCCATAGTAGATGCTTTCTTAGGTATGGGGAATATGATGCATTTCTGATAGTCTTCAGGAACTTCACCTGTTTTGTATATTTTCTGTATGAGTTGCAGTAATGTAGCTTTCATTTTGTCTCCTGATTTCTTAATTAGTTCAGAAGGTATATCATCAACACCTGCCGCTTTCTTATCTGGTAGTTCTTTTAGTGCTTTTTCAAATTCATCTTTCAGAATTGTGTCCCCTAGTTCTTCTTTCTCTACTTCTTCGCTTAATTCTATCATATTATCTGTTAGAGGGTCTCCTTGATATAGCTCTTCAATGTATTCTTGCCATCTCTTCAGCGTGTCATATCCAAATAGTACCTTGCCCTCTTTGTTCTTTATAGTTCCTGAAGATTTTACTTTCCGTTTAGCAAAGTTTTGTTTTATTGTTCTGTAGGCCAAGTCAGTTTTTCCTTTAACCATGTTTTCCTCCACCTCTTTACAAATGCTGTTGAGGTAATTTTCTTTTGCTTTCCTAGATTCTCTGTTTATTTGGTTTCTAAGCTTTCTATATTTGTTTTCGCTTTGCTCGTCAGAGGCATTTTTGTATAGTCTTCTTTCTTCCATTAGACAAATTATTTCAGGTGTTATCCACTCTTTCCTGTTTACAGGTTTGGCTTTCCCAATAAATTCTTCTGCTGCTTTATGTATGCCTTCTTTGATTTGTTTCCACTCCTCGTTAGTACTCCCGGGAATAATGTTTGATGCCATCTCATCAGTTTTCCGTGCATAAGGGATCACTAGTTCTTCAGACTTTAGGTTATCTCTGTTCCATACTTTGTTCGTTTTTCTCTCTAATCGCTTGAGTTTGAGTAAGCATTTCATCATTACAAGGTTGTGATCACTATTAATATCCGCAGACGGGTAGCTTCTGCAATCCTTGATTTGGTTTTTAAAACGCGATTTTACTAATATATAGTCGATTTGGTGTCTTCTAGTATCTCCTGGGGCTTTCCACGTGTACCTTCTTCTTTTATGGTGGTTGAAAAGGGAGTTCGCTATGACCAACTTGTTTTTGGCACAAAATTCAATTAGCCGGCTTCCTCTTTCGTTTCTATCTCCTAGACCATATTTCCCTACAATTCCGTCAACTTTCTCTTCTCCAACACTAGCATTCCAATCTCCCATTATAATTAAGTTCTCTTCACCTTTAACATAATTTATAACTTTGTTGATGTCTTCATACACTGTTTCTATTACATCGTCTTCTTCTGCCGATGTCGGCATATAGACTTGTACTATTACCGTGTTCTTTGGTTTGGTTCCAATTTTGACTAGTATTATCCTAGAGTTAAATTGCACATATCCTGTGACTAGATTCCCGAGTTTTCCTTTTAGAATTATTCCAACTCCACCGATTCCAGTTGTTCCTTGGTTAGTACCTGTATGAATGATACGATAATTTCCTGATCTGAAGTCTCCTGGTTCAGGCCATCGCATCTCAGATATTCCTATTATGTCTGTTCCCATTCTGTCCATCTCTAGTTTGAGGTTCTCTAATTTCCCGCATTGGAGGAGTGTTCTTACATTCCATGTTGCTATTTTTAGTGTATTCTTCAACTTTGCCTGACCTTCCATTGTCCCCACCCGGAGATCCGATTGGGGGACTATTACTCCGGATTTATGTTTAACAGAAGATTCTGGCATGGTGCGCTACTGATTCTTGGGATATCTTGAGTGATCTTTAATGGAGTGGTTTCCCGTTGCCTTCTCCATCCTATGCCGTTGACTGTGAAGTTCTTCCGCCTTTAGGAGCAATTTCTCACTCCAAGGACAAGAGAGTGCCCTGCCTCTATCCGCTCATCCGCTCTCTTTGAGACCGTTGGCACTTGATAGGGGGCGTTTCCTTATCCCGGGAAACACTCGGTCGTCAGAGCCTCGTTAGCAATAACAGGGTGTACCGTGCAGCAATCCTTAGCTGCAACTCGGGTAGGTGAGGTTGACATTTGTACAGGAGAGGCTGTTAGAGTCGCTTCACTGTACCTTACACCCCAGTCCAAATCTACAAAAAGTTTATTGTCCTGCTGACGACAAGAGCGACTGTCTTGTGCAATTTGAACTGACACTGGTGCAGAAGCACTTGCGACTTGACGCGATTTCCGGCGATGTCGACGCACAGTATTTGTGGGATGAACACAGTCACTGTTAGAGGCAGTGGCACTAGACGAAGTGGAATTAACTACATGAATGTCCATGGGCGAAGGTCCACGATCCTGAGTGTCCTTGGTTCGATTCCGGCGCGAAGCAAAGGGCCTGGAATGGTTGTGAATGTCTGATCTGGGCTTTTTCTGGCAAACACTTTGAACATGTCCTTTCGTATTACAGAAAAAGCAAATAGCTTGGCGTGACGGGCAATTTTCACGCGAATGTCTAGTAGCACAGTGCGGGCATGATTTCACTGCATTTGTATGCTGTCGCGGCACACCTGGTTTAGAGTGTGGCGGCAGCTGCGCGGACGTGTGCGAGGACAGTTTACCGGGCCGTGCAGCGCCCGGCGGGCCGGTTAATGTTACACACGGCTGGCGAAGTTGCAAATGATTCCTGTGCAAAGTGAAGTGTGTCTTGTCTGTCCAATATGTCTATCACTTGTTGAAGGGAGGGATTAACTAGTTCCAAAATCTGTTCCCTTATACGAACATCAGAAA
The DNA here is from genome assembly GCF_021461385.2 of Schistocerca piceifrons. Classification (NCBI taxonomy): domain Eukaryota; kingdom Metazoa; phylum Arthropoda; class Insecta; order Orthoptera; family Acrididae; genus Schistocerca; species Schistocerca piceifrons. The sequence goes on from NC_060145.1 coordinate 448,146,575, forward strand.
CGTTCTGTGCTGTTGCATCACGTACCATAGTATCTGAATAAGGGAGTCCACATTCACACTCAAAAGCACAATCCCGAGTAAGGCCTTGCAATGTTGCAACCCACTCCCTATTAGTCTGACCGGCCGTACGTTTTGTACGAAAGAAAGTATACCTTTTTGCAACTACATTAACTGTTTCCTTGAAATAGGCATCTAAAGCAGACAAAATTTCTTCGTAGGACAGAGTTGCTACGTCGCGTCGAGGAAACAATATCACTATCACACGGTACGTTTGCACCCCTACACACGCCAATAAATGAGGCTGCCGCTCGTTACCTTGAATTCTGTAGGCGGCGAGATGAAATCCAAACTGGCGTGACCACTCCGTCCATGTTTCCTTAGCTGGGTCAAAGGGTCGGAATGTGGGTGCAACAGCATGTCGTGGCTGCGGTAGCGGTGAAGCGGCGGCGGCCGCATCGTTTTGCAGTGCACGTTGACCCTGGACGAGCTGTCCAAGGGCATCCAATAACGCCTGCGTCTGCTGATTCTGCAAGCGATAAAATTCGGAGAGTACATCTGGCGAAGCCATGACACAAGTAAATGTAAGCAATTAGAAAGAACAAGACCCTTTTCGGACTCGTCGCCAAAAATGTTGTGTCTAGACAATACAGACTAGACACAATGAGAGGAAGCCGAAAGGCACGCACTAAGCTAAAGCAGGATGGCGTGAGGTCTCAAACAGGATACGTAATGAATGCTATAAAGAAAAGTACGTAGCTTCTGGAATACTTAACTTTAATCCATTCTTTTGGTACATCTGGAGATTGTGGCGATACAAGTGAGACTCTTTAGATCCATGCAATGTTACTAATGGCGCCTTGCTAGGTCGTAGCCATTGACTTAGCTGAAGGCTATTCTAATTATCTGCTCTGCAAATGAGCGAGGCTTCGTCAGTGTGCATCGCTAGCTACGTCGTCCGTACAACTGGGGCTAGTGCTAGTCAGTATCTCGAGACCTGCCTTGTGGTGGCGCTCGGTCTGCGATCCCTGACAGTGGCGACACGCGGGTCCGACATGTACTAATGGATCGCGGCCGATTTAAAGCTACCACCTAGCAAGTGTGGTGTCTGGCGGTGACACCACAATATGAAGTAATATTGTCACGAAGACAAACAGGTAAAATTTCGTTTAAACCACGAATGAATGCTGCTGAAGATACAGTAAGTCCAAACGGTAATTTACGAAATTGATAAGTTACCAAAGGCTAAAAAAGCAGTGTATTTTCTACAATCGGGGTGGAGTTCTATTTGCCAAAAACTTGCGCGCATATCAATTGTGGATAAAACTTAAATTCCATGGAAATGTTGAAGAAGATCATCTAAATTTTTTGGACAGTAAGTTTCAGGAATGATGATAATACTTATGTGTGTGGAATTCAGAACCAAACGAATTGACCCATCCTTTTTAAGAACTACATGTATAGGGCTGGTATAAGGACTGACTGCTGGCTCAATAATGCCTTGATCTAACATGCATTGAAGTTCACTCTTAACCTTGTCTCTACAAGCCAAAGGACTAGCTTACGTTTTTCCCCGAAATGGTGTGTGTTCTTTTATTTCAAATAAATATTGTAAGTCTTGTATAGTTCCTCTGTGATGACTAAATACTGTAGCATGTGAAGTCAAAATTTGGTGCAATTCTTCTCTTGCAATGTCATCTGTCACTTCAGCTTTGTTAACCTTTTCATTAATTAATTCTTCACTATTAATCATATCATCCATCGCATCCCTGTATCTATTGTCTTTGTCAGGAATGAACACATTGTCGTCATAATACTCAACGAAACAATTAATGTGTCTGATTCAGATTTCGTTACACACTCGAAAAATTTCAAACATCTCGGCATTCCGACAACAGTCAAGTTCACACTTCCTTCCTTAAAGTTTAAATTTGCCTTATATGTGTTAAGAAACGCCATACCTAATATAATTTGTGTACTGAGTAATGGAACAATAATAAAATTAGCAGAAAATTCATATCCTTGACAAATGAAATTTAAGTTGGTCTGTTGTTTGAATTCCACACTTTTCCAGAAATAGCTCCGCGAATTGAAGTTTTAGAAACAGGTAACGCAGGACAAGCAATAGTTCTTACACATATACGAAAAACTGATTAATAACATTCAATGGGCTCCCAGAATCTAAAACCGCAGTAAACTTATTCTTACTCACACATACTTCAATAACAGGATGTAAAAATGCGTCTAAATTATTTTCCTTTTCGTCTAGCAAAATATCTCTCATGTCTTCCAAGAGTATGTAGTGTAAAGTCGTAGTGTCATTTTCTGAACCGTCTATATTGCTGCCTGAAGCCGAAGCTACATGTCATTGTCGATTGTTTGCGTCACGTCTTTGATTATTCGCGTCATTTCGCGGATCAATTTCTACGATTTGCACTTGTCTCTTTGAATTTCTGTCACGTGGAGGATGCCAGTTAGGTCCCTCCTGCCTGTTACATGTAAATTCTTGGTTGTGTCTGTTATTAAAATTTCTATTTTCCTGGCTATCAGCATGAGTACTTCTTGTGTAATTTAGACTGTCACTTCTCAAATTATTGTTAAATCTACTACCCTGGTTATTTCTGTAGTAAGAATTTATATTATTGTATGAATAATTTCTGTCTTGATGATACCATTTTTTCCTGTCTGTTTCGTCTGTCATTTTCAAAATTACCGCTATAACGTCCGTTCCGATCATTATCCCTTTTCTCTGAAAATATGTTGTGATTACCGTTACTGAAAAAATTGCAAGAAGTTCCGTCGTCGTTGTCATACTCAAGTTCTTGTAGCAAAGTCTTAAAAGTTTCAGTGTCGTCTTTACATCGTCCGGCTAAAGCAATGTGTCTTATCGATTGTGGCAGCTTAGTTAAACAAATGCGAATTAATTCAGTCGCGCTATAAGGGTTGGAAAGGAATTGATTCTTTCGAATCATGTCTTCAAAGTATTCTGCTGGCGTGCGGAACTGACTGTTTAAAATTACGCAGCATAATAAGACTATGTTTGACTGTGTTGCGTGTTTTCGGACCAATATGCCGATAGAAATGCATGATAAAAATCATTTAAATTATTACAATCTCTAATAAAAGCGCGTCGCCGGTTCGTTTTACATCAGCATCCTGCAAACTGTAACTTTTGGGTAAAATAGTCATATCCGGTTATTCTTTACTGACTCCTTTTTTAGATAGATTGATAGTTGAAGAATTGTTTTGATAGATACAAAGAATAGTAAGAGTAGGCGGCAGTGCAGAAAACTAAAAGGGAAATAGCACCACTACAGCTTGGGGCCCTGTGCACGCTACGGCACATATTCACTTAGTGTAGTGAATCCCCTGAGGACCTAAATATCCACACATAAATTCCAATTTGTGACTTAGTGGCCACTTTGGCGGAAGTGCGTACATAAATTGATCTAACCATGAACATGGACGTATGTCATTATTAGAATTGCGAAAGATCTAGAATTTCCGAACGGTAAAAAAGTGTTTATAGTCAAAAGTTTTCGCCTCGTGGCGACAAAGACCTACCGCGTCTGTCCCAGTCCGAATGTCGATTATTGTCAAGTTCGCGCGCCTGGCGCTCTCTTGTTGCATCTCGTAAATGAAATAAATGATTTTCTTCAAAACCTGCTGTTATCGGTGATTCCAAATTTCTTCTACTGGTCTTTTCCTACGACTTCGCTTTCAGTTAGTTTAACTTGCTGTCGTAACGCCTCAAATTCCCTTTTAACGCGTTCATTAAATTTTCCCTGATTTTCAACATGTTTATTTGTATTCTGGTACTCCTCTGTTTCTGCAAATGGCAATGGAGCTGTATCATCTGAATCTCTGTCCCCATTTAAACTAAGACTTGTCAATTTATCTGAAATCTCCTCAACTCTTTCCGATAAGTCACCTATTTGTTCTTTCTGTTTATTTACGTCTTCCGTAAGTGTCGCGACTTGGGTTTCAGTGTTGACACATGTAGTAGTTAACTGTTCATACTGTTGTGTTAGGTTATTTATTCTGTCATTTGGTACGGATTCCTCGATTATTTCAAATATTTCTTCCTTATTGTGTAAGTTTAACTCTGAATATTTTTGTACTGTCACACGATCTCTTTCTCCCTGTTCTCTATCCTGTTCGTCTTGTTTAATTTCAATAGAAATTAGACTATTATTGTGAGCATTCAAAATCGGTTGTACTTCTTCTCTAATTTCTTTCTTTAATTCATCTTTCATGTTTTTAAAACATGTCCCTATTCGTGAGTCTAACCATGTTTCCATTGTTCCCATATCAGTTTTAATTGTTCCTATTTGTGAGTCTAACCGTGTTGCCAATGTTCCCATATCAGTTTATAACCGTGTTGCCACTGTTTTTAATTCGGATCCTAACTGTGATCCCAAATTTAATATTGCACTCATCAACTGCTCCATATTTACTGGTTCGAAATTCTTTTCGCCCCCAACATTTCCCGTAAAATTAACTTCCTTCATCTTAGCTCTAAAGCTATCTGTGTTCGATACTATTCCAAAATCTTCTGTCGTTAATCTCGCATTCTGAAGATTTTTTGATTGTGAAAATTTTTGAACTGGTTCCGGACTATTTTCCCGGCTTATTAAATTGTTTTCTACTTCATTATTCATCATACTGTTCTCCTGTGTTGGCGAGTTCGCCATGTTAACAATTTCGTCATTCTGACTATCCATCATTTTTGCCTTTTTCATCGATCGTGTAATCATTTACAAAACATACAAAACTCGTCACTATACGAAAATTACACACACTATAACACCTTATCACCAACAATACCATCTACACGAAATGCTTCCCGACAAACGCGACTAACGAACAATTAAAACTTTCACAATTGCACAAAATTGTCAAACCCGTATACGACTCATCAAAAATTAAATGCTACAAAAATAGAAGAATGACAGGACAACTACAAATGTTGAATTACAAAATCTATACTTGCAGTATAGACTACAATTACTAAACTACAAATTACTACAACAATACTACTGTTTGCTATTTTTACTATCAAAAGAATTCCAAGGGACGATCCTGGCAGGGTCGCCACATGGATGGGGGCTTAATTAAAAACGATAATGAATAAATGCAATAACTTTAGTAGCTGTGTGTCCGGTTACGAACCTGTGACCAAGAGGCATTGTCATTAAAGAAATGTGAAATTTTCTTTTTTTTTACCTCAATATATATTGACAAAAAATACACTGTGATCGTTGCAACATCTTCCATCTATACATTACACTAACCTAACAGCATCTACTCTCTCGCCCAACAGAACAACTGCCCTCGACATCCTCTGAGCTAGTACTGCCCTCGACATCCTCTGAGCTAGTACTGCCCTCGGCTACCTCTGTACTACTACTGCACCAGTGGAGGCGGCGGAATAATAATCTTTGGCGCAATCTCTGGCGCTGTGACTCAGTGTAGCCACCTTTCACCATCTAATCTTCAGCATTCTTCTGTAGCAACACGTTTCGAAAGCTTCTATTTTCTTCTTGTCTAAACTATTTATTGTCCATGATTCACTTCCATACATGGCTACACTTCATACAAATACTTTCAGAAATGATTTCCTGACACTTAAATCTATACTTGATGTTAACAAATTTCTCTTCTTCAGAAACGCTTTCCTTGCCATTGTCCGTCTACATTTTATATCTTCACTACTTCGACCATCATCAGTTAAACAAACAGCAAAACTCCTTTACTACTTTAAGTGTCTCATTTCCTAATCTAATTTCCTCACCATCACCTGACTTTAAAACGACTACATTCCATTATCCTTGTTTTGCTTTTATTGATGTTCATCTTATATCCTCCTTTCAAGACACTGTCCATTCCGTCCAACTGCTCTTCCAAGTCTTTTGCTGTCTCTGACACAATTACAATGTCATCAGCGAACCTCAAAGTTTTTATCTCTTCTCCATGGATTTTAATACCTACTCCGATTTTTCTTTTGTTTCCTTTACTGCTTGCTCAATATACAGATTGAATAACATCGAGGAGAGGCTACAACCCTGTCTCACTCCTTTCGCAACCACTGCTTCCCTTTCATGCCCCTCGACTCTTAGAACTGCCATCTGGTTTCTGTACAAATTGTAAATAGCCTTTCACTCCCTATATTTTACGCCTGCCACATTCAGAATTGGAAAGAGAGTATTCCAGCCTACATTGTCGAAAGCTTTCTCTAAGTCTACAAATGCTAGACGTAGGTTTGCCTTTCCTTAATCTCTCTTCTAAGATAATTGGTAAGGTCAGTATTCCCTCACGTTTTCCAATATTTCTACGGAATCCAAACTGATCTTCCCCGAGGTCGGCTTCTACCAGTTTTTCCATTCGTCTGTAAATAATTCGTGTTAGTATTTTGCAGCTGTGACTTATTAAACTGATAGTTCGGTAATTTTCACATCTGTCAACACCTGCTTTCTTTGGGATTGGAATTATTACATTCTTCTTGAAGTCTGAGGGTATTACGCCTGTCTCATACATCTTGCTCACCAGATGGTAGAGGTTTGTCAGGACTGGCTCTCCCAAGGCCGTCAGTAGTTCTAATGGAATGTTGTCTACTCCCGGGGCCTTGTTTCGACTTAGGTCTTCCAGTGCTCTGTCAAACTCTTCACGCGGTATCATATCTCCCATTTCATCTTCTTCTACCTCCTCTTCCATTTCCATAATATTGTCCTCAAGTACATTGCCCTTGTATAGACCCTCTATATACTTCTTCCACCTTTCTGCTTTCCCTTCTTTGCTTAGAACTGGGTTTCCATCTGAGCTCTTTGATATTCATACAAGTGGTTCTCCTTTCTTCAAAGGTCTCTTCAATTTTCCTGTAGCCAGTACCTATCTTACCCCTAGTGAGATAAGCCTCTACTTCCTTACATATGTCCTCTAGCCATTTTGCACTTCCAGTCGATCTCATTTTTGAGACGTTTGTATTCCTTTTTGCCTGCTTCATTTACTGCATTTTTATATTTTCTCCTTTCATCAATTAAATTCAATATTGCTTGTTACCCAAGGATTTCTACTAGCAATCGACTATTATCTAAGCTGGACGTTTGCTTGTGATTGCTCTTCTGTGAGTGTAAATTGGCGGTGTCCTTTTATACAAACTGTTATTTATTGCTCTGTTTATACATATGTGATTTTTTTTAAAATCGGGTTGTTTCTGTAATTTTTACTGTGATGTTATGAGCCATACGCTAAATAAATAAAATCTACTAGCCCTCGTCTTTTTACCTACTTTATCCTGTGCTGCCTTCACTACTTCATCCCTCAGAGCTACCCATTCTTCTTCTACTGTATTTCTTTCCCCCATTCCTGTCAATTGTTCCCTTATGCTCTCCCTGAAACTCTGTACAACCTCTCGTTTAGTCAGTTTATCCAGGTCCCATCTCCTTAAATTCCCACCTTTTTACAGTTTCTTCTGTTTTAATCTACAGTTCATAACCAATAGATTGTGGTCAGAGTCCACATCTGCCCCTGGAAATGTCTTACAATTTAAAACCTGGTTCCTAAATCTCTGTCTTACCATTATATAATCTATCTGATACCTTTTAGTATCTCAAGGATTCTTCCATGTATACAACCTTCTTTCGTGATTCTTGAACCAAGTGTCAGCTATGATTAAATTATACTGTGTGCAAAATTCTACCAGACGGCTTCCTCTTTCATTTCTTACCCCCAATCCATCTTCACCTACTATGTTTCCTTCTCTCCCTTTTCCTACTCTCGAATTCCAGTCACCCATGACTATTAAATTTTCGTCTCCTTTCACTGCCTGATTAATTTCTTTTATCTCATCATACATTTCATCAATTTCTTTATCATCTGCGGAGGTAGTTGGCATATAAACTTGTATTACTGTTGTAGGTGTGGGCTTCGTGTCTAGCTTGGCCACAATAATACGTTCACTGTGCTGTTTGTAGTAGCTTACCCGGACTCCTATTTTTTATTCATTATTAAACCTACTCCTGCATTACCCCCATTTGGTTTTGTATTTATAACCCTGTATTCACCTGACCAAAAGTCTTATTCCTCCTGCCACCGAACTAATTCCCACTATATCTAACTTTAACCTGTCCATTTCCCTTTTTAAATTTTCTAACCTACCTGCCCGATTAAGGGGTCTGACATTCCACCCTCCAATCTGTAGAACGCCAGTTTTCTTTCTCCTGATAACGACTTCCTCTTGAGTAGTCCCCGTCCGGAGATCCAAATGGGGGACTATTTTACCTCCGGAATATTTTACCCAAGAGGACGCCATCGTAATTTAACCATACAGTAAAGCTGCATGCCCTTGGGAAAAATACGGCTGTAGTTTCCCCTTGCTTTCAGCCGTTCGCAGTACCAGCACAGCAAGGCCGTTTTGGTTAGTGTTACAAGGCCAGATCAGTCAATCATCCAGACTGTTGCCCCTGCAACTACTGAAAAGGCTGCTGCCCCTCTTCAGGAACCGCACGTTTGTCTGGCCTCTCAACAGATACCCCTCCGTTGTGGTTGCACCTACGGTACGGCCATCTGTATCGCTGAGGCACGCAAGCCTCCCCACCAACGGCAAGGTCCATGGTTCATGGGGGGAGGCACCTCTCCATATTACATTTAATTCGCGATTTGCCTCCCTGTTCTTTAAATGGAATGCAAAGACCTGCGTCTTGGAAGGGTTCGGCCTTAGGTGGTTTGCCTCATAATAGTGGGAGAGAGCTTCCAAGGTACTGGTTAATTTCTCCTCTACATCCATAAAATTGTCACCTTGATGCAACTGCAGTGTCATTGGATTACATAAATTGGGGCGTGATGTTTGGCACTGGTTGGTCATTTGTATATATATTAAACAGAGCTGGAGCGAGGACGCTTCCCTGAGGTAGGCCATTCCTCTGATTTTTCCACCTGATCTTCTTGCCCTGGACACAGACGAAAAATCTCCTATTATGTAGGAAAGTACCTATCAGTGATGTTAAATGGTATTCTCTTGTCACATTATATACTTTCCTAAGGAGCCATCGATGGTTTACAGTATCATATGCAGCTGAAAGGTCTATGAATGCCACTCTCGTGATCTCTTTCCTCTCAAACCCATCCTAGATATGTTGGATCAGGTTCACGACTTGACCGCAGCACGATTTGCCTGGTCGGAGACCTGTCTGCTGTGTGATGATCTGTTGCTCCAAGACGCTTTCTATGCCACTTAGCATCAGGCGTTCCAAGATCTTAAAAAAGCGACATAAAAGAGAGACAGGTCGGAAGTTTTTTGGATCATCAGAGTCCTTTCCTGTTTTCAGGGGTGCAACCAATCGGGCTTTCCTCCTCGTCTTTGGAATATGGAACCTTTCTACACATGCGTTTATCAAACCTAGCTGCCACTGTAGGGTATTACTGCCAAAGTTTTTAATTTGTTCGACTCTTTAAGTTCATCGATACCAGGGGCTCTGTTAACCTTCAAGCTGGAAATGGCTGCAGTAAGTTCTGACATTGTAAATGGTGCCTTGAGGTGATGATTTTCCTCTGCCGGATCACGTGCTAATGGTTCCTGATACTTTCTGCCGTGGGTTTTGCATTCATAAGGAGTGTAGTGGCGACTTGGTCTGCCGTGACGTTAGTAAATTTATCATTTGGCTTTGTGGCGTCACCGTTAAGGTTCTTTAACAGTTTCCAAGCCCCCCTACTGTTCACTTTCATGTCCAGGTTCTCCACGAGGTCACACCATTTGGCTTTGCGATTCTCAGCTATGACTGATATGAGTTCATCGCCTGCTAGAAGTGTCATTGGAGCGTGCTACTGATTAAGTAGCACATGAGGTACTGCGTGACATCTCACTGCCTCTGTCAGCTTGGTTATTGTACACTTGTTTACGAGCTATTATTGTACTCTTCGATGCCGGTAGCACGTCTTGTATGATTGACGTACTGTACTGTATTGTATTGTAATATTACTATCGTCCTGGACAAATTTTACAGCAAGAGTGGGCAAAAGAATACCTACAGTTTTGTATAAGGATGTTCAATCCTTGTGTGTGTAATTCGACGTGCAATCCTCGCGTTTATTCATGATGTTTTAAAAATAAGTCACGTAAGATTTTATGTATAATGATGTACAACCCTCTTGTATGTAATGTGAAGTATAATCTTCACGGTTATCTATGATGGTTTAAGAATAAGTCACGTAAGATTTTATAGCACAGTTCATAATTTTGCAACGAGGGCATACTCTTTGCTTCTTATTACGGTCGTTATACTGCAGTGGCGTTCCACACATAGTGAAACAATACCTGTAATCCGTTTACGCGCCAAAACCGTTATTAGTAGCCTGCTGTGGTCTAATGCATGTGTAACTAGTGATGGGTTAACGAACATGTGCGTGTACAGATTGTGTTGTTTTATGATGTTTGACTACGTGTGCTCGCACTGTGTAACAACGACACGACTGACAACGACATACAAATGTGTCAGCTTAAAGTAACATGACTACGTAGTTAAAATGTTTTGTATAATCGGCATAACTAAATTTTTTTAAAAAACATTCTTAATTTTTCAGCGGCTTTTGATAGTGGCATAAGTCCGAAATTGCAATAGTGTAATAAAATCCTATAACAGTCACTGGCGTAATGATGTCCTTCAAAAAAGGTCTTACAAATGTTTCACAGGTGTGTATGGCAGTTTCCATGGCGTGTGTGTGTGTGTGTGTGTGTGTGTGTGTGTGTGTGTGTGTGTGTGTGCGCGCGCGCCTCTGTCTGTGATGGACGCCGTGACCGACAGCTTTGTGTCTGTGTCTTTTAATTGTGTCTGTCTGCAACTTGACGTGTCTTCGTTACTATAAGTAGCAATCTGGTTTTTCCTTCGCTGTTAGAGGATAACCTCTGTAATTACTTAATGTCGATCCAGATTGAGCAGGATTGTGATGTGGTTTCCATCAAAGCTACCAATACAGTTCAGCAGACTCGGTAGTTCTCAGTAACGATCAGCAGCTTCCTTGAGTTGGCAAATATTACGGCCATTCACATGCCAGCTATAGTGAAACCTAGGAAAAAATATATCGATATTGGGATCCATATTTGTCCAGGACGTATACGACCCGGGAGATCCGGGAAAAACCCGTGAATTTTTTAGAATTCTGGGAATCTTTCATGTTTCAGTTTTCAGTTAAATTTTTATAATTTTGACTGGTAAGAACCTATAGTCCTACGAACGATATTACTGTATCCCGCTACTGCAGCAATAAAACTTGAACGAGAAAAGAAAACAAATATAAAATTTAAGTTGCTATGGAAATACGCAATATACAACAATAAAACACGGTGCCCGTACAAGCGTTTGCCAACAGCAAAAAGTGTCAAAGGCTTGAGGAATGCTATGCAATACCTCATAACAACAAATTGCCTCCGATGAGAGTGAAATCCATAGATTCAGACTACCAGAGTGGAAGTAAACTACTAAAAGGAATAACAGGTAAGAAAGATTACGTATTAACTTATCGGTGTATCCAAGAGAATGATATTTTGACAGAAAATATTTGGCCAGACTGCTACACTAGTAAAAAGTGCCAGCAGCGGCATAAGCTCTATTCTGGGAGTAGTGCGGAAAACGTATTTTACGAACGTAATAACGCCTAACCGGAGAAAGAACGCGGGATAACTAAACCGGTGATTGTGGCAGGATTAGTGAAATTAACCGGAGAAGAAGTTTCGACACTGGCAGGAATAGTTACAGAATTAGTGATGACAAGGTTATTTGTTAGAACTAGGAAGGAGAAGGAATTGGGACATTAAACAAATTATGGAATAATATGATAATTCCAAATCTATATAACAATTTCGTACTACTACTTTTCGATCTCATGCTCAAAAAGCTGGAGCGTGTGAATGAAATATGAAAAGATTTCCTAACGTAAAACTTTTTGCTTGTAGTAGGCCTAATAGACATTTGATATTGGTACTTTGTGAATTAGATTCTGTCGTGTTATAAAAATGACCATTTGTGCCAAATCAGGTGTGTGTGTTACAATTGCTGCAATATTAGAATTTCATCTAGCAGACAGTGAGAAGGTAAACGTAATCTGATCAAGAAACCACACCAGTTTTAGATACTATTTGTATTAACAACTTTTTCTGTATCAGACTATGACATTTCGTTTTTCCACGTAGCAATACGTTTGACGAACTCTGATGAAGTAATAATCTTCCCCAGAAAGGAAAGCACGCCATATAAACAGGTAGCAAGATTGATGATGAAGTAAGATCAGAGAGAAAAAAATGTCTAGGATATAAGGATTTAGGAATCGTGTACTGTCTTGTGTGTCTCTTGCCTTTACTGGTTTTATGTATCCTATATTTAATGTTATGTCACACAAAACAGCAAGTTATTTGCTAATAAACAATAAAGAGTGTTTTAAGAGTTATTGTTCTCTCGGTTGCAAACAATCCCATCCGGTATTAATTGCGAGGTTTTTTTATTTTTTTTAAGAGGGGCAGGATGTCAAACCGGTCGACTGGAAGCAGGAGAGAGACCACAGGGCATTTTAATTTCCACTGCCCTGAATATAGTTTAATGGCATCTATTACATTATATACAGCCCGCAGTTCGTGGTCGTGCGATAGCGTTCTCGCTTCCCGCGACCGGGTTCCCGGGTTCGATTCCCGGCGGGGTCAGGGATTTTTTCTGTCTCGTGATGGCTGGGTGTTGTGTGATGTCCTTAGGTTAGTTAGTTTAAGAAGTTCTAGGGGACTGATGACCATAGATGTTAAGTCCCATAGTGCTCAGAGCCATTTGAACCATTATATACACGTTTGAATTCCACAGAGCGAAATACAGTGACATGTCATAGAAAAATGCTGTGTGAAGAGGCGTGGCACTGCACTTTTGTACTCTCAAGGCCAAATGACATATTTCCTCGAACACACATGTTTTATGTATCAGACTTTTGAGAAAGATGTGCGCTACAAAATAAACATATTTTCGAAAAGTCGATTTTAAAAAAAAATTTGTGTCCTACCTCAAGCACTTGAGGAAGGTCGGAGTTGTGGGGATGTGGGTAGTCGCCACGTGACCCGTGTTCACGTTTAGTTGTTTTGCTGTTTCCTCTTCGTTTATTGCTCTCACGTCAAATGAATTAAAATACACTCACATAATTAGGGAAGGCTAAAATATATTATTAGTTTCAGATTTTATTTTATTTCCAACCTTCTGACAGTCAAACATTAACCGCCTTGCCGAATAAGGAGGTTATTTTTTTTCGGTTTGTCAAAGAAATTTGGATTTTATAAATCTTTTCCGCTGAGGCCGTCAATTTCTTTGAAACGAAGTGTTTAATTCCACACTATTGGCTAGTTTCAACTGTTCGCTGCATTTCAAGTGCACGTTTTTATCTTCTAGCACGTATGGCATTATGCCATGATAAAGAACTAAACACGAGATAATAGTGTACTGGTACTAGAAGAAAATTTACATGCAAATCTGGACATACGAATGTGCGCTTTAAGCCGAATTATGTATTTTAGTGCGATTCACGAAATTCCGATGCTCGTGGAGTATCCTCTGATGTCTTGTTTCTTTCATGACATAATCTTTTAATGTTCTACACATACGAACATACAGGCTTCCTGAGTCATCGTAGTTGCTCATGGGCAATGAGTCCTGTTACATTGCACTCTCTTCCAAGTGCCGAAACGAACCTATTTCTGACAGGTCACGGAAAAATATTGCATATGGTGGTTTGCAAAGCGTTACTTTAAAAAAGTAAATTTCCTATATCGCTAGATGAACTGTGTGCGAGAATGTACGATGAATTTGGTGAACGACAGACCTCACTCTTTGAGGACGACCAATTAGAAGAATTTCGAACCCAAAAGATCAGACATTTATTAAAAATTTTACTGGCACATTTATGCTATGTATCGTAACGTGTAACACGGGCAGAAAGGATAAACATCATATATGGAAGCTTAGCTTGTCTTGCAAAGCTTTTACATATAATTCGGTCTCGAAGATTGATAAGCTGCATTTCTTGTAGCAACACTATGTATATTAATTGAAACCATTAACTTCTCTTATTTGCATGTTCGTGCTAATTACGTGATCTTGCTATTAGCTGACTACATCACGTGTCCTGTGCTGTCATCGGCTGGCGAGATCACGTGACATGAGCTATGACTGGCTTACAAAAGCGCATCGCAATCTCGATTTCAATGCTTTGGAAAGTAACAACCGTGTTTGGTGGAATTGTAATTTATATCTTCGTAATACGAAAATACGCAGCGTACATGTTGCTGCACATCAAAGATCTTCCTAAAACATGCTTTTTCCCCCTGAGTTTCGTTTTCTGAAGTGCCGGGAAATTTTATGCAGGTGGTGTATAAAACCATTACCATTCAAAGGATTCATAAGTTTTTACAGTGCCGAGGAAAAGTATACTGTCACTTAACATACAAAAAGTGTATTTTCACCCGGGTGAAAGTGTATTTTTTAACCGGGAAATCCGGGAATTTTTTCCTTGTCCATGCATACACCCTGTCATCGCCTTAAACATACCTACTTTACGTTAATTAACACTGGTAAGTCATGAGGCTGTACCCATCATCTTTTAGATTTTAGGTTACTAAAGCCAAACACCTTTATCCTTCAAAGGAGAGACAGTGCCACATTGCTAATGCCACATCACTTCCATTGACACTTGAGTCATGTCCATGCCACACCATTGCCATATATCCGTCACACCATGCGTCACATCACCTCTTCTGCCTCGATGGTGGCCCTCCTGCCTTTGACAGGCATGTCACCTTGTGCTAGAACAATATATTTACATTTACAGTTATCGTTTTCCATGGATCCCTTGGAAAGGAGTCTCCGGGATGTGGAAAGAGTCAAAGTTTTTTTAAAGATACTTTTTTACTCAGGTACATGGATATTGTACAATTCTAATGCAGACAGAGTTATGAGATATAATCCTTAAGAAGATATTCATCAATGGGGTAAAAGGCGTTGGCCAACAGGAAGTTCTTTAATTCACTCTAAAACCGATCTTTATCACTTACAAAACCTTTGATAAGCTCTGTTAAATTATTGAATATGTGAGTACCCATGTATTTTACTCCATTTTGTACTAATGTTAAACTCTTCTAGTCCTTGAACAGATTGTTTTTGGTTCTTGTATTATAATCATGTTCTGCACTATTTTGTGAAAAAAAGAGACATGTTGGAAATGACAAAGGTCATCAATGAGTAAGTGTACTGAGAAGTAGTAGTTAGAATTCCAAATTTCTTAAAGAGGTCTCTGTATGATGATCTAGGACTGACACCAGATATAATTCTAATGACTCGTTTCTGAATTTTGAAAATGTTCTTTTTGTGAGAGGAGTTTCCCCAAAAGATGTTTCCATAACTCAGTGAATGGGAGTATTCCAAATTAACTTCTTTATTTTTTAATCACCTATTTCTGCTATCATGTGTACTGCATATGTAGCTCAACTAAGGCGTTTCATTAAGTCTAGTGTGAGTTTTCCAATTTACATTGTGGTCAATTTGTAGCCCTAAAAATTTGACACTGTCTACAACTTTAATTTCGTTGTTTGAATACATTGTACTTAAAGGGTCAGGTATTCTTTTTGAGGTACTAAACTGCATGTACTAGGTCTTTTCAAAATTCAGTGACAATCCATTTGCTACGAACCATCCTTTGATACTTACAAATATATCATTAGCTGATTGCTCAATATGATCACGGGTACTGTTTTTATACCAATACTTGTATTAACTGCAAATAAGACAAAATTTGCATTTTGTGACGCTGCATATGGATAGTCATTAATATATAATAGGATCAACATATATAATAGGGACTTAAAATAGAGCCCTGGCGGCACCCCTTATCTGTTGGTTTCGTATTTTGGATGACTATTGTTATGTGGTAAGCCTGATACAGACACAAACCGTTTTCCATTAAAAATATAGGATGAGAACCATGAGCCTGCTACACCTGTTATCCCATAATTTTTTATCTTTTGTATAAGGATAAAACATGCTTAACACAATAAAAAGCTATAGCCAGATCACAAAATATTCCAAGTGGTAATAACTTTTGATTTATTGATTCTAATATATCATCTGTAAAAGTGAATATAGATTGATCCGTTGACAATCCTTTCCAAAATCCAAACTGATTATGAATGATAATATTTTCCTGTACTAGGTGCTTATAAAGTCTATTGTGCATAACCCTTTCAAACACTTTTGAAAATATTGCCAATAATGAAATGGGACGGAAGTTTTCCACTGATTTGTCTCCCTTTTTGTGTAATGGTTTGACAGTAGCATATTTAAGCCTGTCTGGAGAAGTACCACTGTGGAGCGATTCATTACATAAGTAACACAGTATGTCACAAAGTTCTGAGGAGCAACATTTAGTTACAATAGTGCTAATTCCATCATAACCACTGGAACATTTGTTTCTAAGAGAGCTAATTAATATTAGAAATCTCTTTTGGTGAGGTAGGATATAGTAGAATTTTTTCAGACTTCTGCAGAAATGCATTTTTTAAATATTTTAAGCTGTCTTCGAGGAACTATGCAAACCGAAGTTGTCTGCTACTGAAAGGAAAAAGTTGTTGAAAGTGTCTGCAATTTTGGAGGTATCTCTAATCAGAATGAGATTTTTCACTCTGCAGCGGAGTGTGCGCTTTTATGAAATTTTCTGGCAGATTAAAACTGTGTGCCAGACCGAGACTCGAACTCGGGACCTTTGCCTGTCGCCGGCAAGTGTTCTCCCATCTGAGCTACCCAAGCACAACTCACGACCCGTCCTCACAGCTTCAATTCTGCCAATACCTCGTCTACTACCTGCAGTTCTGCAAGGTTCGCAAAAGAGCTTCTGTAAAGTTTGGAAGGTAGGAGACGAGGTACTGGCAGAATTGAAGTTGTGAGGATGGGTCCCGAGTCGTGCTTGGGTAGCTCAGATGATAGTACATTCGCCAGCGAAAGGTAAAGGTTCCGAGTTCGAGTCTTGGTCCGGCACACAGTTTTAATCTGCCAGGAAGTTTCTATCTCCAATCAACTCATTATTTACATTTAACATAATTTCCTCATTTGCATGATTAGTTTTTCCTGTTTCACTTTTTATTATGTTGCATATAGTTTTTCATCTTGTTATTGATGAAGTCCCATACTCCTTGACAGAGCGTAGGGGACGATGCGGGAGGCCCACACTGCTTTACTAGACAAGGTTGTAGTGGAGGTGTTTTGCCATTGCCTTCCTCTGACCGTAATGGGGATGAATGATGACGGCGAAGATGACAGAACACTCAGTCATCTCGAGGCAGGTGAAAATCCCTGACCCCGCTGGGAATCGAAACTGGGACCCCGTGCCTGGGCCAGCCGAAGTGGCCGTGCGGTTAAAGGTGCTGCAGTCTGGAACCGCAAGACCACTACGGTCACAGGTTCAAATCCTGCCTCGGGCATGGATATTTGTGATGTCCTTAGGTCAGTTAGGTTTAACTAGTTCTAAGTTCTAGGGGGCTAATGACCTCAGCAGTTGAGTCCCATAGTGCTCAGAGCCATTTGAACCCGTGCCTGGGAAGCGAGGATGTTACCGCCAGACCACGAGCTGCGGACATAATTGTTATTAGAGGCAGTTATTTTTTCTTGAAAATAAATACATTTTGAGGTTCTAATTACTTTGTTTAGAATTTTACAATATAATTTGTAATGTGACTTAGCTCTGTAGTCATCATTTTCCCTTGACATTAAGTACAGTCTTCTTTTTGTTTTGCAAGATACTTTTATTCCATTTGTAATCCATAGTTTTGAAACATTTAATCTATTTGCTTTGATTACTTTCTTAGGGATCTGCCCCAGAAGCTGAGTGGTCAGGCTGACAGAATATCACTCCTGAGGGCTCGGGTTTGATTCCCGGCTGGTCGGAGATTTTCTCCGCTCAGGGACTGGGTGTTGTTGTCCTGATCATTATTATTTCATCCCCATCGACGTGCAAGTCGCTGACGTGGTGTCAAATTTGAAAGACTTGCACCCAGCAAACGGTCTACCCAACGGGAGGCCCTAGTTAGACGACATTCACATTTTTTACTTTCTTAGGGCAGCAGTTTTCAATGTGACCTATGGCTGAATTGGAGAAAGAGATATCTTTCATTTATCCCGGGTGAATTGTATACATCCTCAAACTTTTTTTTATACCTTCAATTCCTGTTTCATTTATTATTCGTATAGTTTCCCCACTTCCTGTTATTAGTTGAATCAGACCCCACTATATCAAATGTAAGCAACTGGGCATCATGATCTGAAATGCTGTTAAATATGATTTATACTGTGATTTGCTAGTATGGTAGTATCTACGGAAATGTTATCAGTAGCAGTGCTGCTGGTACCCATAACCCTGGTTGAAACTGTGCCAGGGGAAGGAGATTATAAGAAATCGTAAGAGACTCTAGTATGGGTCTTGAGTGACTATCCTCCAGAAAATTTAAATTAAAATCACCACGTAGAATGAGCTCATTATTTTTAGAAGGAAAAAAAAATTGAAGACAGAGTCACCCTACACATCTGAGTCAGCCTGAGAAATCGGCAATTGTGGAGCATTGTCTGAACACAGGGCATCACATGCTTTATGAAAAAAACGAAGCGTTGTCATTGTGGGGCTGCTATTAAGAAAGCCGTGCATATCTGCATGGCAAACAATCTAAAAAGGAAAATATTAGATTTCATTTAAAAGTCAGTATCGGATAGTATTGAATTAAAATGAGAGTAACAATTAACTCAAGTTACTGACCCTACACTAGGACTTGCAGAATTTTAATTCAGCTCTTAACCACAGCAACATCTGATAGCTCATTAATTGCCAACTGTGCAGAGGTAGAAGACATCACTTTGCTCCCAGCAGGAGGCACTACAACAAACAGTTTCCATCCAAATGTAAGAACTTCTCATTCATGCATGGTTTCTGGTCGTGGTCCCAGTGAGATTGTCAGCCATTATGTTTTGCAACAGTAACTACAGTAATCACCCTAAGAAATTTAACAGCTGTTTCCGTGAAATACTGAGGTCGATCCAGGAAATCTATTTGCAGCAGATCGATCAGGAATGTCTGAAAAGTCACATCCGCCAAGTCAACATTTAAATTCTTTTGTCCATGTTGCAAGAGACAGTTTCTTTCCACATGTTTGAGAATAAAATCCCCATTGACTGTAGCATTCCTTAATTGATGGAAATTAATTCGTGTACGTTTTAAGCTAAGAATGATTGCATATGATATGATTGCGACATACCATCATCATCAAAATTGGAGAATAGTAACATATGACTAAATCAGTTTAGTGGGTATTTGTCTCTGGTAAGTGTGACTCGAATTTTTCCAGAGTTGTTGCACGAAATTGATAACCAGGCAATGTGTTATGTAGACATTCTTCCATTTATTAATTTACATTTCCACTATAACATGACTTTGTATGTCGACTCAACGCAGACTAGGCTGACTAAAATGGACTCAGGTGTGGCACCCTCTGATTTATATATAGAATCCAGCAATAAAAATATTTAATAGCATTATTGGTGCATGAAAATATTTAAAATTATGATTAAAAATTATTGAACTTCAATATTCTAAGTAAATAATTTGTGTGTTTTTTTTACTAAGTATAGAAACATGTTTAACATTATCAGAATTTTTATGGAAATATTTTTAATAGTAAATTTATTGAAATAGCTTCTGTAAACAATCAGACCAAAGTCATTCTGAAGTACATTTCAATTACTAAATAATTTTTCGCACTAACATGTTAACTGAATCTGGAAAAAAAAATGTGAACAATCTGTAATGGTCAGATATGTGATGTATACTTCATGAATATTTCTAAACTGATTGCAAAATATTGTATTGCCTAGAATGTTTCAAATAGTAATTTCTTTTATAAAATACGCTGCCTGACAAAAAATACAAAGCATCTTGAAGATACGGTAGGATGTTAATGTATCTTAGCGTACACCTGTGCACCAATGGGGGCTATGTTAAAAAAAAAAAGACAGTGAGTTAAAATCCACTGTGACAGGTAGAACAGCCAACAGAGTGCATTAGTATATTTAATGTTTAGTGTTTTTACTAGACCTAGTAGGGTGTGGACAGCATTGGACAGTGGATGCTTACTATGGAAGACATGGAGACGTTAAGTACTTGTGTGAGACAGTGTTGGCGGCACCTGACAGAGTTTTAAAGGGACCTCTTGCGTGCATACATTTGTTTGGCTGATCAAATAGTGCAATATCTAGGTTTGTGGGACATTCGAATTTTACACTTGACTGCTGTTGGATTGCGTGGGAATTGAGGACAGACATACTCGTCTAGGTTCCAGTCGACTACGTCTGAGCACCACAAGGAAGGATTGCTGTGCTGTGAGCCAACCACATTGCAGTTACTTCACAACTGCACGTGCCATTCAAGTAATGGACTTCCTACAACATTTTGTGTCGTCATGCACCATTGGTCAGAGACTAGAAGCAACTGTAGCAGGGAATTACTGGCTAACACGGATGCTGATGTTAACGCAAGTGGCTGTGTTTGGAGTGGTGAAGTGACCTGGCCAGATGGACTACTGATGAATGGCACTGTGTAGTGATAAAACGATGAATTGTGGATCTACACTACTCTGGATGACTTAACGTCATGTGTGGCGGTGGCCTGTGGGCATGTCCAACTCATCCAATGTTTTGGGGAGATACAGTGGTATTACTCCTGGCGTCAAGATGTGAGAAGGTGTCGGGTACAAATTCGGGTCACAGCTGGCAGTGATGGAGAGGACTTTGAGGGCACAACGGTACATCACAGACATGTTGCGTCCTTGTGTGTTACCTATTTAAGTGACAATATTTTTCAACTGGACAATGCTTGTCCATATGTGACTCGTGTGTACCTGTGTGGGACCATCTCAGATGTCAACACCATCCAGGATATTGAGGACCAGTTACAATAGTTGTGGACCAGCTGCCTCGGGAGAGGTTACAGTGACTTTATGACACCATTTTCAAATGAATCAGTGCACACATCCAAACCAGAGAGGGGTTCAACATCATACTGATAAGTGGGCAGTGTTGGGCTGATACTGCCAAGAACGTTATAAATGTGGCTCAAATTTGTAATATCATAACATACCCTATTAACCCACAATATCTCTTCTCCTTTCATTTTCTCCTGTCCTTCAGGGTGGTTCATTTTTTGTCAGGCAATGTAACAGTATTGTGGCATCTGACAGAATACATTTAAGTACAATCTACATTTGTCAACTGATAAAAGCTCAAAATCGTAATTTACAAAAAAAGTTTAAGTAATGACAAAAATTCCCCTACTACGTATGTATGTGTGTAACATGCGCCTAATTAGAAAATGTGGATTGTAAACTAGTCTGACATGTTACACCCTGTTTAGGTATTTATATTTCCTATCACTGTCAGGAGGGCAAATTTGTTTGTCTCTTCGTGTTTAATATTATGGAACTGTTCAGTGTATTTTTAGATACTTGTACTTGTGATGGGAGAGCAATTGTATCTCTCTCCATATGTCTGGGTGTAAAACACCTGTGTAGTTGTGAAGGGACATTCAGTAATTAATTACCAACATATAAAGTGAACACTATGCCTATGCAAGCAGTTGAAATGTCTGTAACTGTTCGTTGCCAGTCTAGTGAAGAACCATTTGATTGGTTCATGTTTACATTAACATAACATCTAAGGACTGTTAAGTTAACATGTCTTCTTGAAGAAAGTTATTTTAGAATGTGTGCTATGATCATTTTTTACTCTCAGAGAATGTGCATCCATCAAAAATACTCGCTCTCTGCTGAATAAACAATATGGTGGTAGTTGCATGAACTGTGCAAGTTTTAATGCTTGAGTGTAAAAGTTTAAAAACAGTCACAAAAATGAAACAAACGAACACCGTGTTGGGCGTCTGACAGCAGTATCAACCTGAGCATTGCATACTCATATATATTCACGTATTCAAGAAGAGTGACAACTTGCAGTTGAAACAAATCACTGATAAATAAGTGTTGACACAACTCGTTCCATCATTCAAAACAAAGCAAACTGCTGTAAGACTTGTCCAAGATGCATTCCCCCAGAACTTACCGTTCGTCTCAAGGTTTGTACTTCCGCATTTGCTCTGCACTCAAAAATTATTTCACTTGCAAATGTAGCCTATTTTGGACAAACAAAGATGCAACATTTTGAGCCAGTGCAAAAGCATGCAGTGGAGACAGTCTGAATGAACTATCTGTAAGAAATTCAAAATACAACTGATCACTGGTAAGATCATAGTACCAATGTCTTGGAGTGGCTGTGGTCCGATTGTGTTATTTTTCAGAGGAGCGATGTACTGTCAGCAGCATGTATTAAACAGGCATGACTGAGAACAGTCAAACCTGACCTGTAGAGGAAAGATTCATGATAGCAGGTGAAAGATACGCAACTCAAAGCAACACCAGACTTGAGCTGATGCTCCAAAATGTTGGCAAAATGGATTGGAAGCTCCAATATTATCTTCCATGCGACACTGCCCTTGCCCCCTTTGGATCCAATGAAAGAAGCTTTGTTTGTGGTACAGTTTGGCAGCAGTAAAATGGCAAAAAAGAAGTACTGACTGACTTCCACTTCAAGGTAAACAATTATTTGCTGAATGTGTAAGAAGACTTGTAAGGAAAATGGACAAGTGTTTTGGGTTGCGCAGTAAAATATTGGCTTCTGACTTGCTCTTGTACATGAGGCATAACACTCATGCCATTGAACATTTCCTGGTGCTGTTGTTTTGGCCTCTTGTTTGATTCTGACTTGCTAAGTAGGCACATGTAGATCACAACAGTCATCTATGATTACTTTGTAAAGCATGTATTGCCATTTTGATACTTGTTATTAAAATTAGGCACTTCCGTTGTAATATCAGTAGATCTGTCTTGAGAATGAACCAGTTGGTTCAAAACTAGTTGCCAAATATATGTTCTGCAACTGTAATAGCTACATGAGATATGGAAAATATATTGATTTAACAAACCATTGTTGTTCCATGGCTACATGTTAGTTCAGTTACTGAATGATCCTTGTATTATATTTATTTTCACTGGTACAAGAGCAACAGTGTTTGTCTCACCATGTATTTGTCATCGGCATACTTAGCTGAGGTAAATAAATACCGTGTTGGCAGAGTGACTCTGTTAGTGTCTGAGCATTTCAGTCTACATCATTGATGTAGTTAGCATGTTGTATTTCAGTGATACAAGAGCAACGATGTTGGTCATGCCACATATTGATCATCATCAAGATAATTAGTTAATGTAAATAAATATCTTGTTGGAGAATGACTGTCTTACTCTCACCATGCTTTAGACGACACCAGTATTGTTACTATATTTCATTTCATTTACTCAAGAGCAACAATGTTTACCTTGCCATGTATTTATTATTATCAGTATAATTAGTTGCTGTAAGTAAATATCTTGTTTCAAGAGTGAGTTTGTAACTGTCAACATATGTTTCTGCCTGCAATATTATGAGGAAGTACCCAAAAGAAACCAAACCAATTCTTTTGGAAGGCAGAGCTTTTGCAATTCAGTGTTTTGCCACTAGAAGCAGATAGGGTGAACATTATTAGTAAGCTGAGTGCCATCACTGAAGGAGATTAGGACTAATTTCAGGAAAGTGTATACTGACAATTTTTTGTGTGACTGTCGTTTTTTCAATGCTGAGTTTCGTGAACAGGATGCGGTGGTGAAATTGTGCTTTTTGCTCTGCAACAGTGGAACAAAAACTTTTGAAACATGGAAAATAGCGTACAAAGATGATGCTACGGGGAAATCTCAAGTGCATGTCTGGTTTGCTCGTTTCGAAGATGGTGAAATGTCAGTCAATGACAGACCTCATTCTGGTCATCCTTCCACAGCCTGAACGCATGTAAATGGTGCTAATATTAGTGTGTTTATCAAGGAAGGTCAATGACGGACTGTTGAAGAATTTGTGGTTCTGTCGGAAGTGACTTGCAGTTCAGTGCAGCGAATTGTGACAGAGGATTTGGGAATTTAATGCCAAAGTCGTACCATGACTGACGACTGCTGAACAAAAAAATTTCACATAGAAGCACACTGTGCTGTGAAACAAGAGTCCTGAAATGATGATGTAAAGCTTTCCAAAAATTATCGTAGATGACAGAACTGTATGCTGCGATCCTGAATGAAAGCACTAATGAAGCGAGTGGAAGACTTAAAAGTTCGCCTTGCCTCAAGAAAACTTGTCAGGTGAAATCCAACAGTAAAACGATGCTGATGTTTTTATGTGAGTGAAATCATCCATTCACATATTTGTTCCACAACGTCAGCCAGTTAACCAGACTTTCGTCTTGGACTTTTGAAAAGACAGCACAACAGTATGCTCTGGAAGAGGCCTGATTTGTATCAGTAGGGTTACTGGTTTTTCCATCATGACAATCCTCCTACCCCCACAGCCATGTCTGTATGACAAATCTTGACCAAAAATGGTTCGAAACTCTGTTCCTCACTCCCCATACTCACCTGAATGTGCCCTGCGTGACACCTTTTGCTTCCTAGAATGAAGAGAGGCAGAAAGAACATGTTGCCAATGTGAAGAAAAAAAGACACACTATCAAGCATCACAAAAGATGAATTTAAACAATGTTTTGAAAAAACTTAGTAACGGATTAAACAAGAGATTTAATGCATGTGGAGAGTATTTTGAAGGACTTTTACCCAAAATGTGGATAAATAAGTTAAGAAGGGTTTCTTTTCAGTACCCCCTATTAGTTACCATATTTCTTGTTGTTGATATAAGAGCAACAATGTTTGCCTTGTCATGTATTTATTATTACCTTGGCATGTATTTATTATTATCAGTATAATTAGTTAATGTAAGTAAATGTCTTGTTGCGAGAGAGACTGCATTACTCTCACCATGTTTCTGCCTACACCAATGTAGTTACTATATTTCTTTTGACTGATACAAGAGCAACAATGTTTGCCTTGCCGTGTATTTATTATTACCGTAAAGTGTGGTTACTTTGGGACAGGTTTTGTGGTTTTTCACATGCCATTTCAAAGTGAGCAAAGATATTGATGTCTTCCAAGTCTCAAATGATTCCTTTAACCTTCCTCTATCCAAAAACGACTATAAGACATCTAAAGTTGTCCTAATTTTACCCCGTCAAGGTGTGTAACTTCGGGACGGCTACATTTTTTGCTATATTTCAAACAGGAAAGTAGGGTTTGTCCTAATGTTACCCAAATAGATGTTCTTTCATAGCTTTTATTGTTACATAAGATTAGAAATACAGGTATAAAAAAATTGCTGATACAATTAAAGATGTATCGACCAGTGTTTCCCTCGCTCTCGTCTGGTGATGGCTGTGCAGGAGTCCCTCCATGCTCTTGCCCGTTGCGGCCGCTCTGTGGTCTTTGTGTGGACCCCTGGTCATGTCGGCATCCCGGGCAATGAACATGGTAACCGCTTGGCCAAACAGGCCACCAGTGCACCAACCCTGGACATTGGCCTCCCGGAGACTGATTTGCGAGGGACGCTGAATGGCGCGATCTGCCCACACCCAGTAAACTCCATGCTATCAAACAGACGACGACTGCGTGGCGGTCATCCATGCGAGCCACTCGCAGAGACTCAGTTGTGCTTTGTCGGCTCCGCATTGGCCACACTCGGCTGACGCATAGTTATTTACTGCGTCGTGAGGACCCGCCTCTTTGTCGTAGTGGGGCAACGTTGACGGTGGTCTACATTTTGTTGGCCTGTCCACTTTTAGTTGTGGTCAGGCAGACATTTGCGCTGCCTGATACGCTCCCTGCCCTTTTAACTGATGACACTGCCATGACAGGCTTAGTTTTGCGTTTTATTCGGGCAGGGGGCTTTTAGCATTTGCTCTAAGTGTCTATTTTTATTTAGTATTGAGTCTGGCTTTTGGCCCACTGTTTTAGCATGAGTTTTTAATACGTTTCTCGGTGGTTGGCTTTTCCTTTTTTTTCTCAATGGTCGGCCAACCACCGTCACATTCTGTGTGATTTTAATTCGTTTTGTCTGGTCTTTGTCTAAGTTTCTCTTGTCCTGTGTCGTCTGTCATCTTTTCCATTTTTCGTTTTTACTCTGTGTTGGTGTTTTCAAGTTTTGGAACAAGGGACCGATGACCGTTGCAGTCTGGTCCCTTTAATCCCCCAAACCAACCAACCAGCAATTAAAGATGAAAAATACAGATACAATGACACATTTGTAAAAACACACGCAAATCTTAATGAATCACTGTTTCAAAACCCTGTATAGTCGTCAACATAAAACATCTAAAGGATCTAAACATCGCCTGAATAAATTGCTAGCTCAGGAATGGTAAAAATCTCTCGACGGCTTAACTGTTGAGGAGTATTAATGGTTTGAAGAACCTCATATATGTTGTAGACAAAATCATAAGGCTTTTTAGGCCACTTCCAATGAGCACCAGATTTCATCATTGCACTGACACGAATTTCACAGTCGCTTACAATTTCAGTTATTTTTCCTGGATAGAGCCCCCCTTCAAAATTCACAATTACAAACTGTCCTTCATTTAAATCTTCGATTTCTAGGTGAGACACCTCAGGTACCGGTATCCTGCTTCCTTCGTGGATAGCAAATGGTACCGGTGAATACATCACTGAAATCTTCTGATCCTAGGCTGTCATCTGTGTCTTGGAGGGACATCACATCTTCTCCATCGGAGTCGGAGTTACCTGTCACTTCTTCTTGCCTACCTCGTCCTCTCCGTTTGGGCTGGCTTGCCTTCGATGTAGATGGTACAGATTCTTCTACCTCTTCTGCAGAGATACTTTTGCCTGGTGGAACGGTCAGTTTCTTTCGCATTTTTGTCTGAAGCGGTTTGGTAAGCTCTTCTCTGTGCTTCTCAATTTTGTCCAAGAAAGTGTGTCCTAGAGCTGCAGTTTCTTCAACTGACATCCCTTGTGATGGCAGCCTCTTGAGGACTTGTTCCCTGTTGGCAGAATACAGTCCAGACTTATGAAAACCACTCTGCAAGTTGACGTGAGAGCCAGAGCTAAGAAGGTCGTTCCACAAATTTTTTAGGAGGCGAGGAAACTGATCCTTTGGCACCAATCTGCAGCGACTTCCAGCAAAGGGTGCTTTCCAGTCGGAAAGAATGTTTCTCCAGCGGATCTTCATTGGCCGAATATAGGCCACATTGAGAGGCTGCAGAAGATGAGTTGCATTTGGGGGCAAAGCAATGAACATTATATGATGATGTTCACAAAGATGCAGCACTTGTTTATTGATGTGGGAGCTTAAGTTGTCCAATTAGCACCTTCACGCCATCTTGGTGCCGCAAAATGGGCAACATGAGGTACATAAACCAATCTTCAAAAGTATGGCCGTCGAACCATCCAGATTTGGACCTATTGTGACGAGCTTCTGGCGGTCCATTGTCGGTCCATGTCGCCCATAAATTTTCTGCCTTATAATTGACGTACAGGGGCGACAAGTTTCCGGCAGCATTCCCGCAAATCATAATCGAGGTACATGCTTTAGAAGAGTTTTGAACTCTTTCAGAATACTTCGTCCCCCTTTTTGTAATGATCTGGTCCTTGCCTGGGTCGTCTAACAAATTTGTTTCGTCATAGTTCCAAATCCTGTCGGGCGAAACACCAGCAAGTTGTTCTTCTAAGTGATTGAAAAACTGGTTAATGACGTCTTCATCAATGGCAGCGCGAGCATAGGAGATGTTCTTCGCAGTTCTTTGAGATAATACCTGCTTGTTTCTGAGTAGGAAGCCCTGTGCCCATTCTTTACGTGGAAAATTGTCATTGAATCTCGGTTCTTGTCTTCCGATCCGGTCAAGATAAGACTTTACGATGCATCTCAAGTCGAATACACCGACTGGAAAGCCGAAATTTGACATCGCCACGATATGATGGACGAAACTTTCTTCCTCCTCTTTTGAGAAAACAGTCCCATGACCAACAAATCTGCTGTGCTTATGCTGACTTTTCAGGTGAAGGGTATTCTTTGGAATGCCATATTTCTGAGATGCATTCCGAATTGACAGCGTTTTAGATGTGATGGCATAGAGAACTTTCTTCAAAGTGTCTTCCGTATAATTCCTTTATGCTCGTGCCCCAATGGGACGTTTGTATGTTCTCCCCATTCTGGAAACGTGAAAGAGAATTTCTCTTCAGACTAACTTTGGGACCTATGCAGTTTCATATGTCAAATGCACTACTAATGATTGGGGGGGGCTACATTTGAGACAGTGAGAACTGCTGTATTTTTTTGTTTTTATTTAAATGTCAATGAGAATGGGTTTTGCAATATTAATTAAAATAGTAAAGTAGTTCATTTCGAATACTGAGTCTTCTTAAATGCAACTTTGAGACAGTCCGGACATAACCCCACTAATGTATGATTTTTCACAAATTTGTGGGCCATGAAGCATTCGTTAATAATTATGATTTGACTGCTCTAAAACTGTCTTATGGCATGAACAAAGAAATGTACATACCTGACAACACTCTTCAAACGACAGTTTTTGTCCCACAATAGAAAGTTAGCACAACACCACAGACCGTAGAAAAACGCGTCAAGAAAACAGCAATGCCATGTGACATCGGTGGTGGGGAGAAAGCTTTCGAATACGGCTGTAAGATGGCAGCACACGCTAACGTTCCAGTCGGCCATGAAAAACGACGATCGGCCTCTTACGTGGCGGAGGTAGATTTAAAACTGAAAAATAGCCGTCAGTCCCAATGCTACCCATGCAGTCCCAAAGTAACCCCAGTCTACGGTATCAGTATAATTAGTTAATGTAAGTAACTGTCTTGTTGTTAGAGAAACTGCACTACTCTCACCGTGTTTCTGCCTACGCCAATGTAGTTACTACATTTCTTTTGACTGATACTAGAGCAAGAATGTTTGCCTTGAGGTGTATTTATTATTATCAGTATAATTAGTTAATGTAAGTAAATGTCTTGTGAGAGAGACTGCATTACTCTCACCCTGTTCCTGCCTACACCAATGTAGTTACTACATTTCTTTTGACTGATACTAGAGCAAGAATGTTTGCCTTGAGGTGTATTTATTATTATCAGTATAATTAGTTAATGTAAGTAAATGTCTTGTGAGAGAGACTGCATTACTCTCACCCTGTTCCTGCCTACACCAATGTAGTTACTACATTTCTTTTGACTGATACTAGAGCAAGAATGTTTGCCTTGAGGTGTATTTATTATTATCAGTATAATTAGTTAATGTAAGTAAATGTCTTGTTCTGAGAGAGACTGCATTACTCTCACCATTTTCTGCCTACACCAATGTCTGCCTTTCCATGTATTTATTATTACCTTGCTATGTATTTATTATTATCAGTATAATTAGTTAATGTAAGTAAATGTCTTGTTGTGAGAGAGAGACTGCATTACTCTCGCCAAGTTTCTGCATACACCAATGTAGTTACTATATTCTTTTGACTGATACAAGAGCATTAATGTTTGCCTTGCCTTGTATTTATTATTACCTTGCCATGTATTTATTATTATCAGTATAATTAGTTAATATAAGTAAATGTCTTGTTGCGAGAGAGACTGCATTACTCTCACCATGTTTCTGCCTACACCAATGTAGTTACTATATTTCTTTTGACTGATACAAGAGCAACAATGTTTGCCCTGCCATGTATTTATTATTACCTTGCCATGTATTTATTATTATCAGTATAATTAGTTAATATAAGTAAATGTCTTGTTGTGAGAGACTGCATTACTCTCACCATTTTTCTGCCTACAGCAATGTCTGCCTTTCCATGTATTTATCATTACCTTGCTATGTATTTATTATTATCAGTATAATTAGTTAATGTAAGTAAATGTGTTGTTGTGAGAGAGAGACTGCATTACTCTCACCATGTTTCTGCCTACACCAATGTAGTTACTATATTTCTTTTGACTGATACAAGAGCAACAATGTTTGCCCTGCCATGTATTTATTATTACCTTGCCATGTATTTATTATTATCAGTATAATTAGTTAATATAAGTAAATGTCTTGTTGTGAGAGAGACTGCATTACTCTCACCATTTTTCTGCCTACACCAATGTCTGCCTTTCCATGTATTTATCATTACCTTGCTATGTGTTTATTATTATCAGTATAATTAGTTAATGTAAGTAAATGTCTTGTTGTGAGAGAGAGACTGCATTACTCTCACCATGTTTCTGCCTACACCAATGTAGTTACTATATTTCTTTTGACTGATACAAGAGCAACAATGTTTGCCCTGCCATGTATTTATTATTACCTTGCCATGTATTTATTATTATCAGTATAATTAGTTAATATAAGTAAATGTCTTGTTGTGAGAGAGACTGCATTACTCTCACCATTTTTCTGCCTACACCAATGTCTGCCTTTCCATGTATTTATCATTACCTTGCTATGTATTTATTATTATCAGTATAATTAGTTAATGTAAGTAAATGTCTTGTTGTGACAGAGAGACTGCATTACTCTCACCATGTTTCTGCCTACACCAATGTAGTTAACTCTATTTCTTTTGGCTGATACAGGAGCAACAATATATGCCTTTCCATGAATTTATTATTACCTTGCTATGTATTTATTATTATCAGTATAATTAGTTAATGTAAGTAAATGTCTTGTTGTGAGAGAGAGACTGCATTACTCTCACCATGTTTCTGCCTACACCAATGTAGTTACTATATTTCTTTTGACTGATATAAGAGCAACAATGTTTGCCCTGCCATGTATTTATTACTATCAGTATAATTAGTTAATGTAAATGAATGTCTTGTTGTGAGAGAGAGACTGCATTACTCTCGCCAAGTTTTTGCATACACCAATGTAGGTACTATATTTCTTTTGACTGATATAAGAGCAACAATGTTTGCCTTGCCATATATTTATTACTACCTTGCCATGTATGTAGTATTATCAGTATAATTAGTTAATGTAAGTAAATGTCGTGTTGTGAAAGAGACTAAAGCAGTCTCACCACGTGTTTCTGCCAATGCCAATATAGTTGTAGTTTTTTATTTACATAATTTTTGAAATATACCCCATCCTTCTGGGAGGCATCAACTGAATATACAAGGACCTATTGCAGTTTATAAAAGCATTAAATGTGTAATCTCTAATGGTCTTGTTTGCATTGACACGAAACACAAATCAGCAATTAATGCTATGTGACACTGACAGCAGTAAAGTTGTCTTTTCTCTCTCAAAATGTGGTCTAGTGGCAAATCGGTGATGCCATGTTCCAGCTTGTCATTTCTAGAATAATTTTTTGCGATTTTTTTTTTTTCTGTTCTTTCACTTTAGATATCTGTATGGTTCTGTAATTCGGTGACACAATTCGTGAATGAAATGCCATGTGGTCCAGTTTACCGCCATTCTCTCTGCAGAGCTGCCTCTTTTATGCTGGTGTGAATACTGGATGAGCTGGATTTGTAGTATCATAGTTTGTACTCACTGTCATCACACTGTTGTCATTCCATAAAGCCACTAATGTATTAGAGGAATTGTTGAATGTGAAGTCAAATGCCGCTTTAGGTTTCTTCTTCAGTTCATCTCATTTATGTGGATTGCAATGTTTACCATTTCTGTTGGCTGTTATTGTACTCATGGCTGAAACATTTCTTAGATGGAACCCATGCAAAAGATGAAATGCAGTAAGTAGATTATCAAAATGATATAATGGGAAGGAAAGTTGTCTCTCACTCTATAGCGGAGATGCTGAGTCTCAGATAGGCACAACGAAAGACTCTCACAGTTACAGCTTTCGGCTGTTATGGCCTTCGTCAGCAGTAGGCATACGCGTGTGCGTGCAAGCGCAACTCTCTCATATGACTGCAGTCTCAGGCAACTGAGTGCAGCAGTGTGGTTTCAGTTGCGTGAGACTACAACCGAAAGCTATAATTGTGAGTGTCTTTTTGTTGTGCCTATCCGTGACTCAGCATCTCCACAGTATGGAGTTCCCATTGTTTGATTATTAAAATGGTATGCGTACAGCAGCTCTTCTAGCTGGTTGTCATTTGTCATGTCAGCTCCTTAGCAAAGACATTGTCAGTATAGTTTTCTAGCAGTGTACCAACGCCCTATTACGCTTGGAGCCGTGCCAGAGATCCATTACTTGGAGCTCCACAGCAGAAACAAACCCATATCTTATAGGTTGGTCTCTTACATTGTTTTGCCCTTTGCTACCCAAAATAAGGATCTTTACTTTGTAAGTTTATACCTCCTGAATGATGATAAATGTGTTTAAGAGCATATTACGTCAATGTTAGTGACTTACACTGGTAAAGTGTGCTTTTATTGCCAAAATCTAGTGTAAACACGTGCACTTATATCACAGCAAAAGAGAAATGACAGAAAACTTATTATCTGATTTTTGTATTCATAAAGCTAACGTAATTCTAGAATGATGTACTAGGTCACTGCCATCCTGTCCTTTCCTATTTTAAAATGATACTTCGAGGCAATGTGTTAACAGTTATTTCTCGAAGGCTAAGGGCAGATTGAGACGCGTATAGCACATGAGACACTACACTACACTACACTACAGCGCGACATGCACATTCCACACATGTCGCGCGGGTCCAACGCATATTGAGACGCGTACACGTGTTTACAGTGTGTGCGCGTTTCGTTTCTGTCAGCGCAGAGTGGGATGCAATCTTTCTCAGAAACTGGTTCTCCATAAGCTACTGAACTCTGTGATTGCCAGTTACTTGCTTAATGAGGCACTCTGTTCCAGAATTCTGCCGCAGTAGCTGTTGTGAGAGGAGTTTGTGCAAATTACACTGTGTTTTGACAAAGGAAGTACAATTAAACCTGTCATAAAGGGAAATGTGGTCGTTACTCATAATTGGTGATGTTTCTTCGAATGAGAAAACGTTAACAACTCACACAAAAATATAATGCCAGTTCTGTTGGAATTTTGGTTGAATCCCCATAACCTATCGTATTTTTAACTCTGAGCGACTAGGATGGAAACTTACCAAATGGTTTTATTCATCTCTTCATCTGAGCAGTATTAAAATGATGACGAAGTTCCTTCAGGCGGAATGATAGGCACATGCTGGATGCTGGTTACTCACCTACGGCTTGCGAAACTGACAGCTGTGATCGCGAATAAAATAGTTGCTAGTGATAAAAATAAGCAATTGATCTGTCGCAAATAAACAATTGATCTGTCGCACAACACAATGGTCATTGTATTGTCAGCAGTCAGCAGCGGAGGATAATGCGCGCGTGTGCCTTGTGAGCTGGAGTTCGAAAAACGTTGTCATGAATGTATATCTGCCTTTATCAGCAGTACATTTCAACAAATTAAATATATCTAATCATGACACCGTTTTACATATTCCTACTTTTGTAATAATACCGACCATTCTTTTCATTTGTGTATCCCGTTGTATAATTAGTTTGGCTCAATTGTTGCATGCACATTATCAGCGTAAACAATTAAAACATTATTTGTGACTGCTTGTCGACTGTTTCTAGCTTGCAGTGGAATTGGTATGT
The DNA here is from genome assembly GCF_021461385.2 of Schistocerca piceifrons. NCBI lineage: Eukaryota > Metazoa > Arthropoda > Insecta > Orthoptera > Acrididae > Schistocerca > Schistocerca piceifrons. Next base: position 448,180,183 of record NC_060145.1, read on the forward strand.
CCACATGTACATCCATATCCAAGTAACGATAGTGAAACTTATGTACTTCATATCTTGGACGCTTTTTAGCAGAAGCACGATGGGGTCATATCTTTGGAAATTACGCCTTTTCAACTTTTTGCAACAGATCCTAGAGATACGTCAGCATACCAAGCAGCAGGTAGATGACCTTGTTTTACTTAACTGCCTTGCTTCTAAATCACGTGATTTTGTAATATTCCTTACTTCCTTATTCACTACCCTCATGATTGCTGTTCAGGCAGCTCAGCAGTTACTAAACTGTGCATTGTTCTTCACAAAAGAAGAAACAAAACAAAAGAACTATACAGATATTTGTAACTGAAATCTAGTGTGTGCTAACTTTAATAGACGGTGCGCGTAAACGGCGAAAACAGACACTGCTATGGTGATAAAATTCCGTAGGGGAGACCGGGGCTAGTTGTTACAAATATTTTTGGAATCTCGTATTCCTCGACACAAAACACAAACACAAAATTGGACAGATGTCAAAAGTTAGCCCATTATTTAGTCTTCACAATGAAATTTTTGTCATAAATGTAAGCTCAGATTGTTAAGCTCTATATCAACTTTTTTGCTAACTTGCATGATGTAACAAGTCCGCTGCACGTCTCGCGGTAGCGTTCTATCCGCCCTGAGTGTGCATTCAGCCCTCTACTCGGAAGACTGTACTCTCATTCTCGGAGTGCCGCCGGTCTGGAGCAGCAGCTCGCTGATTCCCTTACCGAATGGGCTAGGACCTGGCATCTGCCATTCAATCCCTCCAAAACCCAAGCCTTATCATCTGTCAGTGCCATATTCCCATTTGGCTCCCGTAGTATTCTGTCCTCAGTACCCCCATCCCTTGGACTCGTACTGCGAAGTACTTGGGCATTACCCTGGACCGACGCCTCACTTGGTGCCCCCACATTGACGACGTGCGTCAAAAGGTGATAGGGCGGCTATGCCTGCTGTACCCCCTCATCCATTCCACCTCTTCTCTCCCTCCTCACCCTGCTGTCAGACAGTACACCTCCCTTGTTCATCCCATCATTGAATACGGAGTGGTGGTGCCTCAGCTGACTCCAAACCATCCAAAATCGGGCCCTCCAGCGTGCCCTCCACCTCCCTTTTGACTTCCCCACCCAAGAACTCCACATCCTGCCCAAGCTGCCATTCCTTCACTTCACTTCCGCATCATTTCCGCAGCCGCTCCCTTCTACCAGCAAACCCGCCACTCTCCCAATCCCCTAATCCTTTCTCTGGTCACTTGTGTCGACCGCCTGGCCACCACGCACTGGCCTGACCTCCTCTTGCGCCCCCCCCCCCCCCCTGACTCCATATTCGCTAGTCACTTTCATGTCACTTCATCTTTTCTATATCATCGCTTCATTTCATCACCATGTCATGCCATCAATCCCATATATTATAAACCCAAGCACACCACCAAGTACATCCCAGCCCCTCATGTAATTCCCATTTCGAACTATGAAGACTGAAGGTGAAGTGTCCCAGGGGTACTAGTACTTCACAACCTGCCGAGGTTAAAAACCACCTCATGTGCGAGCAAGTGACCTGTGTCGCTGGCGTTACTTCACAACCTGCCGCGGTTTAAAACTTTCTCATGTGCGAGCGAGCGACCCAGCGCTGGCGCGTGGCGTGTCTCAGTTGCCTCTCCAAGCACAAGAGGTGCCTCCACGCCCACACTGGCATGATGGCCAACTCAATATGTCTACTGCCATCTCTGGATAATGGGTTTAAAGGCCTATACACAGCAGAGATCACAGTTTAAAAAAATGCAATGCGCAGTCTGACATGCTGATGCGGTACACGACGATCCGATGTTTTTCTCGGTGAAGAGGCTCCTCGTTAATCGTATATAGATCGTGTAGTGACCAGTATGTGATGTTCTGGGACTTAAAACGACCTGTCCAACGGAACCAGGTTCCATCACTCATCAAATACAACAGCGGATACAACACTTGTTTGACATAGCCACGTACAGCAATTCACGCGTTTTGCCTTATCTTCCTCCTCAGCTTCCTGGACACGCCATTTTGTACGGGTGCATTTCTATATGGAAAAACACGTTGACAAGTCCTACGCGAAACGTTCACTTGTTGCGATAATTTACGCGTCGACTTCTTTGGATTCTGGATAATTCCTCCTCGAATATCCGCAATCACAGCAGGTGTACGAACGGCGGGGCTCGATTCTTTTTTGCGTTTGCCACTGAGCCTGTAGTACACCACTTTGTCACCAAGTCCTGTACACTGCGCTTTGATGGTATTGAAACGCTAGAAAATTTCTTGCAAAATGTCCCACGTTTCATTAAAGGAACCGGTAGAACGCCTCCACTATTGATTCTTTCTGGAAGAGGATACATACCTACATCACACGTCTTAACCAAGTCGCAGCGGCTTTGTTACTGACAATACGAAATGTAGTCGCGACAGCTTCGAAACAATAGAGGAGAATCTGCGGGTGACACCGTGGAGTCTGGTCGGGCCGGTTTGTCGTGCACCACCCTGTAGCACTTACTAGGCTTCTTATCTTCCGCGTTCCACAAATAATAACTTTGAATCAATATAGTATTCTGTACTGTTCCTGTGGATTTTTTGAAATAGCTAATTATGCTTCTTCAATTTCATTTACTACTTTATCGTAAGTTTCTTTTGTCATCACAATGGTACATTGGGGTGGTTTTAAGTTTTTGTTGATAATATCCTTCTCTTCATAACTTTTCCTGATTTAGATCTGCCACGAGAAATGGATAGGCCTAGGGAGTCTGGAATACTGACGATAACCTAAGGAAATTTTTAGAATACAACTGCAGTTTTAAAACTATTTTTTCAAACCACGTGCAAGTCAATAAGAATATTATGCACTTTTTAGCAATGTTGTTCAAGTATTTTTTCTTTTTAATTTATTATTAAGATATTTTTAACAGAATTGTACCTTTTATTGGCATTACCCCTAGCTTCAGGCAATGACAGTCAATGCCTTAACATGGAGGTTACTATATAATAACAAATGAGACTAAATAGATATATCAAAAATATGCGTAACAAAAATAGTCTACATTGTCGTTATTCGTTGCAGAAGTCGCACATGTAGCCCTCAGCACTATCCCGTCCTGAAAATGCTTCACGAGCCCATATTCCACAAACTGTGCATCGAAACCGACGTTTATCATCCATTCCAAATTGTCCACAGTAAGAGCAAACTGCACTGTTACCAAAATCTTAATTTTCCTATTGATCCTGACTGAAACTTTTTCGATTATTGGAATCATCAGGGTCAAGAGTCTAGAAGTCTCCCCACCGTTGTTTCTTAGGCCTGTTATTCCTTTTGTTTATAGTTTTAGAGAGAGGGCTTGCTTTTCTATGATAATTTCGTTTCTTCGCCTGAGATTTTTTCTGGTATATTGTTTTCTTTCTTTCTCAAAGCTTTTTCTGCATTGGGCTTCAGGTGAGAATTTCTGAGTGCTGCTTTTGCCTCGGTATTTTGGAATTCAAATTATCTGGCCAGATGCAACAACCAGGTAATAGAGAGATGTCATTTATTGGAACTATTGTGCTACTCTTCACTAGGCCTATTGGATCATTCTGTTATTTTTCAATATTTTTTAAATAATGGCAAGCCGTAGGTTGATTGATGTTACGATCATTTCCATTCGGCTCACTTGTAGTCACCAGTGAATCATCTGATGCTGTGTTTAGTCCTATTGGATCATCAACGGCAACTGGTACGTTAGTTAGCTTTTGAAAAACTATCTCCACCAAGAAGTCGTCATCTGGATTGAGAGGATGGATCCTAGTTTTGATAAAATGACGTTTTCTGGTCTTCGTTTTTTTTTCTTTGTGCTCGTCATCCGATTCTTTCAGGATGCGTTCGAGCTGCGTGACTCGTTTCTTTGTCGCCACTTCGCGCCGTGTCGGCGCTGGGCCCGGCGGGCTGGCTGCTGTGGGTGACAGACAGACACAGCTGGCGGCCTCCACCCACCGGCTAGTGGGTGAGGAGGACCTGTGCATCAGTTTGCATTCCCTGCGCTTTCATTACCGCGCGCCTCCTGGTTCCGTAGATGTCTTAAGTAGCCTTTCGCTATTGGTCCTTCTAAAGTTGGGGTGATCTTCTTAGTGAAAGTCTTTTGGATGGCTTCGTTGCTCTGCACTGGAGCTTTGAGACGATTCGTGAGATTACGACTCGCTTACTCCAGCCGTAACAGGTCTGGCCACCTAGAACTTTTCGGCGGTTTGCTTAAACCGTCTTCTTAATGTTAGTATGTCGGCGACGACGTGTATGTCCTCCGAGGGGAAATCTCGTGGGAGGTGGAGTGCCAGTTTCAGAGCCTTATTTTGGAATGCCTGAAGGCGGTATATGTTGGTCTCTGCTGTTTTTCCCCACACTACCCTTGCATGTTCTAGCAGGGGTCGTATTGTTGCTTTATACAGGGCGAGACCTAATTGGCCAGGTAACGTTGATGTAGGGCTTAGCACAGGGTATAGTAATCGTAGCAGGCCTTGTGCTTTCGCCCTCACCTCTTCTATATGTTGGCGCCACGTCAGACCTTTGGCTATCGTGACGCCAAGGTATTTGACACTGGCGCTCGACTCTACTGGACATCCACGTACTGAGATCGGTGGTATCTCCGGTGGGATCTGTCTTCTTGTGATCATTATGGCCTGCGACTTTTCTGCATTGTACAATAGCCGCCATTTGATGGCCCGCTCCATCAGGTCGTCTGTGGCCCTCTGTAGTCGCCTTTGCACGATGGCTGGGCTTCTGCTGCGGCCGTAAACTGCGGTGTCGTCAGCGTATAGGGCAAGTTTGATCGACTCTGTACGCGGCCGGTCCACTGTGTGTAACGAATAAAGGGTCTGGCCAATGACCGAGTCTTGTGGTACAGCCGCGAGTATACGACGCTCTGTGGAAATTCCACTGGCAGCCCGAAAGTGAAACGCCCTCTCCTGAAAATAGCTCTGCAAGAGCCTCACGTGCGCTGTCGGAACCCACAGTACAAAAAGTTTGTAAAGGAGGCCGTCGTGCCACACGGGGTCAAAGGCACGAGACAGGTCGTGCAGAAGAACGCCAAAGTACTCGCATCGGTCAGTGGCTCTGAACCTCTTCCATTAGACGTAGTAGTTGGTGGACCGTCGAGTGACTCTGCTGAAAGCCGAACTGTTCATTGGTATGATGTCCTCGCTCTCCAGTATGCCTGTGGACGCGCAGGATGTATAACTTCTCAAACACCTTTGATAGCGCTGACAGTAGGCTGATAGGACGGTAGTTCTTCGCCAAGCGGATGTCTTTCCCTGGCTTGGTAAGAGCTACCACCTCTGTGTGTTTCTAGCACGATGGGAATGTTCCAGTCTGCAGTATGATGATGAAAGCATTGTCTAGAACATCCGCTGCCGTGGCCGGCAGTTGTATCAGCACAGCGTTTGTTACCAAGTCTGGGCCTCCTGCCTTTCTGCTGTTGAGTGTGCGACGTTGCGCAGCGACTTCGGCTGGGCTCATTGGTGTGATGGCTTGGTCATCATCCCTCGCTGCCAGGAAGACGGGGAGGCGCTTCCTGACGAGCTGTATGTGATCGGCGTTCACAGGGTCTTCGATCAGCGTAAAGTTAGCGGCGAAAGTGTCTGCCAAGGCGGTTGCCTTTGCATTCGGCTCGCTAACGTAATCCGCGCCGATCTGAAAGGGCGGCATCTTCATCGATCGGCGCTGGTAGGTTTTGACTACCTTCCAGACGATGCCGTCTTCGATGCTTAGTTGAGCTATTTTATCTGCCCACGCTCGTTACCTGTGGGCGTCCAGAGCCGCTTACATATGGCTCTGCATCCGGTTTAATGTCCTCTTTAGCGCTTGGTTGCGCGACCTTATCCACTCTCGGTGTAAACGATTTTTGGCCGTAATTTCGTCCACGAGGTGTTGTGGGGACTGCGCTGGTTGCCTGAAGTTGCCGTCGTCCTCTGTCCTCGCCGCTACAGCAGCTGGTAGGGGCTTGAATGATGCCTCTCGTGATATGTTGTACAGCAACTTCTGCACCAAAATGCGCTGGGTCGGGTGTTTCCGCTAGCGTTTCGGTGACTAACTCTTTGTAGCGGGGCCACTCTATTTCCTGCAGGTCTAGTCCTCTGCCGTCTGGAGGTTCGACGTCTGCTTCCAGTTCGAATATTTCTGGGAGATGATCTGATGACATCGGCATCCTAGCGCTGGTAGTTACATTCTGACGTATTCCTTTTACAACGATGGTATCCAGTACATCGGGATGGCCGCGTGACGGATATATCGAGCGTTCGTACAGGCCGATAACTACCGCCTCGTGACGTTCTGCAAAACTCACCACCACCACCGCAAGCTTGACGGGACTTTCGTCCACTGAAATATTGAAGGATCGCTCTGGGCCTGCCTTCAGAATGTATAAGAGGTTCGAAATGGCGTTTTTATGGGCAAGAACGATAGAAATAAGAAAATGGACAGATCAAAATATCAGCAGACACCCAACGGCGGTGAGACCGTCAGTTGGGGCGATACCGGCGCTGAAGTATCAGTGTCGGATGAGGGTAACGGACGTCTCCAACAGCACGATAAAGAACCGAAAGGTGATCCTGAGGAAAGTTTTGGAGAAAGGCAAGGGTGTTCGAGGCGCGTAGGCGAATTTGGTGTACAAGCGGCGGAATGCGGAGAAGACGGCGGATGTCGTGGTTGGAAACGTAACGCGGAGCGTTTAGTATGATACGGAGTGATTTGCTCTGTACCACCTGGGCCTGGAGAACATGGGTGTCAGCAGCCAGGCCCCACAGTTCGCAGCCGTACAACAGGAGAGACAAGACGCAGGACGTCCAGATGAACAGCTTGGAGTGGACCGAAAGGCCGTGGCCCTTCAACAGGGGGTATAGTTTGTGTAACATTCCATATGCTTTGTGACAGACGCCATCAACGTGGTGTTTCCACGTGAGGCTGGTGTCAAATGTCAGACTGAGGTAAGTGACTGTCTGGGACCATGGAATACGACGACCTTCAAGTTCCACCAGGCGAGCTGGCGGAATCCGTTTATGAGTAAAAAGAATGGCCTGTGTCTTGTCTGCGTCGATCTTGATCTTCCACTTGTTGCTCCATTGGGTGATCAATTCAGGGTGGCGTGTCAGATTTAGAGCAATGATCTAGAGGTTGCGATGCGAAGTGAAAACAGCGGTATCATCCGCATAGAGGGACAGTTGGTTGGGGCCACGGGACGGGATGTCGTTGGTGTAAACGGCATGCAGAACTGGGGAGAAGATAGCCCCCCTGGGGCACACCCGCTTCCACGGCCCGGATCGAACTCCAGCTTCGGCCTTGAATAACGTAAAATGATCGCCCTGTTAGAAAGTGCCGGAGAATGTGGATGATGTGGAGAGGGCAGCCGTAATCGGCAAGCTTGTGGAGTAAACCCTCATGCCACACACGGTCAAAGGCCTTCTCGATGTCGAGTAGAACCATGCCTGTACTTTGACGCTCCAGCTGCGCCCTGCGGATGGTGTCCTGAAGGCGGATCAGCTGGTGGACCGTGCCATGGCCAGCCCAAAAGCCGAACTGTTGCGGAATGAGGATGGAATGAGCATCAAGGAAGGATTGAAGGTGGGAGAGGATAATGCGCTCTAGGATCTGCCGAGGAAGTTCAGAAGAGAAATGGGATGGTAGTTCTGTGGGAAGAGTGGATCCTTGTGGGGTTTGGGGAGGGCAGTGACACGGGCCAACTTCCAAACAGGAGGGAAGTAATTGTAGGAGAGGCAGCTGTTGTAGAGTTGAACCAGGTAGTTAAGCGCAGCTGGAGAGAGGTGGTGAAGAAGGGCCGGCCGGATACCGTTGGGACCCGGGGCCTTACGGGATGGAATGCGACTGATGTATTCCGCCACCACTGGGAGTGTGACCGGTGGAAAGGTGGTGTCGGTACGGCGGCGAAGGAGCTGACGGACCCGACGATGGACGCGGGTCTCGTGGGCGTCAGCCTCGTCGTCGTCGACGTCGTTGAGGCGAAATTGCCGCTCAAGACTGTGTGTCAGGGCCTCCGCCTTGTCCTGAGGCGAGTAGACCAAGCCTTGGGGACCATGGAGGGGCTGAGAAGGAGGGGGAGTAGATATAGTCTCCTTGACTATACGCCACAGTCGGTCAGGACGGTCGGCGGCCTCGCGAAGGCGTTGGTTCCATGCCTGATCATGGACCTGCTGTAGACGGATGCGAAGCTCTTGTGCCAATGATTGCCAGATTCGCTTGTCGATTGGGTCTCGGAGGCGTTGCCACCGGCAACGAAATCGACGTTTGGAGCGAATCAGTTCCTGGACGTCTGGTGGAAGGTCCAGACGACGAGGGGGCTGGAGGACTCGTCGAGAAGAAGTGCGATAGCATTCAGTGAGAATTGTTGCAAAGCGGTCCGCCGACGGATCGATGTGGCTGCGGCGGGTAATAGGCGGAAGCTCAAGGACGTGTAGGTCTACGAGCTGTTGGTAGCGCTCCCAGTCGGTGTTGATCACGAAAGCCGGACGGAGCTGGTCCTGAGGGCGAGCATCCAGGAATTCGAGGATCACCGGAGTGTGATCGGAATCAAGTTCCGAGACCACAGAAATCCGGTGGACCCACAGGATATCCCGAGCCAAGAAGATGTCTAGAATGTCAGGACGGTAGAGAGCCGTTTTGTGAAAGTGCGTGGGAGAATCCAGAGCAACGACACGGATAGCTGCATTGAGTTCGAGATATTGGAACAGCCGACGTCCATTAACATTGGTGGAACGGCATCCCCACGTCCCGCGCTCGGAGTTGAGTCAAGGACTGTCCGTATAGATGTATATCAATCGCCGTAGCCTCCAGGTGTTCTAGGTGCGGAATCTGTCGAAGCCGGTGCGTGAGGCAGTGCTTGACTAAGACAAGAGTACCGCACTGTGGCCGATCCGCGCGGTCACATCGATATACATAATACACTCCTGGAAATGGAAATAAGAACACCGTGAATTCATTGTCCCAGGAAGGGGAAACTTTATTGACACATTCCTGGGGTCAGATACATCACATGATCACACTGACAGAACCACAGGCACATAGACACAGGCAACAGAGCATGCACAATGTCGGCACTAGTACAGTGTATATCCACCTTTCGCAGCAATGCAGGCTGCTATTCTCCCATGGAGACGATCGTAGAGATGCTGGATGTAGTCCTGTGGAACGGCTTGCCATGCCATTTCCACCTGGCGCCTCAGTTGGACCAGCGTTCGTGCTGGACGTGCAGACCGCGTGAGACGACGCTTCATCCAGTCCCAAACATGCTCAATGGGGGACAGATCCGGAGATCTTGCTGGCCAGGGTAGTTGACTTACACCTTCTAGAGCACGTTGGGTGGCACGGGATACATGCGGACGTGCATTGTCCTGTTGGAACAGAACGTTCCCTTGCCGGTCTAGGAATGGTAGAACGATGGGTTCGATGACGGTTTGGATGTACCGTGCACTATTCAGTGTCCCCTCGACGATCACCAGTGATGTACGGCCAGTGTAGTAGATCGCTCCCCACACCATGATGCCGGGTGTTGGCCCTGTGTGCCTCGGTCGTATGCAGTCCTGATTGTGGCGCTCCCCTGCACGGCGCCAAACACGCATACGACCATCATTGGCACCAAGGCAGAAGCGACTCTCATCGCTGAAGACGACACGTCTCCATTCGTCCCTCCATTCACGCCTTTCGCGACACCACTGGAGGCGGGCTGCACGATGTGTGGGCGTGAGCGGAAGACGGCCTAACGGTGTGCGGGACCGTAGCCCAGCTTCATGGAGACGGTTGCGAATGGTCCTCGCCGATACCCCAGGAGCAACAGTGTCCCTAATTTGCTGGCAAGTGGCGGTGCGGTCCCCTACGGCACTGCGTAGGATCCTACGGTCTTGGCGTGCATCCGTGCGTCGCTGCGGTCCGGTCCCAGGTCGACGGGCACGTGCACCTTCCGCCGACCACTGGCAACAACATCGATGTACTGTGGAGACCTCACGCCCCACGTGTTGAGCAATTCGGCGGTACGTCCACCCGGCCTCCCGCATGCCCACTATACGCCCTCGCTCAAAGTCCGTCAACTGCACATACGGTTCACGTCCACGCTGTCGCGGCATGCTACCAGTGTTAAAGACTGCGATGGAGCTCCGTATGCCACGGCAAACTGGCTGACACTGACGGCGGCGGTGCACAAAAGCTGCGCAGCTAGCGCCATTCGACGGCCAACACCGCGGTTCCTGGTGTGTCCGCTGTGCCGTGCGTGTGATCATTGCTTGTACAGCCCTCTCGCAGTGTCCGGAGCAAGTATGGTGGTTCTGACACACCGGTGTCAATGTGTTCTTTTTTCCATTTCCAGGAGTGTAGTTGGGGATAGTAAACTGCTGATGTGGCTTCAAGTGCGTCTCGGAAATGAGGGCTATGTCGATCCCCCTATCATCGAGAAAGCCTTCAAGAGAATGACGTTGGCGAAGAACACCATCGCCGTTCCAACTGACAATACGAAAAGGTCGACGTAGATTGGGGTCCATCGGAGAAGTAGGAGATGAAAGCTGACAGAATTATCATGAGTTTACTGAAAGGATCAGAAGCTGAATTGAGTTGGTGGATGGTGGAACGGACAATAGAGATGAGTTTGTGAATGTTGAACTGCTGCAACAAGGCAGCAAGATCAGCAGGATGGTGAGAGGGGTGGAGGGGGAGGGTGGGGGGCGGGGGTGCAGAGGGTTCTGGGGAAGGGTTTGCAGTTCCCTAAGCAGAGTGGGACGCCGTCTCCGGGCGCGAAGCGGGACGAAGCGGAGGCAAAGGCCCCGAGCCGGCAGCAGAAGAAGAACCCTGTAATCGCCGGCTACTTATGTTAGTCCGCCGCGAGTTCCACGCAGCATTCTTCGCATTAAAGTCCCCTCCCAGTAACACTTCACCTGCGAGTGCTAGCAGTTTATCGATGTCGTCACTGTCGAGGTGAGCTCTTGGCGGCCTGTAGACGGCATCAAAGGTTATTCGGCCTTGAGTGGTGCCCACGGCTACGGCTGTTGCCTCTGTTGCTGTCAGTGGCGGCAGTTGTACTTGGTGGTGTTTCAGGCCTCGTCTGACACAGACTGCCGTTCCTCCCCCACCTGTTGGTCGATCATATCTGAAGCACACGTAGTTCGCTACGCTGACTCCGACCCCAGGCTTCAAATGCGTTGCTGAGACTAAGCAAATGTCTACCTGTATACGTTGGTCTCGGAGCATTTGCCGGACTTCCGCTTCTTATGTACGCAGACCATTCGCGTTGAACACGCATAGCTTAATTGCTCTGAGCGGCTCCTCCATGCTGCTGCGGTAAGAAATTTGTGTGGAAGGCCTGGTTAACAGCGGCCGTCATTGTGGCAGGGAGCTCGCTGATCACGTCGTGGACATGGTAGCGGGCGGGCTGCGTGCATTGTCCTGAGTCGCAGTTGTCACTGCGCCTCCATGTTGTTGTAGAAGTCTATTACGCCTTTGGCGTTGTTCCTTCTATAACACTGGGCAACAAAAAAATAATTTTTTAATGTTTCGAGCACTTCATGAGGCAATTCCTACTCATTTTGCGTTGAGAAAAACAAATATGACAATGAAAATTTTTTATTAGCTCTAGTTTGTATGATATACACAAGGTGGAGAGGCGTGTTGGGGTTTGGAACACTCCGAGGAGGCGTGACCACCTGCACACAGCACACCTCGCGGGTGCAGTCACCCGCAAAGTGCGCCAGGCCCTGACAGCGATAGCACACCAGGGTCAGCCTCCTGGAGCGGGGCTTCTCCATCGTCACACTAACGCGATCGATGATGGTGAGGGTGGGGAGGAGGCGGTTCTCTGGCGTGTGCGGAGCGGAGACGAAGAAGAAGGGGGTGGGGCGATGGGTGCGAGGGGAGATGATTAGTGAGATGACTTTGGGCGTGATGTTCAATGCAGTTAGGGCCGGCCTCAGGTCGCCATCAGTGTACTTAATAGGAAGTCCTCTGACGACGACCTGCAGGTGACGAGACTTGGTGGGGTGGGGAGTGGAGAAAACTGTTAATGGTGTGGAGGGTGTGGAGGACTTTAATAAGGTCCTCTGGGAACTGGAAAGACAGGCGGAAAAGGTCCTCTTCTGCCGTTTTTATGTGGAAGGGGGAGGTAGTGACACACAATTTAGAATGTCAAGGAGTCCTTTAAAGGGCTCCTTGTACTCAATGATGACGGGAGGGGGGCATGGGGGGTGGCTGAGGGTGGTAGGGAGGGGCTGGTGGTGGTGGGGTTTCTGCAGCGCCATTAATGGCCGCAAATGCGTTGCGGACGGGCACATCCGCAGCAGTCGCGGCGAGTTGGCGGCGGGGTGCCGTTTTGCGCGGCACTTGAAAACCCTCCGCGTCAACTACCGCCTTCTTTTTCTTTGATTGCCTGCGTTCCGCAGGCTGGGTGGCCTCCGAGTCAGAGGAGGCGGCTAGCTGCCGCTTCCGACGGTCAGCGACCGGGCGCCGATGATCATCGTAATCCATCAAACTCCCGTCGTCGCTGTCGTCGGCCGCGGCAGCCATATTCGGGTAAAGGAGGGCCTGCAGCCGAACGCTGTCGACCTGCTGGCCCCCCTCCTCTGCGGCGTCGCGGAGAGCGACTAGTTGCTCGGTCAGCCCCTCTTGTATGTCGGCGTCGGTCATCAGCGCCTCGTTAAGTTTTTCCTCTGGTGCGGAAGACGTCGGTTGTGGGCGGCACACAGCGTCCTAGATATCAGGCATGTCGTGGGTGGGGGGGCAGAGCGTGACCTTGAGCGCGGCGCACGCGGGCTTGTCCCACGTGAAGAGGGCCCTGATGCGCAAAGTTCCCTATTCCTGGTCCTAGGTGCAGCCTCATTGATGGCTGCATCAATGAAGCTGCGACCGGGAGTAGCAGGGGTGGGGCAAATGACGGTGGTTGTTGTGGTGATGGTTGAGGTGCAGATAATGATGATAGGAATCGGCAGCGCATTTACGTCGCTGATTGCGGCAGGCTTCGTCCGCTTCGTAGTTCCAATCGTGTCCGTGGACGTATGGGTGGTCGTCGTAGGTGGGGGGCCGGATGGGGCTGCCGACGGAGCAAGCTCCGCCGGACGGAGATCCGCCACACCCGTCGCTTCGGAGCGCACGTCCTTCCCTCGCGGCATCCCAGCTCGGAATAAGCGGTTAGATGCGCAGACGGCTGGGCAGACGCAGACGCACATGACAGGGATTGTACCCTCTGCAGTTGTCGAAGCTCTGGCGTAACTAAGACGCTTCTCCTTCTTACTTGAAGATTGGTGTGGGATGTCATGGCGGTTGGATGTTTGCTTGACTTTTGTGCAGGTTTTTTTATTTTTATTTGTTTTTTAGGGTGAAATGATAGTTAGAGCGATAGTGGAAGAAGTTGGAAAACGAATGGCCCAATTGACTGGCCAGCGATATATATATATATATATATATATATATATATATATATATATATATGTGCGGATGCCGAATGGCCCATTGGCTAGCCGAGAATTATAACTAAGTGATAGAGTAAAGGATAGGAGGAGGAACAGCATAAGTTGAGGGAAAACGAAAGGCCATTTTCCTGGTCTCTTCTTCCTCTTGGCGGCATCTTTTGATGGTGGTGGCAGACAGTCTTGAGGTGGTGAGGTGGGGTGGCAAGAAAGAGAACGAAGTGTGAGAGTGACCGATAAAGAAGTGAAAAAGGAGAGCCTGTCATGATTAGGCCGGTAGTGGGGAGGATGTGGGGCTGATGAGGGTGGCATTCTGTGGAGGGTGGATGACATGACTAGGGGAGATGAATCGATGATATGAGAGATGGTAGTCTACATGAATTGAGGTGACTAGTGTGTGCAAGGTCATGGGGGGCGGAATAAAAGGTCAGGCCATCGAGTGGTGGCTAGACGATGGACATGGGTGCCCAAGGAAAGGATTAAGGGATTAGGAGAGTGACGGGTTTGTTGGTAAAAGGAATTGACTGCGGAGAGGGTACGGGTACGAAGGAGCGGCATCTCGGCCAGGATGTGGAGCTCTTGGGTTGGGAAGTCGAAAGGGAGGTGGAGGGCACGCCAGAGATCCCGGTTCTGGACGGTTTGGAGTCAGCGGAGGTGGGTGGGGGCAGCATTGCCCCACACCACCACCGCATATTCAAGGATGGGGCGAACAAGGGAGGTGTACAATCTAACAGCAAGGTGGAAGGGGAGTGAAGAGGTTGGATTGATGAGAGGGTAGAGCAGGCATAGCCGCCCCATTGCTTTACGACGCACGTCATCTATGTGGGGGCACCAAGTGAGGCGTTGGTCTAGGGTAACACCCGAGTACTTCGCACGCAGTACGAGTCCAGGGGACTGGTGTACCAAGGACCATCACCTGAGGGATCCGAATGGGAATATGGCATCGGCAGATGATAAGGACTTGAGTTTTGGAGGGATTAAATGCCAGACGCCAGGTCCTAGCCCAATCGGTTAGGGAATCTGTAGCCCCTTGGAGCCGCTGTTGAAGACCTGCCGCACTCCGAGAACGAGAGAAGAGTGCAGTATCATCTGCATAGAGAGCTAAATGTACCCTCGGCGCAGAGGGCAGATCGGCTGTGAAGAGGGAGTAGAGTAGCGGTCCACGTACGCTGCCTTGTGGTACTCCTGCCCTGATGTGTCGTCGTGTAGATTTCCCGCCAGGGATCCTAACATGGAAGGTGCGACCTTCCAGGTATGTGGCTATTAGCTGTACATGGGACACTGGAAAGCCGAGGGAAATAATTTGTAGAGCAGCCCTTTGTGCCAGACCGAGTCAAACGCTCTGGACACGTCGAGGAGTATGGCCCCAAAGTACTCCCTACGTTCTATGGCGTCCAGTGCCTCTTCTACAAGGCGCAGGAGTTGGTGAGTGGTTGCGTGTCCCTGCCTGAAGCCAAACTGCTCATCAGGGAGGACTCGTTCTCGGGCAATGTGGATGAGCAGTCGTTTAAGGTACAGCCTCTCGAAGACCTTGGAGATGGCGGGCAAGAGGCTGATGGGGCGGTAGTTGGCAGGGGAACGAAGATCCTTCCCAGCCTTGGGTATGGCGACCACTTCAGCATGTTTCCAGGCAGTGGGATATTGCCTGGTTCTGAGGATGTTGTTGAAGGTGGCCGTCAGGATGGGAATAGAAGCTGGGGGTAGCTGCTTGAGGAGGGCATTCGTCAGCTTATCAGGGCCACCAGCTTTCTTAGGTTTGAGGTACCGCAATTGCAGTTCAACCTCCTCTTCATTGATGGGGGTGATTTCATCCTCGGGGTCCTGGACGGCAAGGAGTCGTGGAAGGCGTGCCTTTACCAGGCGAATATGGTCGGGGTCAACGGGGTCATTGACCTGGGTGAAGTTGTGCGCGAAGACATCATCCAAGGCATTAGCCTTGGCGTCTGGCTCGGACACAAAGTCATTGTTGACCTGGAGGGGGGGGGGGATCCGTTGCTCTCGTCTCAGAAGGCTTTTTGTCAGCCAAGCAGGCAGGTCACTCAGGTCAATTGCAGAGATTTTGTCCTCCCATGCCTGATTGCGGTGGTCTTGCACCGCAGCCTTTATTTGGCACTGTAGTCTATTGATGAGGCACTTGGTTGCCGGGTTCCGAGTGAGCTGCCATTCTTGCTCGGGTGGTCCGGTTTTTCTCTGTGATGAGAGCAAGGATGTGGGGTGGGGAGTGGACGCAGATGGTCTGGGGGCTGGTGTGGATGGTGAGGGGTCGCTGCTGTTGCAGCATCTAGGGCAATGGTGGTGAGGTGTA
Source organism: Schistocerca piceifrons (assembly GCF_021461385.2). Classification (NCBI taxonomy): domain Eukaryota; kingdom Metazoa; phylum Arthropoda; class Insecta; order Orthoptera; family Acrididae; genus Schistocerca; species Schistocerca piceifrons. Next base: position 448,195,939 of record NC_060145.1, read on the forward strand.
TGAGGGTATGATCTGCGTCCGTTTGATCGGCAGCAGGGATTGTGGGTAGGGCTGATTCGAACCGTCTCTGGTAGGACTGCCAGTCAATACCGTGGATGTTCAGGCCTTCACTCGGCGCGGTCATGGTTCCAGTGAGATCAGTGGAACGGATGACCGGCTGGTGGTCAGAGGCGGGTGGCTGCAGTGATGGGGTGGGGTAGACCTTTCACCACTGCGATGTCTAGGACATCAGGGGGACGTCCTCCAGTGGGGTATATGGTGGGGTCGTGCGGGCCGATGGTGCGGGCATGATGCCACTCAGCGACCCAGAGGAGTCGACGACCAGATGTGTTTGTTAATCTACTGTTCAGGCAGCATGTTTGGCATTGAAGTCGCCGCCAACAAAGACGTCGTTGCCGAGCGACAACAATGCCTCATAGTCCGGTGTTTCAAGAAGGCCTCGTGGTGGTCTATAGAGAGCCACAAACGTGATGGGACCCCTCACCGTGTGAACAACAACGCCAGTGGCTTCCACAGTGTTAATTGGGGGGAGGGGAATGCGGTGGTGGCGGAGGGAATTTCGCACGTACACCACTGTGCCACCGAAGGCGGTGGGCCTGTCTGTCCTGTACCAGGAGTAGTTTGCTACATGCACAAAAACACCAGGTTTGAGGTGCGTCTCAGCAACAAGGCAAATGTCAACCCTCTCATCAAGGAGAAACTGACGGAACGCGCCCTGCTGTTTGTGGAGACCATTGGCATTCCAGATCATGGCTGTCAATCCGTGATGTCTAACAGCCATGAATGGTTGGAACGGGGGTGGTGGTGGGGGACATGGATTGGGAGAGGGCAGAGGCAAGTTGGAGTGGGATGGTTTGGAGGAACGAGCTGAAAGCGGAGGAGATTGCCGAGGTCAAGGCCTCAAACACATTGTTGATGAGGTCACCAAAGGGGGTGAGAATGGGGGACTGGATGGGGAGAGGGAGTTGCTGAGATTGTACCGGGGTGGGGGTGGGGGCAGCAGAGCTTAACGCCTGTTGCCGGGGTCGGTGGGGAACTGCGGAGCATGACGCCCACTGTGGGGAGGGGGCAGTGCATGACGCTGCTGGGGGAGGAGGGATAGGGATGGAGAGGAAGGGGGTGGGTAGGAGTCCAGAGGGGCAGGATGGGAGCGAGACGCGTGGAGGGGGTAAGTGCGCGACGTCGACCCACCCAGGGCACCAGCGTAACTAGTGCCCGGACGGGCCGCCGCCGAGGGCCCTGAAAATCGTTTTTGGTTCTGATATGCCCTAAATGACTGGATTTTTGGGCAGCTCATGTAGCTGCCTGTATGATTCCCGCCACAGCGGGCGCAAGTGGGGGGAGCGTCCCGGGGTTTGGAGCACTCCGAGGAGGCATGACCACCTGCAAACTTCATGCATCGCACTTCGCGGGTGCAGTCACCCGCAAAGTGCGCCAATCCTTGGCAGCGAAAGCATACCAGGGTCATCCTCCTGGAGCGGGGCTTCTCCATCGTCACTTCGACGTGGTCAAGGAGGGTGAGGGTGGGGAGGAGGCGGTTCTCCGGCGTGTCAGGAGCGGAAACGAAGAAGAGTGGGGTGAGGCGGCGGGTGCAGGGGGAAATGATCCTGGAAATGACTGAGGGGGTGATGCCTAATGAATTTAGGGCCATCTTCAGGCCATCGCCAGAGTACTTCATAGGAAGCCCCCTGACGACCCGCAGGCGGCGGGACTTGGTGGGGTAGGAGAAGTATGTGATGTTGGAAGTGTGGAGTGTGTAGAGAACTTTACAGAGATCCTCTGGGGACTGAAGAGAAACTCTGTACTGGTCATTGGGATTTGATTTGATCTGGTAAGGGGAGGTGGTGACGGTGTTCAGAATATCTAGAAGTTTTTTGAGGGGCCGACTGTAATCAATGATAATGGGCGGGGGGAGGGGGGGATGACTTTGGGAGGGGGAGGGGCAGCGTCTGCAGCACCATCAATGGCTGCAAATTGGTTATGGACGGGCACATCTGTTGCCATCGCTGCGGATTGACGGCGAGGTGCCGTTTTGCGCGGTACTTGGAATCCTTCCGCGTCGACTATGGCCTTTTTCTTCTTAGACTGCCCGCGTTTAGCAGGCTGTGTGGCCTCCGAATCGGAGGAGGAGGCTAACTGCCGCTTCCGACGCTCAGCGACCGGGCGCCGATGGTCGTCATCGAACTCCATCACGCTCCCGTCATCGCTGCCGTCGGCCGCGGCAGTCATGTTCGGGTAGAAGAGGGCCTGAAGCCGAACAGGATCGACCTGCTGGCCCCCCTCCTCTGCGGCGTCGCGGAGGCCAATCAGTTGCTCTTGCAGTCCCTCCTGTATCTCTGCGTCTGACATCAGTGACGACGCAAGGTCTTCGTCAGGTGCCGGAAGCGGTTGTGGGACGCATACAGCGTCCTGTATGTCCGTCATGTCGAGTGGTGGTCTGGCGGGGGGGGGGGGGGGGGTGGAGGGGGGAGCGGGATCTAGAACGCGGCGCACGCGGGCTTGCCCCACGTGAAGGGGGCCCTGATGCGCAAATTTCCCTAATCGCCCTAGGTGCAGCTTCATTGATGGCTGCATCAATGAAGCTGCGACCGGGAGTGGCAGGGGAGGGGCAGATGACTGTGAATGCGATGGTTGTGGTGGTGATGGTGGAGGTGCAGATAGTAGTCATCGGCAACGCAATAGCGTCGCCGGCTGCGGGTGTCTTAGTCGTTTTAGTTGACCCAATCGTCACCGTTGCCGTGTGCGTGGTCGTTGTAGGTGGGGGGGGCCGCCGACGGAGCAAGCTCCGCCGGACAGCGATCCGCCACACCCGTCGCATCAGAACGCACGTCTGTCTCCCGCACCATCCCAGCTCGGAATCGCTGCTGGGCACGTGTGGCGAGAGCGGTAGTGGTGGGGGTAGCGACTGGGCAGTGAGCGAGCACTGGAGGGGAAGTGCCGCCCAATTTTGTGAACATTATTTTATTATTTTTATTATTATGCTATTAACATTATGAATCTTGCTACGAAATGCATAACATTAGTTATGTAATGTTTGCGATGTAGGTTATGGACTGATTTGTGGTGCATGCAGGAAGTATGACGTTTCTGTTGAACCTGCAAATAGAAAGTTTTCATTAGTGGCCACTCTACTGCGTTCGTCTGGATAGTGCTTAAACAATCAGTGAGAACAGTGCTAAATCACGGAGGACATGTCACAATTCACATGCTTCACAGTTAATATGATAATACATGCAGCGGACGACGTCCCTGACTACCACGTTCAGACTTTAAAACAAAGAGAATGCACAGCGTCTGTTTTTTGTCCACTGACCTTTTATTTATTCACCGTCCTCAGACTGGAAAGGTTGGAAATCATAATCATCGCTAGTGTCATCAGTATCGCTGGCACGTATCTCAATAACCATTTCTTCCAGTTCGCCTGTCAGTTTTTCCTGATTTGCATCTTCCACATCTTTGCAAGCTGCCTCCAGTTCGTGTACAGTAATGTAGGAAAATTTTTCTTCAGCTAGCTTCCACACATCCTCCAACTTGAACGTAACATTGTTTGTAGCCACCCAGTTCTTTACCGTAGCCCATACCATTTCTATGGGATTTAGTTCAGGATGGTAAGGAGGTACACGGAGAACAGAATGACCATAAGTGCCAGAAGTTTATCCACAGTGTAAATCTTTGTGGGTTTGTTGCTTTCTATTAAGGGAAGCAGTTCGATCTTCGTGCTTCCCTAGTGAAAGGGAATGTTTCGGGAATTTAGCCGATATGCCATGTCACCTTTTCTGCTAGGCATTGTTGGTGGTTTTTCATGCAGAACATTGTGATAACTAGCATTGTCAAGCACAACAACGGAGTTTTCCGGCACATTCGGTATTAGTTTGTTTTCCAGCCGCCTGGTAACAAATATAGCCGTTCAGTCTAATTATGACACTACTGTACGTGTGTAGCACAATCAGAAGTTAAAAGATAAAACAAACACCTTGAAAAATTTTCAGTATTCATTTCTGCATGATAATTTCCCGTTTTAGTGCCGGATTTGAAAATTAAAAGTGCATTTGGCACAAAACCTGATTTGCCTCCTGTGCTCAGAAAAATCACATAAACGCGTTAATAACACCGACGCATGAGATATTTTTGTTACGTGCGTGTATTATAATCAGACGGTGTCCTTTTGAAAGTGGCGCCTTTACTCCTTTACTTGAGCCATCTGTCCACTCTTGGGGCGTAGTACGCGAACTGTGAATATAGGTTTCATTAATATATATGATAGGTCTATCCTCTTCACGGTACTTTTTAATTTCTTTAAGCATTCAATACGTTTACTGCGTATTTCTAAACGTTCCACGAGCACCTTCCTGTTATATTGTTTTGCGCCACCTGATAGATATTAAGCACGTTAATTACACAAAAATTGATGCATATAAATAATACATTGACATTAAAAAAAAACCAACGTTCCGGAAGCCTTAAGTTTGAAGTAGGTGCCGTAATGAAGAAATACTCCCCTTAAAAGGCGTATTTTCTCTTACTACGGGATAAAGTGCCTTTACTGTGGGACGCTGTTTGTTTGTGACGTGGAAATTGTGTATCAGTCTCCGCACAACTTGTTCATCAAAATCATCTAAATGTAAAATCTTTTTCTCTTTATTCCTCTTTTTTGCGGGAGTAGAGAAACCCTCGGAACTGCCGGGAACTACTTTTTCTCCCTCTTTCTTTATTCTCCGTATTGTTCGAAGTGACACACGAGTAGCAGCCTGCGCTCTTTCTAGAACACTTTTTACTGGATTTGGCCCCTCTCTTTTGCCTCGTGTGACATAAATATAGTTACATTGAAAATAGTCTCTGTTGCCTGTCTGTGCAGAACTCTTCCTGCCCCTATAGTGATGGCAGACTGCGGTGCCGTGCCGTGTGTACCGCAGCGCTCACTCGACGTGCACTAGCTGACAGGCTGAACGGCGGGGTGGACTCGCCAGCGCTGCGGACGGAAACTCGTGTCTGCGCATCGGCCACCTTATCCTGTGCGGACTCTTACGTCCGTTCGGCGCGGCGTCGCTGACTCGACTCGCCAGGGGCCGAGGCCGTGATTCCATTCGTTGAAACTCCCGTTTCCGGGTTTCAGAGAATTTACGAAGTTTCAGCATATGAAATGCTATTTCTTCCATAAGTAGCCTTTGTGTACGCTTTAGTTTTCCGTGCATGTTGGTTTTCCGTGTTTTCTGGTGTGTGGGTTTCTTGCTACAATTGGTCTTCGTCAGTATGCCTGGCGAAGTTGGTGTGGCCAGCGCAAGTGCGCCCTCCGCTCTTCACGACTGCCGATTTCGTGGATCTTCACGTTCTGCGATGCATTCGGTTGTGTAGTCCTTGGACGTCTGCTGTCTCGTGTAGCTCTTCGCATGGGAAATCCGGTGGTAGATGGAGTGCCCATTTCAGTGCTCTATTTTGCACCACTTGTATCCTTTTTAGGTTCGTTGGTGCTGTGTTTCCCCATCGACCCCGGCGTATTCCAACACTGGTCGTATGAATGTTTTGTAGAGTAAGTAACACTCCCAGGTGATCCGGCAGTGAAGAATTCGGGTTTAGTATGGGAAACATGCTGATGCATCCCATCGTCTTTTTTCCGAATTTCTTCAATATATGGGCGCCACGTTAGTCTCTTGTGGAGTGTGACGCCCAGTTATTTGACGGTTTCTCTCCGGGGGACTAGTCTTCCACATAGTTATCTCCTGGAGGTCAGTCGGCAGATTTCGGTGAGCTATGCCGATGGCTTGTGATTTGGTGGCGTTGTACGCCAGCCTCCACTTCGCCACCCAGTCTTCCAGGCTCGTGGCTGCGCTTTGCAGTCGCCTTTGCAGAAGTTGCGGCTGCATGCTGCGGCAGTACACTGCAGTATCGTCCGCGTACAGGGCGAGTTGCACCCGATCCGTACGCGGAAGGTCGGCAGTGTACAGCGAGTATAGCACTGGACCCAGGACCGAACCTTGCGGGGCTCCGGCGAGTATTCGGCGTTCTGTGGAGATTCCACAGTCTGCCCGTACGTGAAACGGACGACCTGCGAGATAGCTCTGCAGGAGCTTCACGTGTGGCCCAGGAATCCCAAATGTAAACAGTTTATAAAGGAGACCTTTCTGCCGCACTGAATCAAATCCACGAGACGCTTCAAGCAGAAACGCGCCGAAATAGTCGCGTCGAACCAGGGCACAGAAATCTTCCTCTGTGAGCCAAAGTAGTTGATGCGTGGTAGAATCCAAATTCCTCGTCGGGCAGGCTTTCCGCGTCGACATGGTTGCCCAGACGCTGGAGGTACAGCCTCTAAAAGATCTTCGAGAGCGCTGGCAGAAGACTGATCGGGAGGTAGTTTTTCGCCTTCCCTAGCTTAGGGAGGACCACGATCTCGGCGTGCTCCCAGCACTCTGGAAATTCTCCTGTTGTGAGGATGGAGTTGTAGATCTTCGTGAGGTGCACAGCTGCCATTGGCGGCGGTTGTTTAACGAGTTGATTGGTGACGAGGTCAGGGCCTTCTGCCTTTCTGCCGTTGAGCTGGCGCAGCTGGAGCTCCGACCTCATCTTCGGCGATCAGCTGGATGACGGTTTCAGCATCTTCGGCCGCCATGAAAACCTGAAGTCGTTCCTCTACGAGCGCCACGTGGGGTCTTCCACCGAGTTGAAGTTTGCAGCGAACACGTGCGAAAGGGCGTTGGCCTTAGCGTCCGGTTCGCTGACGAAGACGTCGCCCATTTGCAGCGGCGATATTTTGGCGGTGCAGCAGAAGAATCCTTTCACCGATTGCCTCGCTGTGCCGTCCTCCGTTTTCAATGACGCGACTTTTCGCGCCCATTCTTCGAGCCTGTGGGCGTCGGCGGTCGCTTTGATTTCCCACGGCATTCTATTAAGCTGCCGTTTCGTAACGGGATTCGGGTGATGGCAACGGCGATCGACGGCGACGGACAGCGGTCAATTGCACTGACGTTTTCAAAACACGTGACGTCACGCCGCGGCGTGGGAGAGTGCGGACACGGAATTTAGCGGCAGTCAGTAGTGAGCCAGTGGGTGTGTTGGACCTTCCATCGAGCTACGGATCCCTTGAAGACGTCTCCCGCAGTCGGAGACGAAACGTTGGGAATTGACACAGAATTCATCAACCGACCACAGCATAACACCGACCACAGCATAACAGCCCGGATAATTATAATGGACATGATATTTCCGGCCGTGAAAGTCTACATTTTAGTATCTTGGCGGAGCTAACAATAAACTGACACCAGCGCACGCGGCTGGCCTGTGGGACCCTAGACCTCTTTGTTGTGAGCTAACCGGAAGTGCTATTGTTGAAATACCAGACACAGCATACCGAACCACTCCTATTACACTCACTTAAAGGTACTAAGAAGATAGCCTCTTGGAAACAACTTTCAGACATTAATGTGAAAATATTCTCCTTGGACTGACATACCACCAGCGTGTACTGACTGGGTAATGTCCCGCAATCCGCAACTCGCAGAACGGGCCGGCAGCCGATGTCCCGTTTCTCGCATTGTTCCCTCCGCGCTGCCGCTGTCTTTGAACGCGCTCGAGGAAGGCTATGTACTTTCCGCAGCCCCTGTGGTTTCCACCGCACAGGGCGCAATTTGGTGTGAAGTCATTGTGCGGGACTTCTTTAATCGGGCAGTCGCGAGATAAGTGCTCCCCTGCACATCTCACGCACCTCTCGTCCTTGCCGCAGTGCTTCTGTACATGTCCTAGTTGTTGACACCGGAAGCACTGTGCGTACGGTTGCTTCGTGCGCAGGTTTTCCAGTGTCACACTGCAGTTGGCTATCAGGCAGAGTTGAAACAACTGCCTCTTGCGCTGTGTCTTTGGGGCGTATACGCACAACAGCGGCGAGTCTTTCCTCGTCTTTGGGTTTTTCATCTTTGGGATACTCAGTCAGCGGCGTATCATTTCTTCCAGCTCTTCTTTTATGTGACTTGGCTCCGTTTTAAAGGAGAACCCTCTTAGACGGCTTTCAGCGGTTTCTCCCTCGTAGTCGAATACGTAAAATGGGGCAAGATTGCGCACTTAAGGTTTAAATAGCGATATATTGAAGGAAACGTCACAAATTACAGTTATATTTTAACTGTCATATAACAAGCAAAATTCAGATGAAATGCCGGAGTCCGAAAGTCATAGAAACAATTTAAACTGTAATTCGCACTTAGTAAAAAAAAAGTAATGCAAATGCGCAGTCTTACCCGACCGTGGGATAAGAGTGCGTTTCTAGTGGGGCAAATTTGCGCGTTATTATCAAATGAGAAAAACATATGTGTTTTAATATATTTTGTATGGGATCTAAAATTCAAAACCTCTCCCACACCGGCCTGATTTAGCTTCACTGATCAGGATAGTAAAAACATGCGTATATTAAGGGAATTTTCATTGACAAAGCAGGCTTATCACATTCACACAGTTCAGTACTGTTCTATTCTGATTAAATTAAGCTTAACTTAAATTCCATAAGGCAGTGAAGCAATTTCGAAGTCTCGGTGCGACGAAAATTGTCAGTCGATCTCCTGGAAACATTTGTAATAATTATTAACTTTCGGTGATCACATGGGGAAGACCGGAGATCTGGTGGTAAGACCGTGTTAGCCTATTTATTTGAAGTAACTGGATATCTTGAGCATACAAAACGGCAGGTTTGTCCAGTGTAAATCAGACGTTCCCCACTGATCCCGTGCAACACAGCGTAGTAAGCAGACAGACACTGTCAATAATAATAATCCGTTAAATAATACGCGAACACACTTACTTTAGTTTAGTTCATGTATTAAATTCCTTCTCATACAGAATCTCATCAAGATGGCGACTAGCTCAACAATACATACATATACATCCTTCTTTCACGACTAATCGGCAAGAAGTCCCCTATTCTTTTCATAAGAGAAAACATAGATAGCAGAGAAGCTATTCCATGGAGTAAATGGACGCTCCAAGGAATAATTGGGCTTGAAACTACTTTGCATTGATAATCGGTAAGATAAGAAGAGATATTTCGAGATATGTACTGAGTTATATGATTTATAAAATTTCTGTAAATATCGCGGAGAGACCGCTGCAAGAGACATTACATCGCCCCTCGCAGCGAGCAAAGTTGATATGTATCCACTTTGCGAGCTAACTATTGGCTTAACTAACTCGTTAGAATTTGTGGAACATACGTTCCTATAAGTTTTAAGAAGTTAGTAAGAATTTTTTGATTACAAGAATTGAAAGGGATTTGGTATCTTCGTTACCTAGATACCTAGTTGTTGCTTTCACGTGTACTGGGGCATACCCGCATCCCACGTACACAACCAGGGAAGATGGACTTATATAGTTGTTCATCAGGTCTACTTGTTCAGGAACTGGCCTTCACAGGGAAACCCCGGAAAACCTGGAGGATTAGACCCCAACTAGGTATCACAGATGATAGGAAAGACAGAATAATTTAGAAATTTGAGAGTTATCTAGAATTCATAGGAAAGATAAATTCTGCCTCATAGCCAAAAAAAACTTTACACATGCAAATTTTTTTTTTACAATCTTCTGAAAAATTTTTCTTCATCGATGTCTTGCTCAACTGCGGTGAAACTGATCGAACAGGAACATGGGACACGGCACGGAGGACAGGCGTCGCATTGGCGTACCGGACAGGAGACGTAACGGATTTTAGAGACCAGAAGGAACCTCGGGAACAGGTACTCAGGATTGTGGCATGAAACAATCGAAATTCGTCTAAGGAATGGTCAACTATTAAAGATTCCTGGAAGAGAATGGTTAGTCGAAATTATCCAGATTCATTTTGAACTCAAATATGGACCTGATCCATCCAATCTTCCATTTGAGGAATGGGAAAATCCATTCGTCTTATACTTTCCACACTTAGGTGTCTTAATCGATACTGTAGTTGCACAATATCACAACTCCAGATCGGAAAACAATTTTGAAAACATGGATAATTTCATCCATCTTCTTGAGTAAGCCGAAAGGTTCTAATCCTGGTTTTAATTATTTATTTATTTATTTATTTTTCGTTGGCTTTTCCAGGTGGAAGTAGATCTGAATCTTTCCTAATTTGGTTTCAAGTACGAATGTGGATACCATGTCAGAATGTTAAAAACTTTATTATTGGAGACAATTTCCAAAAAAAATTATATCTTACTCATATATGATTAAAATGAAATTTTGCTGAAAGAGAACGTTTGATTAAGTCTTGCTGCATGGCCTCTCCAGCTGAAATTAATTTTTATCTTTTATACTCCAAATGCCGCATTTTCTCATGAACATATAGGAATGCAATATAACAATAAACAAATCCAACTGGAAAATGACACATTATTATAAATTCAATGAAGAACTTTCTTATTAATTCTAATTTTATAAACACACACTAAGCTGGTTAATTAAATTCTCTTGAATAGAATTTAGCTCGCGCCATAAAAAAAAACCAGCGAGTCTTTATATCTGTGGACAGTAGCAATCGATTCTAATTTCCTAACGCGGTTCGTTTGTTCTCCTGTGAACTGTCAGTTTACAAACACTAACTTCACACGCAAGCGCCGTATTCGACCATACAGTTTCAGTAAACTTACTCTCACTGGAGATTAACACTCCCTGAATGTATATTATTTCACACGCACAAGCTTCTTTGGTGATCATTGTGTAGGCAGATAAACCGTAAGTCTTCACAGCAGCAATAGCTACAGTTCCACTTACTTTTCTAAATATTCCTATACTATCACAGAAGCAATCGCTTACTGTTCATTGAACTATCATAGATGCTTGGCATGCTGTCATTTAACCTATCACAGTAGCTGAGGCATACTGTCCTTCGCACTTCATTTTTAACACCCAAATACTTCATACAGACTTTTCATTTAATTTGAAACACTTTTCTTCAAAGTACCTCTTTAGGTCTACATGGGGAAATAATCCTTTTATTCTTCCAGAATCCGGATATGCTAATAAATACGCACCAGGATTCGGTATATCAACTATTATATATGGACCTGTATAAATTAGATTCCATTTTCTGATGGTCTTCTTCAACCTTGATGACTTGATGTGTCTTCTTAAAAGAATTTTTTGTCCGATATTGAAAGTCTGAATCCGTTTGATGTTTCTGTCATGGATTTCCTTTCGCTGTCTTGCTTTCTCCGTAATATTAATGAGAGCATTGCGAATTTTTTCTTCCCATGACATTTTGGTGTCCTCGAGTTTAGGCAAGTTATCTACCAAAAAGTTTCTTTCGTTATCTCTGAACATCAGTTCATTCGGGGTAAAGTTTGTAGAACTATGAGGTAAATTATTATAAATCTGCTCAAACTCGGTCAAATAGTTTATCCAGGTAGTTTGTTTATCATGACAGTACGTTCTCATGAATCTGTTTAGTTCTCGAAAAACCCGTTCAATTAAATTCCCTTGTGGATGATAGCAAGATGTAAATATCTGTTTTATTCCTAGTTGTGATACTAATTTTCTCCACAAATATCCAGTAAATATCTTCGCATTGTCGGAGATTATAGATTTTGGAATCCCTGCATGAGGAATGTAGTCATTTACAAACTTTACTGGGGCAGCTCTTGCAGTTGCTGATTTTATAGGATATAGTTTAACATATTTTGAAAACACATCACAGAATCCAATAATGTACTTAACACCACCTCTGGCTCTAGGAAGTGGTCCACAATTTCACATGATATAAGTGATCTTGGTGCTTCAGGTATTGTTGAGTGAAGCGCAATTTTATTTCCCTTGTTGTCCGGCTTAGCCTTTTGACAGAGAATACATTTCTGGATGACTTTGTGCACTTTTCGCCTTATATTTGGGAAGTAACAATAATATCTAATCTTATTAGCACACTTTACAACACCAACATGACCCCAGGTCAAATGTGTAAACCAAATTAATCGTTCTTCATATTCTTCGGGTATGCAGACACACCACTTTGGATTCTCAGCCTTCCCAGATTTAAAAAATAAAATATTATTCACAAGCCGGTAGTATTCCAAATTGACCATAGGATTTTGTTGACTGAATTGTCGTATTATAGCATTCCATCGTCGATCCTTCTTCTGAAGCTGAGCCATTGTCTTACATAAATTAATATAATATAAATTGTAATTATTTTCTTGAAGAAGAAGCACTGGAAATTCTGCCTTATTATTTACATCCAGTTCAGGTGTTATTCCTTCTGGAGATCTTGACAACGCGTCAGCTATAATATTTTCTTTTCCGGCTACATGAATAATTTGAAACTGATATTCTTGCAGCGCCAGCGTCCACCTTGACAAGCGAGGATGCAGCAACTTACAAGTGTGTAAAAACGCTAGTGATTGGTGGTCACAATAAACGGCTATCCTTGAGCCATATACATAATAATTAAACCTTTTCAAAGACCAAGTAACTGCTAAAGCTTCTAATTCCGTAGTGGTATATGCTCTTTCACAGGTGGATAAAACTCTGCTAGCAAATGCAATTGGACAAAAGGTTTTTACACCATCGATGTACCTAATTTGAAATAAAGAAGATCATAATCAGTGGCTAAACAGAATCCAACATTCATATCAGGGTGGTATAATAACGGAGCATTTATCAGTTGATCCTTAATTTCACAAAAAGCCTTTTCACAATCATTAGACCATTGCCATGGTACATCTTTCCTCAGGAGCCGGTTTAGTGCTTCAGAGTTCATTGCTTGAGTTTTAATAAATCGACGAAAAAATGAAGCCAAGCCTATAAAGCCTTTCAGTTGTCTTCTGTTTCTTGGAGTTGGAAAATTTTTTATCGCACTAACCTTCGCTTCTGTTGGAAGAATTCCTTTTGCATTAATCATATGTCCTAAGAATTTAATTCTCTGTAGAGAAAATTGGGATTTTTTTAGATTTGCAGTTATACCAGTTTGTTTGAACACAGCAAAAATCCTCCTAATAAGTTGTGCATGTTCCTCCTAAGTTTTAGAGGCAATTAATAGATCGTCCACAAAAATTGTTATTCGACTACGTAGTTCTGGTCCTAGGGCATAGTCCAACGCAGAAATAAAAACTCCAGAGCTGATATTGAGACCAAACGGGACGACCTTGAACTGATAGCTTCTCCCTCCATATATAAAAGCAGTATATTTTCTTGAGTCCTTGTCTAACTGGACTTGCCAGAACGAACTTCTCAAATCAATACTGGTTAAATAGGATACATCTTGAAATTTCTGTATTAACTCATCGATGTTCTCCGGATGTGTGCGCACAGGTACTATAATTTTGTTAATTTCCTTTGCATCTAATACCAATCGAACTTTTCCTCCTGGCTTTGGTACAACAAGCAACGGAGAACAATATGGGCTGTTCGACGGTTCAATAAGATTCCAGTTTAACATTTTTTGTATCTCTTCCTGAACTGGTTGTTTTAATCGCCAGGGAATGGGATAGTGTGTGCGGCAAAATGTCTTATGGGGCTTAATCTGTAATGTACAAACATATCCTCTAATAATTCCGAGCTTTTCATCGAAAACTGACTCATAGTCTGTTAATATATTGAATAATTGTTCCCTCTGACTGGTAAAGCATCATCAAATATTGAGTACATTTGAATTAACAATTCTTGTGGGATCTTCCCTGGCATTCCGTTTCGCAAAGTATTGTGGCACCATATAGAGAAAGTTCTGGCTAGGAATGTATCGCAAATCATCATAATCTGCTCGTAGTCGAAAGCACACCACTCTTTGGATATGCTGTCTTCAAACTTGATCAAACATAGGTGCCCTGTATAATATATCTTCTCCACTCCACATATGTCTTTTTGGAATTATTTCCACCAGTTTTCAAATTGATCTGTCTCCTTCTCTCTGGATTTTTGGATTGATCTTCTCAATGTCATCCAGTCCCATGTATATCCTAATCTTTTCACGTCTGATTCTGATATCCCGTGTGAGATTGGCGGCATGACAGTGCCCAGTTTCTCATGAACTGTTTTGACAGTGTTCAGGATTATTTTGTGTGAATCTGTGTAGTGTCTCGCTGCCCATTGATTTGTAACCAAGTCATCTCTAAACAAAAGCTGGAGAATTTTCCCATAGAGGATCTCTGTGTCTTTTTTGATGAGGAATCTGTTTATTTTCAACCTTTTAAGATCCTTTATTGCTCTTTATATATATATGGAGGACTCCTAGATATGTCTTCCACGAGACACTTTCTGATCTCAATTCTTATGGGGGATTGTAAATGAGCATCCGGGATCCTCGGATGCTTATCTCCTGAAGGGAGGTCCTCATATTCATTATCATCGTAGTTTTCTTCGAATATCATCCTTCTCCCCTTGGTTTTTCTAAAAATATGTCAATATCATTGTTCATGTTCAATTAAACACCTCTCAAATTGAAATTTGTTTTTTGTTCCTTAATTGTTAGGTAAACAGTGTGGATCTTGATATCTATTAATGATCACATTAAATTTAACTAAACCTGTAACCAAAAAGGATAAGGTGTCATTTTTTCTTAAATAATCAAATTAAGAATAGAGTTCCATATCAAAAATGAGCCAGTGGCGGTTTACAAAGAAAAAGGAATCTCTGTTCTATGTCCAGTGTATGAAATCTCATCTCCTGATTATCAAAATATTAAGTAGGATGATTAGATAAATTCAGTTCTGCTTCTCAATTTTCTTTCTCAAGCTTTTTACCTCTCTTGTAAGTGATGTAATCCTAGTCAATGCTGTATATATGCCCCCCTCCATTCTATCAATAGCACTAGCCATATGTTCAGGAGTGAACAAGGAATAATTGACTATGGGGACATGTGAAACCCTTTGGGCACCGAGTTGGGTAATAAGAGCAAACAGGGGGTTCTTCTTGACCTCTAATAACAAGAGGTTTCACTGTCTTCCCTTCTTTGTTGATTTTTTTGACTTTTCTCCTAATCCCCGATGATGTTGAAGGTTCATCGGAGTCCTGGATGCTGCTTAATTTAGCTGTAAAGTATCTGATCCCACCTTTCTGGAATTCCCCCGTTAGATCTTCAGAAGACACACCCCCGGGACCATGCGTCTGGGGCCCGAGCCTAGTGCGGGAAGCTTTCATTCCTTTGCTGCCCCTCTCATCATCTGTGGGTGAATTTCCTTTCCTCCTTTCTCTCTCTTCCGGCCCGGTTCCATCCTGTGCTGCTGGGCTTATTGGAGCTTCCTTCTTTTGATGTTCCCCTATTGTTGGGGTCACTTGCTTGTCTTCTTGATCTCTCCGGTCATTCAGAGAAAGTCTCCTACATGTCTCTCTACTGCACCCTGTTTCTTCCTCTTCTGGAGCACCCACCCTTTCTGGTTCATCAGTATCATTCTCAGAGCTGGACTCTGATGGATCTTGGGGTTTGTCTTGATCTCTTGTTGATGGGGAATTTTTCTCTCTCTTTCTGCTGCTTTCCCCGAGTCCTCGATTGTAGGTGTAGTGTCGGTAGCTGGACCGACACCGTGATGTTGATTGCTGAAAAGGAATGCTAAACTAACGCTGTAGCCGATAGTGCACGCACGGCAATAAGCATACGGGCGTGAAGTCTGGAACATAAAAACTTATGAATGAATAAGAAGAAAAGTATGTAGATGCTTTTTACTTAACTTTTAATAATTCCTTGGAATACATCTCTCTTGATTACTCGTAAGCTATAGGCACTGATACAAATGGCTCCTTGCTAGTTCGTAGCCATTAACTTAGCTGATGGCTATTATGTCTCTCGGCTAATGAGAGAGAAAGGCTTCATACAACTGGGCGATAGCTAGGTTCGCGAACAACTGGGCGGTAGCTTGGTTCTCGTACAACTGGGGCGGTAGCTTGGTTCTCGTACAACTGGGGGTCGAGTCCACTCTCGTATCACGAGACCTGCCTTGGTGGTGGCGCTAGGTCTGCGATCACAGTGGCGACACGCGGGTCCGACATGTACTACATGGACCGCAGCCGATTTAAGCTACCACCTAGCAAGTGTGGTGTCTGGCGGTGACACCACAGTAGGGACATCCTATCTCCCTTCTCTTTCTCCTTGGTTGTTCCCTTTTCAAGGGACCCCTTTTCTCGGAGACGGGAGGTGTCAGTCTTAATTGTAACTTTCCTAGAAACTTTGGGAGGTGCTTGCGATTGTGATCTCTCAATCCTTGGCCGCGAGTGTTGTGACACTTACTGATCTTTTGATGTTTGACATTTCTGGACATGCGTTGTACCTTTCCCTTTGGTTTTTCTAAATGTACAATTATTTGATCCTCAAAATTGTTAACATATGATCAAATTTCTGTAAATATCGCGGAGAGACCGCTGGAAGAGACATTACAGTGTCTTTTAGTTC
This sequence comes from Schistocerca piceifrons, assembly GCF_021461385.2. Classification (NCBI taxonomy): domain Eukaryota; kingdom Metazoa; phylum Arthropoda; class Insecta; order Orthoptera; family Acrididae; genus Schistocerca; species Schistocerca piceifrons. The sequence continues at coordinate 448,212,263 of NC_060145.1, forward strand.
TTCGTCATTTATTTAATTTATAGCGTACATAAACGTAATATACCTTGTTTCTCAGCTAATAACAGTTACTGTTGAAACAATATTTGACCTAATGAACAAATCTGGACCTTTCATCAAAAATATGCAAAAATATTCCTGTCGGACGAAAATCTTTTTAACAGAGATTACAAATGAAGTGTCCAGAACCTTCATGACAAGAGCAGGATTCATGCCACCACTCCTCGCACTTGAGACATTGAATCCAGTCTTCTGTTGGTGGATTATTGTATTTTTCAGTACAGCCTGAACAGTGAAAAGTTTGTAAATTTTCCCTAGACGTATGTAAGTTTTGCTTTGCTTTCTTTTTGTTTGCTTGATCAGAATCAAACAGTTTCCTCTTCGGTTTCTTCATTTCTTGTTCTGTTGATTGGTATTCGAGTTGCTTCTCGAATGGGGTCCCAGATACTATTTCTGACTTCTTTCCTTTCTTATCTCTTTTTTGGCAATCTTTTCTTCTTGGCAAAGGAATTACTTCTTTTGGGGAAACGTAGGTACTTGGTCCCGGTTGTGGTTCATTTGTAGACGTCTCTGAACTTTGGCTCTGGAGAGATCCAGTTTCAACTGTGGATGCATCATTAAATTTGTCACTTTGGTCTGCCTTGAACGTCTTTGTTGCCTTCGTCATTGTGGCCGTCCTTTGATCAGCATTTCCAAACAATTCAGCGATACATTCTTGCGTAATTACATATCCAGGGTGGTTAATGAGCCACTGCTCGCATTCCTGTGAATAAAAGTCCTTCAGTGGCTTGTAAAAGCAGCGATCCAGTGGCTGCATTTTGTGGCTGCTGTGTGGAGGAATGGTAAGCACGTGAATGTTATGGTCCCTGCACTAAAGAACGGCGTTCAGACTCAAATGTGACGAGTGATTGTCCAAAATTAACAAGACTGGAGTGTCTTCTGTTGGCTGTGTATGTTTTCAAAATGTTGTAGCCGTGTGAGATACAAATCTGAGTTGACGTATCCATGTTCCGAACACATCATTAGCGACCCAGGAGGGGCACCGTTCTTCAAACTCTCCTTCATCCTTTTCCGAGGAAATATTATTCCTGGAGGGATCTAACTCCCCCCAGCTTCCATACTACATACAACCGTTATAAGCTGACCTCTTTCTGCAGATGCTATTTTGCCTATGTGCTTCTTGCCGCATGTTGCAATCACTTTTGGAACTTTGTTAGGAATAGTTGTAATTCCTTACTCATCCATTTTATATATGCGATGAGGTTCAAATTTATATCTCTTCATCAGCGACGAAAGATTGTCAAATAAGATGCTCGTTTGCTGTTTTTTTCTTTTCTGTCTGTGTGTGTGTGTGTGTGTGTGTGTGTGTGTGTGTGTGTGTGTGTGTGTTCACCACGTGGTGAATTGGGTCACACATTTATGGTTTCAAAGCACAAATACAAGAAGCGTTTCTTTTCTTAGGGAACGACTATAAAATGAACTTGTCACTACAACGGATAACTAAATCACCATGGCAGAAACCTTCCGATAATTCAAGGTACACGTGGTCCGTTAAGAATTAAACCATTACATAAGTTCACCGAGCGAGGTGGCGCAGTGGTTAGCACACTGGACTCGCATTCGGGAGGACGACGGTTCAATCCCGTCTCCAGCCATCCTGATTTAGGTTTTCCGTGATTTCCCTAAATCGTTTCAGGCAAATGCCGGGATGGTTCCTTTGAAAGGGCACGGCCGATTTCCTTCCCCATCCTTCCCTAACCCGAGCTTGCGCTCCGTCTCTAATGACCTCGTTGTCGACGGGACGTTAAACACTAACCACCACCACCACCATTACAAAAGTTCGCCTTAATTCACGAAAATCCGATGTTTCAACGTATTTATCCCGCACAAAACAGATTAAATTAGCACTGGAAAAACCTATCGGTATGCAGTAGGAAGCGGAAACCTACATGGTTTACCAAACCCCAAGTACAATACGAACACAAGCATATACTATTACCAAGAAACCATAAAAAATAGAAAAAAATAAAACCACTCACGCAAAACAAACTAGTCTCACATTGGCACGAGATATAAGTTCACTTGCTGTTCCTAATCATGTTCAATAGTGGATGCTCCACACGACGATGTCCCAAAGGAGCAAAGCCAATTTCCTCCACAACTATTTTTAAACACGATCATGACCTATTATTAACCAATTGTACCACAGTCCGAGCAGAAATTCGTAAGGTTTCAGTTAGGCTGAACGACTCAAATATTCCAACGAATTTAACATAGGAAAATCGCGATTAACCCTACCTCCTACTTTGTCATTACTACTAGAAGCCTTACTTAGGAGCTGCGAACCGTACTCACCAACAGCCTGGAGAAGAGCGCGTGCTCTGCACAAAGCTCCTAGCAAACCCTGGCTGAGACGGAAGCGACCAGAGGGATCCTTTCCGCCTCCAACCCGACAAACACACAAATCTCGGGACAAAAGGGATGAACGTCGGATGAACCTGTTTTCTCAGGTAAGCAATTCTAAGTTGGTGAGCCTGTGAACCCTGCCCTGCTCCCAGCAGACGACAACCAACTAGCTTCCACCACAAAATAAGCCCGAAAAGATACGTAAAACACTCATTCACTCACATTCAACTACACATAAGGTAACATAACGAAGGGGCATGATAAATATGGCTCATGATTTCACGTAGAACATAAAATTAGAATACAATACATTGAAATGTTAGTGCAAGGCACCATTTGCTTGCATTTTACGTTGGATATATAGTGAATTACTTTCAGTTCCACTGCTCAGTCTTTCTGGGAGAGTTAATAAGCAAAATCGCAATCGCGCAGTGGATCAAATGAGACGTAACTGAATCATATGAGGCAAATATGTATGAAAGACTCGACAGAGACGTTTCAAATGCAGCACCAAATGACATTCATTCTTCCTCTTCACTTGACATAGGTTACTTTGTGTACTCTCATCAAGAGATACGCTATCAGTTCACCGCAGCAGACTACGCGAATACGTAGAAATGTTGGTCGCTAGCGTAAACAGGAATGCGAACAACGAACAATGCTGCCAACCTGTTGAGGGAACAAGTTGCACACAATGTTCCGAACAAAAACATGTTCTGAGCTCATTGTAAACGCGCCTTTACAGATTCAGTTCCTATATTTGTTGGCACTGGCTCAACTTCCGACAAAAAAGCACAGTCGGGGAATGCAGACATATTCAGTGGAATTATTCCGCATGCCTTGAAGCCACTTGTACCATTTTCGACGGTGGCTGATTTAGCCCACGCTGAATTGAGCAGTTTTCCAAACTGAAGAATGTTTATTTTCCTCCCTGGATTATTTATCAAGGAATTGTTGCAAGCTTTGTAAAAATAAGAAACTTCCTGGCAGATTAAAACTGTTTGCCCGACCGAGACTCGAACTCGGGACTTTGCCTTTCGCGGGCAAGTGCTCTACCATCTGAGCTACCGAAGCACGACTCACGCCCGGTACTCACAGCTTTACTTCTGCCAGTATCTCGTCTCCTACCTTCGTAAAAATAGTTTTTCAGCGACTTGAAAAATGTTCGATCCAACAGTTGCAACCAGTGGGCTGTATGTGGAGGTAGACTCATTAAAAGAATCCCATGTTCCTCTGCAAACTCTTAAGTTTCGAAACAGCTTGTGTGATCGTGTGTCCATCAAGTATTAACAGTACTTTTCCTGCTGGTTTCCTGGGGGTGAAATGGAAAAACGTGTTATTCGATCAATTTTTAAAATATTAATGTAATTTCCACGCTGACTTAAGCTATATTTAATTGTGGCCCATCTCTCCCTAATTAAAATGCATGGTCCATCACTCACAAATAGAACTGGTCCATCTATCCCGATTGTCTGGGAGAGATGGACCACCCCGATTCCAGTCTGCAGTTTTAGAGCTCGGTGGCCATTTTTGGTTAGGTACATGCCAACACATTGTCAAGCTTTTAGTAATAAAACTGCAGGAATACTGTGCCATATTACTAAAAGAACGTAATTGCATGATAAAACTTTTCATTTTACAAAAACAGAAAATGTGAGTAAGCTCTTTGTTGACCGAACGTCGAGCAAAAGTGTTGTTGTCATTATCGTCTTAGTTCAGGAGAAAAATCACAAGTGAACGGTGCTGGTCTCTAGCGGTGCATTCACAAAATACGTCGCTGGTCCGTCTCACCCAGTGGTCCAACTCATCCTGAGTTACCCTATTGTTCCGACATTTTCACTCCCACTTTGTTGAGGTCGTCACCAGACACATTCACGCTGTAATTGTCTTTGCCTATAAGAAAGTTCAGTACGCGAAAGTGGGCTGAGAATTTGATCACCAGCGGCGCCGGCGTGCGTCGCTGGTGTGGAGGTAGCGTCAGTTCCTGCTCCTCCTGGATCACTGAGTGCGTCACAGCTGTCGCTGGTGCCTACAGGTGCTGCTGCCGGCTGTGTCGTGGCTTTCGCAGTCTTCTTAGCTGCAGAGAAGCCGTCGTTGTCCACCTTGCTCTGTCTGCATCTCCTCGTCTTCACTCTCGGTGTCATTGCCGAGAGAGGCAGCAGATGCATGCGGCGAAAGTCCGACGGGGAGCTGGAGTGCTCCGTCGCTGTCCTGCTGCGTGATGGTGACGTCCGCAGGCGTATCCATCGGCTGCTGCTCCGATTCACGACACTCGCGAGTGATCTTTAGCACTGACTCACCGACGCGGAAAGCGTGAACACTGTTTATATCACTACCCTCGACGCTCGTTGGGGGAGGGGTACTAACAGAGACCCTCGGTAGCGCCCCTGGCGTACTCGACTCGACCCTAGTAGCGTGGAGGGACGCGGCCCTGTCCACCAGAGCAGTCGTACGCATGTTAGCGGGCTCGGGAGCTGATGCTTTCTGTTTGCACTTTTGTAATGAAGTACCACTGGGCTGTGCCCGTCTGACTTCTAGGAATGCGCTAGAGGATTCATGAAGATGGTGGTTTGGTTTGTGTGCGTGTTTTTGAGTAAATGTTTGTTCTGTGTGTGTGTTTGTGTGTTTTAAATGTCCCTAAAGTGGCGCGTGAGGGTTAATTTAGGTCTCTTATGTTGAAGGTCTGGGTGTTCGCAGCCTAAATTTTGAATGAGGTGATGGGGCGATGCTTGTGTTCTCTCATAAAGTTTGGCAGATTTTTCCTTTATGAGGGAATAGATGGTGGGCTGTTCTAGGAATTCTCTGATATCTGTGTTCCGGACGTATCTGTCAGCACCTGAGATTACCCGGAAGGTTTTATTTTGTAGCCGTTGTAGCCTTGAAAGTGAGGTGTCTGACGCCATTGACCACACTTCCGAACCATACAAGATGACCGGAAGCATGAGTTGGCGCCAGAGAAGCATTTTGCATTTCAAGGTGAGTCCTTCACCCTTCAGAAGAGGGTATAGTTGGGACAGGAGCGCGCACCCTTTGTTTGCCGCTTTCTTTACGTGTTGCCTCCATGTGAGGCGGCTGTCGATCTCCATCCCGAGATATGTGATGCAATTTCGCCAGGCTAGGTCCCGACCACCAATTGTTAGTTGCTGGTCAGGGAGTTTTAGCCTGGTTGTGAAGTATATGGCCTGGGTTTTATTTGGATTGATTTTAATTTTCCATAAATTGCACCACTGCGTTATGGAGTCGAGGTGGGCTTGCAGCTTTCGTCGTATGAATTCAAGGTTGCGGCTACTCCTGTAGATGGCTGTGTCGTCGGCGTAGAGAGCGATCTCCCCGCCGACCTGCTTCGGTATGTCGTTCGTGTAAATGGAGTATAGGACTGGACCTAAAACCGAACCTTGGGGAACTCCGGCCGCAATCGGTCGCATCTGGCTCGATCCCGTCCCATTTCTTACGAAGAAGTGACGCTCCGCAAGAAATGAGTCAATGATCTTTATTATATGTTCTGGGCACCCTATGTGATCTAGTTTAAATATTAGGCCATCGTGCCAGACGCGGTCGAATGCTTTCTCTATGTCCAGGAATACTGCTCCTGTGGATTCTCTCTTTGCCCTGGCCAGACAAGCGTGTTCAACCAAGTGCAGGCATGGTTGGACTGTGGAGTGCTCAGCGCGGAATCCAAACTGTTCAGGCAACAGGATGTTGTTGTCAGTAAGGAATTTCTGGAGGGTTGTGAGTATAAGCAGCTCAAGGATTTTACTCATGCCAGTGAGTAAGGAAATTGGTCTGTAACTTTCAGGTAGGAGAAGGTTTTTGTTAGGTTTGGGGAGGGTGATTACCTTAGCAGTTTTCCACGCTGAGGGGAAGTAGGTGAGTTTTAGGCAAGCGTTGAAGACGCTTACCGGAAATGTTATGGCGGGAGGCGGAAGGTGCTTTAGGAGTGGGGTGCGGATGCGGTCAGGGCCAGGAGCCTTGTGGTTTCCCTGTCGCTTGATGAGTGCACTTATTGTCGGTTCGTTAACGGGCACGAATTCTGTGTTTGGGCGCGAATTTCTTATCTGAGTCACTCGTCCGATGACTATTCTTTCCTGCCTCTCACTCTCGTCATCATCGATGACGTGAGTTCGGAATTGTGACTAGTGATTTTGCCATTATTTCCGCCTTTTCTTGGTCTTCATAAGCTAGTCCGTTCTCGCCGTGGAGTGGCCTGTTCTCTCTGGTGGGGGCTTTCCGCTGCCGGGCTATTTGCCAGATCTTGCGTTTACTGTTCTCTGTTTCGGCGGTTTGTAACATCTCCTCCCAGCAGCGGCTCCTGTGCTCCTGCAGTCGGAGTTTCACCTGGTCCTCAAGCCTCCGCAGCAGGCGGCGGTCAGTGGGGTCGCGGTGACGCTGCCACTGCTTACGCAGCCTGCGTTTGGCGACTATGAGGTCCCAGATGTCAGGGGGCAGGTCCCTGGCGCCCGGCTCTGTAGTGAGTCTGACGCTAGTAGCACGAGCACAGGCGTGGAGGACGTCTGTGAAGTTCGTTATTGCGTCGTCAATTTCTCCTGTTGTCTCCATCTGCGGGATTTCCTCCACGTGCTCACCCACCAGGTATTTATATCGGTCCCAGTTTGTTATAACTTCTGTTCTTGCCATCCTCCCGGCATCCTCTTCGACACTGGCTATGTCCAGAACGACCGGATTATGATCGGAGTTCAGCTCGTGGTGCACAGTGACCGTCGCATCGAGAGCGAAGTTTTTTACGACAAAAATATCCAGGATGTCTGGATTGCTTGCCGCATCTGCGGGGATGTGCGTAGGCTCGTCGGGTGCGATGACGCTGAGGGCGGCACGCCTCTCGACGAGTCTATGCAACCTCACGCCACTACTGTTCTCGGCGCGGCAGCCAAAGGCCCTATGCTTCGAGTTGAGGTCCCCCCCCACAATTACACGAGCGCCAGTACCTAGCAGTGCCTGAAGGTCCTGTTGCAGTATAGTGGTGGCTGGGGAGTGGTACGCGGAAATTACAACGTATGTTGAGTTTCTAATTTTTATTTCTATACCGGCCGCCTCGATGCTGGGTGTCTGAGGTAAGTCCACGGTGCGAAAGCACCGCCTACCTTTCACGAGGATCGCCACTCCGCCACGTGCGCGGCCTACGCGGTCGGCTCTATGTATGACATAGTTACGGACGGAGAAGCGGTCCTCGGGCTTAAGGTGGGTCTCTGTCAGGCACACAACATCGATGTCGTGCCGGTCGAGAAATTCTTCTAGCATCTGTTTTTGAGGTTTTACGCCATTGGCATTAAAGTTTAATATTGAGACTTTTCTGGATCTAGGGGGATCCATTAAAAGATTCAAATAATGTCATAGCACCCTCAGCGAGGGCCATGAATTTGCTGAGGCCATCAGGCGCCGCCCGCACGCGCGCCATGGTGTCCCTAATTGTGTACATTACGTTAGCTAGGCTGAAGCCCGCAAACAGTTGGCGCAGCTCGTCAAAGACGCCGAGAGGCGTCCCTGGTTGCTGGCCAGCAGCCCACTGAGGCGGCGCGGCAGCTGCGGACGCCTGAGTGCGCTGGTGGCGTGGAGGGGGAGGCAGGCGGCGGCAGCCTTGGGGGCGCGTGGTGGGGGTAGCGAAGGAAAGGCCTCTCGCCCCGGCGCAGTCGCTCCGCGACTGCTGGTGGCGGCAGAGCTAGCTGTCGGCGCCTTGGCCGGAGAGGCAGGCTGCGCCGACCCCGCAGAAGCGCCCCGCGTCAGCGCCACGCCGTTTGCCGACCGGGGTGGACGGGTAGCCATTAGCTGTATGCGTGCGGGGCAGCGGCTGTAGTTCGCCGGGTGATCGCCCTCGCACAGCGCGCATTTTGCTGGGGTTTTGCGGCTCTTTTTGTACGCGTTTGTCAAGTGCGGCCCGGCGCACTTGACGCATTTTGGGGGGTGGTGGCATTGTTCCGCAGTGTGGAACAGCTGTTGGCATTGGTGGCACTGTACAGGGCCTTCAGGCTGTTGGTATTTTTCAATGGTGACTTTACAATTCATGAAGAGCTCGGTCCTTAAGAGCTCTCTATTCTTCTCGTCTGGGTGAAGGATCACCTTGAATTGGGCACGCTTTTTACGTCCCTCACCGGGGTTGTTGGGGTCAGAGGCGCGCGTTTCCTGTTTTACCTCAATAACTTTGTACTTGCGCTCAATCAGCAGCTCTTTTATTTCGGCGGGATCGGTGTCTCGCGGGAGACCCTTAATCACCGCCTTATATGCGTTTTTTTCCGTTACCGGAAATGTGTGGAAAGGGATTTTCTTTTGTGTGAAGTACTCCACAAGAAATCTGAAGTCAGGAGGTGTCGACGGTTGAAATTTCACCGACGACCCTCTGCATGACGTATTTAGTCCCCCTTTTAATTGTGGGGCGACCTCTTTTATGAGTTTCATGGTCCCATTTTGGATAGTGGCAATGATGGGAGGCACTTTCTCCCGTCTCTGTTTTTGTTGCGCTTGCGCGCCAGAGGTCGAGGGACGGGCTGGCGTCGCTTCGACCGCTTCCGCGCCGTCGGAAGCGATCGGCGCGAAGCTGTTTGAGGTGGGGATGTTGGCTACAACGGTTTCCCCCCCTACTTCCATGTCATCGCTGTTTGGGGTCTCATTTTCCTCAGTGAGCCGGCTTGGGGCCGGACGCTTAGGTGCTGGCATTACGTCCGTTTCTTGTAATCGTGTTTTTGCCTTGGTTATGCTTGTGGTGGATTGGCCGCGGGTACCCAGGGCCTGGGTGCCGCAGCGGACTGGGACTTTGGGCTTACCCAATATGTCTGATCTAGCGGTCCTAGAAGCCTGACATGCACTGCCAAGGGGCACTGGTTGCTCGCTCGTTGGCACCGTTAGGTTTCCCTGAGCAGTGCCAGCCCTAACATTGACTACGCGCGGGTTACCGGGTAGCACCACGGGCCCTGACGTAGGAATTTCCCTACTCTCGGGGGAGCAGGGAGGATGCCCTGCGGCAGTGTCTGAACGAATCACTACGGAGGCAGATCAGACGACGACTGAACAAGAAAACCACGGCCCTCGCCGCCACCGCGCCGCCAGTAGACCGGCAGCAGCCTTATGAAGAACATAACACCATCATGCGAAGTGAGATTCAGCAGAGACGCTCATCACTCGAGTTAGCGATGCCGAGCGAGACGGACGCACGCGCCGAGCGCTCCGCTCCCGAGCCACGGGCCTGGCTCGGGGGCGGAGCGCTCGGCGCGTGCGTCCGTCTCGCTCGGCATCGCTAACTCGAGTGATGAGCGTCTCTGCTGAATCTCACTTCGCATGATGGTGTTATGTTCTTCATAAGGGGACACTACTGTAGTGTGGCTGAAGTACTGGTAGAATTTCTCTACCGTGCCTTGAAAATGTAGGATTTCAGTGTCCTTTTCGATTCTTCTTAGTGTTAAGCTTCTGGTTTTCTAGGTTGCCCTGCTTCGTGGGCGTAGTAGATGATGATGCTTGCTGCGGTTTTTTTTCCGCAGCAGTATTGTCTTGGTGCTACTTCTCACGTAGCGTTGAGTGTTAATCAGGCATGGCGGCATCGTCTGCTGGCCGTCTCAGCAGGCCCGGCCAGCGAAGTGTGCGTCGCCAGTGTGGACGTTGTTCCAAGTTCCTTATAAGCAGGTTGTTTGACGCCCCCGTTTTGTTGTAAAAGTTTGTGGCCGCTTCTTCGAATCTCCTGCGAAGCGGAACCATGTCGGCGACCACGTGAGTGTCCTCCGTGGGAAAGTCCCGTGGGAGGTGTAGAGCTAACCTGATCGCCCTGTTCTGCAGTTTTTGCAGCCGCTCCAGGTTTGTTTGCGCCGTGTTGCCCCACACTACCTCCGCGTATTCGAGGAGAGGTCGAATTACTGACTTATATAGTGTGAGGCCGACGCGGGTAGGCAGCGTCGTAGTGGGGTTTAGCAGTGGGTAGAGGAGTGCTTTGCCCCTGATGCTCTCTACGTGTGGCCTCCAGGTGAGGTGGCGGTCCAATGTGACGCCCAGGTACTTCGCAGTTCCGCTCCACGGGACCGGGACGCCTCGGACCGAGACTGTAGGCGCGTCGTCCTTGAAGTGCCTCGTCGCTATGATGATTGCTTGTGCCTTTTCGCCATTGTAGGCAAGACGCCATTTTTTTCGCCCAGTCAGTGAGGGCGTCGGTGGCCGTCTGGAGTTTGCGCTGCAACGCCTCGACGCATCTGCTGCGGCTGTATATGGCTGTGTCGTCCGCATACAGCGCCAGGTGGGCTGTGCACGGTGGGTCGGCTGTGTACAGAGAGTAGAGCGTCGGCCCAACGCCCGAGCCTTGTGGTACACCCGCGAATATACGACGCTCCGTGGAGATTCCACTATCCGCTCTGACGTGGAACGTTCTGCCCTCGAGGTAGCTCTGTAAGAGCTTCACATGCGACACCGGGGGACGCCCAGGTCAAATAGTTTGAACAGGAGGCCCCGATGCCACACGGAGTCGAAGGCACGCGACACGTCGGGCAGGAGAGCGCCGAAATACTCGCATCGGTCGATGGCACCGAACGCCTCCTCTGTTAGGCGCAGCAGCTGGTGCGTCGTGGCGTGTTGACTCCTGAAGCCAAACTGTTCGTTTGGTAGGATCTCTTCCGCCTCGGTGTGCGCCCGCAGGCGGACCAGATACAGGCGTTCGAATACTTTCGATAGTGCCGGAAGCAGGCTGATTGGCCTGTAGTTCTTCGCGCTTCTGATGTCCTTCCCTGGCTTGGGAAGGGCTACTATTTCAGCATGCTTCCAGCACGATGGGAACTGTTTGCTGAGCAGCACCTGGTTGAAGATTGACACGAGGACGTCGGCTGCCATGTCCGGTAGCTGCTTCAGCATTACGTTCGTTACGTCATCTGGTCCGCCTGCTTTTTTACCATTTAGGTGGCGAAGTTGCAACTTAACTTCGTCGGATGAGATCGGCCTAATGGCGTCGTCTGCTTCGTCATTTCCCGCGTCGAGGAAGACGGGGAGGCTCTCTTCTACCAGCTGGATGTGGGCGGCGTCTACTGGGTCGTTGACCGGCGTGAAATTCGCGGCGAACGCGTCCTCTGCCTTCGCGTTCGGCTCGCTCAAGAATTCAGCTCCCACTTGAAGCGGCGGAATTTCCTGCATACGGCGTAGGTAGTCTTTTACAGCTCTCCAGGCCGAGCCGTCTTCGATGTTTTTTAGTTGCGCTGTCTTGTGCGCCCACTCCTGGTTTTGGTGTGCGTCTACGTCGGCCCTACGTGGCTGCACATTCTGTTCAGCTCTCGTTTTGTGGCTGGGTTCCTTGTCCTTTGCCACTCACGCTGTAGGCGGTTCTTCTGCACGATAATCTCTCGGATGTGCCGTGGCAGAGGGTGTGGCCGGCAGTCGATGTTGTCATCGTCTCTGACCGGCGTGGCAGCGGACGCGGCGTCAACTATCGACTGTCTGATGTGCTGAAGTGCTGCGTCTGCTCCGTGTTCCGCCGCGTCCGGTGTGGCCTCAAGGCGTTCGGCGACGGTGTTGCGGAACTCGTCCCAGCTGATATTGCGAATGTCGGGACCTCTCCGCTGTCTTGGAAGAGCGTCGGCGTCGAGGTCAAATATGACCGATACGTGGTCGGAGGACATCTTTGGCCGCGTGCCGGCCGTGACGTGCAGGCGGGCGCCCTTCATGGTCATGATGTCCAAGATATTCGGGTGGCCGGGGTTTCGTGGATATATTGTCGGGTCGTGAGGGCCAGTGACAACTTCTTCGTGTCGTTCTGCGACGTGGAGTAGTCGACGTCTCCTTGCCTTGGTCGTCCTGCTATTCGATACCGCGTGTTTTGTGTTGAAGCCTCCCCCAAGTATGATTTTGCCGGGGAGAGACAACAACTTGTTGAAGCTGCCAGGTAGTAGTGCTCTTCTAGGCGGTCTGTAGACAGCGACGAATGTGATGGTGCCGTGTGCCGTCTCCACTCATACGGCAGTCGCTTCCGCTGTTGCGAGATCCGGTGTTTGGGCGCGATGGTGCCGAAGAGTCCTCCGTACGTACACGGCTGTACCGCCTCTAGGTGTTGCCCTGTCGTCCCTATAGCATTCGCAGTTTGCTACGGCGACTCGGATGCCAGGTTTAAGCCACGTTTCTGTGACGAGACATACATCGATGTTTTCGTCTCTGATGAGGTGCCGAAATTCGCCTGCTTGCTTCATGAGCCTCTCGGCGTTGAAGACGCAGACTTTTATTCCCCTTAGCGTTTCAGGCATGATGGATGCTGCACGGTTGGATGGCGGATGCAACCCTCTTCACTACGGCCAAAAGCTCTTACATTTGCTGCATCATCTACCCCATGCAGCAGAACATCCTTTCTACGCGGCCGGCGTTGCCGCTGACATCATACACTTTGAATGTGTCGTGCGTTCAGTGTCTTCTTTCCACTGTAAAAACTCATCTTCATTTGAGAACTGCAGATCTTCGGAATTAACTTGAATTTGATGATCAGTTTGTAAATGATCTATCCAACCTCGTTTGGAACTACTTTCAAATGGGCACGATGTACACTTGAAGAACAACCCCGCTTCCTGCAAACCATGAATATTTCGTTGGAGGCTATACAAATTATTTTTAAGAGAAAAGTTTTGTCGCACACGTAGCACTGATAAGAAGCTACAGTAGCTTTAGTGGCAACAGGCAGCTCCTGTTGATGGTTTTTGCAAACATGCTGACTGAGATTCTTTCTGTAATTATACTCTTGCCCACACACTTCGCATTTAAAAGCACTCATTTTCTTAAGACAAACGCTACACCGGAATCACAATCAGTAAAAAAAGACGCACAACAAAATACCACGCGCGCTCCGCACTGACAGTGATTTAAAAACAAACTAAAATACCACGCGCACTGCGCACTCACAATGATTTAAAAACAAGCGACGCACAAAACAAAATAGCACGTGGACTCCGCACTAACAAAATCAACTACTGCAAATAAAGAAAACAGCAACACCACGCGGGCCTCAAACCGTAAATGCAGGTACTGTTTCCGGTCCTCCGTTGCGAGGGAACTATAGGGAGTGGGGTGAGGTCCCGTTCGTGAGCGATCTATTGGGGGTTGGGTGAGGAGCCGTCGTGAGCGAGCTATAGGGGGTGGGGTGAGTGTCGCAGGGAGGTAGAGTGGGGGGGATCCTTGCTGGGATCTTCGCAGGTTTTAACGTTTGCTCATACCAGCTGGGCTGAAGTGGATGGAGTCTGTACTGTTCTTGGGTCCCCAGCCGGGTGCAGTCGTTTCCAAACCAAGATATTTCGAAAGCGTTTCTTGCCGTCATCTTCAGGGGATACCTACAGATTGAGCGTCTCCCACACACACACAACGCATAAGGAACGTGTACCAAATAAGGCCCACCTAACGTTTAGGATTTTCGTATTCAGTATGTGTAAGTGATAAGATTCCGAGATCGTAAGTGCATCATCCTACAACTATATTGAGTTCGAAAATAAATGAACATTGAAAGTTTATTTAAATAATATCATCATATTAAAGAAAATGTTTAACCCTTGCAAGTGGTCCTTGTTGTAAGTTTATTTTAGAAATAAGTGGAATGAGATGATACGTAGACCTTTATAATTACTTTTTTTTTTTACAAACACTTCATACAGAACTGTAGGTTCTTACTGCTTATTAGCTCTTTAGATTTTTACATTCAATCAGCAATCAAAATTGTTCTGACAGCGGTAATTTTCCTTATCGTAATAGGAACAATAATTCTAATCCTTACATTTTCAGTGAACACATGAATAATGATTTGTGAAACTGGTTTGGCTCATTTAAATCATTTTTTACGGGTGGGGCACAGGAAAATAGCACTTTGTCTTTTCGTGTCAACCCTACATAATCTTCATGCACATGTTTCATACATTTTCTGCAAAGTCTCATGTCGAATATCCTGTCTTCACAGCATAAGTGACAAAACCAGCCAACCTCTTGCAACACTTTCTTAGAGGCAGAACTACTGCTTGCTTCAGTGGAGTCTTTATTTTGCTTCAGTGGAGTCTTTATTTTTGCCTTTTTTCTTCTGAATATTCATTACTGAGGGTGAAATTTTTTGGCGACGTGAATCTGCCTTAGACCCAGTACTTTCGTTGGTGTTTGGTTTTTCTTCTTCAGCTTTGGGGTTTGCAAAATTTCCTTGAAAGAACACACTAGACTTCAGGTGCGTCACTATCTTCGAGACTGAAGTCACTTGAACTATCCTTTACTGAATATGCCTCGCTTTCTGATGAACTGGAATCAATGGACTGGCGCCCCTTTTTGCGGTAAGCCTTTGGGACTGATTGAGTCTCTGGCAGTTTCCCTGTTTCAGGGGCAATTGTCATGTCTTCTTCTAGGTCAGGACGCTCTGATGGACGAGAGGGAGCAAATGCAGTGTATGGGTTTCGTGCAGCAGGGATTTATCCTTTTCACCCAGAAGCTATTCCAGACATGACATTTACTGGGGATGCTGCTTTTGGCCACACCTTGCTGAAGATTTTTCCAAACACACGTTTATTAATTGCTCTGTTTTCTTCCCTTTCATGTGTAGACCAGTACAGCTGAACTTCGTCATCCCAGTAAGACTCAAACGGCTTGAATACTGATTTATCCATGGGTTGCAGCTCATGTGTTGTGTTGGTGGGCAAGCAGTAAAGTCTGATATTGTGCTCTTCAGCAACGTCGCAAATTTTCGGGTCCAAATGTGACGATGCTCCATCAAATATCAAAATAACATCTTTTGCAGGCTTGTATTTGCAAAATGATCTATCCATTTGATGAATGTCGCAGTATTCATTGAGCCCTTATCTGTCATTTCTACTGCAGTCCCAGGTGGCAAATAGTCTCCCCATTCTGGCTTGCGTCGCTTTCCTTTGAAAGGTATCATAGGAGGAATAACCTGTCCAATTGCATTCCCACGTGAGACAATGGTAACATTTTCCCAATGTTCTGGGGCAACAAAGCGTTTCACACCTTTCTTGGCTAAAACATCAGGAGACTCGTGGAGTGCCAGGCGACATCCATTTTCGTCCATATTGTAGATAAGGTGGGGATTGTCAAATGCCTCCAATTCGGACAAGACCGTTTTCAGTTTCTGAAAATGATCATTTACAATAATCTTGTTCAGTTTTGCAGCTCTTCCTGAATTCAAGTGTTGTGCCTCCCTTCTTGCAATGTCTGGGTGTCTCTGTAGGAAGAGCTTAAGCCACTTGCGTCCAGCCAATCTCTTCGTCTCATTAAAAGGATTCTGCACACTATTCTTTTCGCAATATACATATACACATTTTCTGAGCACTTTTGTTGTAATTGGATACCCAACTTCAGCGAGTCGAAAAATTCTTTGGCAAAGTTCTCTTTCCTGAGTTTCGTTCAAACAAGTTTTTCGTCCCAAGCGTTTGGTTGTTAGTCCAGAACGTATGTGGTTGCGTAACGTACGTCGAGGAATCCCGTATGTTTTGAAGCGGCTCTGACAGGCATCCCTTCGGCAACAGCTTCTACAGCTCGTTATTATCTGCATCCCATGTTGCAATTGAAATTTAATTTACAGATAGTAAATACGTGTTCCATGAGGTTTCCCAGGATACACTGAACTTAAATATGCATTGCAGTTATGCACAGCTCCATACAACAGGGTGCCTAATAAGGCCCGCCCGGGCCTTGAGCGCCACGGATGGGCCTTATTGGGAACAACCAGTTTAAAACGCGTGTGCGATAATTGTTTAAAAAGAAACTTACTGTTAGGAAGATAATGCAGCTATCTTAATAGAGCACAATTTTCTGTTCATAAATACATATTTACTAATACAAATGCTTCATAACCGAAACGATTGCATTAGATGAAACGTATCGTGCAAATAAGAAGCAGCCCTCCTTTGCTGAACGCCGTAGCACAACAGAAAGTAAAATGGCCAGCACGAGAGCGGCTGCGGAAATAGTTGTTGCCTTGGCCACTAGATGTCACAAGCTGTCACTACCGAAGACATTTCGCGCTGTTTTCAAACTTTTTATGCTAGAAAATGAGAGTGGGCTTTATTAGGAACCGGGCCTTATTTGGCACATGTACCTTATTTGACGCACTCTGACATTGAGCAGACTTTTGGTGGAGGTTTGTTGTCCTTTGACATTCCCTCCAAACTTACATGTTAAATTTTTGCTTGTGATATGGACCTTACTTTTTGTTTTGACCTTACTTTTTATGCAGATTTTCATGAACGACTATTGTGTGTTTGTGTTTGAAATTTAGGATGCACTTTGGCCTCCTGTGTTTTAGATTTTCAGTGGGGCAGTTCCCTAGGTTGTTTATTAGTTGGTTGTCAGAGTGACTTGCGGTTTGGTAAAATGCTGCCGCGAGTTCTCAGAATCTTTCTTTTAACATCTTCACTTCCGTTGCCTCGTGGGTGTCGGCAGTGGGGAAGCGCGTCCTAACGTGAATTTCCCGTCTGAGTGCCTCATTTTGGACTCTCTGCAGCCTCTGCAAGTGCGTTTTGGCTGCATAGCCCCAGACTGGGCAGGCATACTCGATGATAGGGCGGACAAGCGTACAGTACGGCCTCACTCCTGTAGTTGCCGCCAAACTGCTTTGGATGTGTAGAAGGGGGTAAATGTCGTTGAGTCTGGTGCTGGCCTTTCTTCTGATGTCGATATGTGTGCGCCATATCAGTCTTTTGTCAAGGGTGACACCCAGCTATTTGGCCGTAGCCCTCCATGGGATGTCATGTCTGTGTAGTCGTACTTGTCTGATGCAATCCTGCCCACCGCCTACGACACGTTTGCCTCTCCTTTGGGTGAGCATTAACGCTTGTGTTTCCTCCCCATTTATTGCTATCCGCCGTTTCCTGGCCCAGGCTTCCGTCTAGTGTAGTAAATTTTGTAGTCTCGCAGTAACCATCCTCCTATTTGTGCTAACGGTGAAGAATGCCGTGTCATCGGCGTATTGGGCTGTCTGGATCTGTGCGGCAGACAGTGTGTCGGCCGTGTACAGGTTGTACAGTACCGAGCCCTGTGGTACCCCAGCCCTGTTGGTGCGCTTTGAGGACCTCGCAGTGTCCACTTTGAAGCAAAATGTGCGGTTGGCTAGGTAGCTCTTCAGGAGCTTAACGACATGGCCAGGGAATCCTAACGTGTACAATTTGTACAGTAGTCCGGTGTCCCACAAACTGTCAAAAGCCTTGGCTACGTCTTGCAGCAGTAGGCCACAGTAGCCTTTCCGGTTA
This sequence comes from Schistocerca piceifrons, assembly GCF_021461385.2. NCBI lineage: Eukaryota > Metazoa > Arthropoda > Insecta > Orthoptera > Acrididae > Schistocerca > Schistocerca piceifrons. Next base: position 448,229,851 of record NC_060145.1, read on the forward strand.
AAGGCTTCTGTGGCGGCTTCGACCACTCACTTGAGTTGTTGGGGTGCTGAGTGTTGGTTGCGAAATCCGAACTGGAATTTGGGGAGCATGTTCTCTCTCCGTAAGTGCCTGTCTATGCGCACTAAGAGGAGGCGCTCGTACAGCTTACTCAGTGTTGGGAGTAGGCTTATGGGGCGGTGGTGCTGGGGAAAGATGGGATCTTTTCCAGGCTTAGCGATCGCGACCACTTCCGCGTGTTTCCAGTATTTCGGGAATTTTTGTGACCGCGTGATTTCGTTGAACGTTTCTGTCAGTTTTTCTATCGGTAGCTGGGCAGTTGCTTAAGCAGTTCATTGGTGAGGAGATCGTGACCTGGGGCTTTCTTTTTGGGCAGCGATATGACGGGTTTCGCTACCTCCTCCGTTGAACAGGCAGGTGGATCGTCATTGACGTCGTCATCCGCCGCCAGAAATGCAGTTACTTGTCTGCGGATCATTCTTTCATGTTCGTGATCCTGCGCCTCGGAGAGTGCGTTGGCTTTATGTTGGGCGGTGAACACTAGTCCTCTCTCGCCGTGCATCCTTGCGCGTCTTTTAGTCAACTGCTTGGTGGCTTGCCATAGGCTGTTATCCTGCACTTTGGGAGCTGTAAGGCGGTTTGACCATTGCTGGTTTCTGTGCTCAGTGAGCGCTACTCTAAGTTCTCTCTGTAAACTAATGAGCAGCCTCCTGGTTATCGGATTTCGCGTCAGTTCCCATTCCTTCGCGGTCCTGTTTTTGTGCCTGATCTGCGGAAGCAGCTGGGGAGGCATTGGTGATTGCTATATCGATTACATCCGGTTTGTTTCTGTGAAAGTGTGTGGGCTCTTCGGGGGCCCACACGTGCATGTGGTGGATGCGCGCGATGCTTTTTAACTGTCGGCCAGCTTGGTTCGTCGTCCTGGAGTTCCAGTCGGATTGCTTGGAGTTAAGGTCTCCTCCAAGTATCAGCTTGCCTCCAATTTGTCCAAATTTGACGATGTCGTCTTCATATAACCTGTGGTTTTTGGGTTGTCGATATGGTGACACCTCAGTTGCCGAGTCGGTGGATGTCTGTACCTCTAGTGCTACTGTTTCCAACTGCGTCATTTCTGGTGTATGAATCTGGTGGTGCGGTATCCCCTTTTTATATAGATTGCTACCCCGCCCCCTGCAGTTGGTCGGTCTCGTCTGTAGCAGAGGTAGTTTGGTGCAGAAACTCTGATTACCGGTTTCAGGTTGGTCTCCTGCACCATGCATATGTCTATTTCTTCAGCTCGCGCATTTTGGCTCGTCTTGGAGCGTCGTTCGGCACTCCCTGGACGCGAGGCTTGCAGCGCTCCGCACGCAGCGTGGCGGCGTGTCACAATAATAATTAACATGCCCGATAATTTGGCAGTTGAAGCACTGAGGTGCCATCGATCTATGAGTGGTTCGGTCGTTATTCCGAGGCCCATCAGTCGGGTTTCCTGGAACAGCTTCCGGTGCTGTGGAGTGTCAGTTGATGTGGGACAGTAGAGTGGGTCTCGGTTATTTGAGCCCTGTTTGCGCACAGATCTTACGTCGTATCCTTTCGCCGTTATGGCGTCTTTGATATCGGTGTCTACTGTGCGACTGTTGGTATGTGTAGTCTAGTGTGGTGTTTTGTGCTCTTTTAGAGTGTTTTTCACGGTAGTGTAGTCATCCGACGTTTTCAGTGTGATTTTGATCTTATCACCGCCGGCGGATTTTGCGTGGAAGCGTTCGTCGCCTATGGCGGCGGTGATAATATTGTACATCTTTTTGTAATAGTCTGGGAATGTGGCAGTTATTGGTGGCAGTTTTTCGTGTTCTGGTTGGTGTGTATTTTGTTGTGTCGTTGGTGGTGGAGTTGCGTGATGTGTTTGCGCGTCTTCGTCGAGCGCGGCGAATTTGTTTTGTGTGGCGCAGGCAGTGCCGGCCGCGGCTGGTGGCGGCGTGGCCCTGGCCGTGCGCCGCGCCAATTCGAAGGTCCCGTTAGCTTCCGGCTCTTTGGTTGTGGCAGGCGCGCGGTCTGTAGCGGCGATGGTGCCTGTGAGTGCCGGCTCTGGGGCGAGTCCGTGGCCGGTGTGTCGTGTATTTGGGAGGACGTACTTGGTTTTGGTTCGTCGTTTGTAACTGTAGTCTCGTCTGTCACTGATGCTTCTGCGGGAGACGCGTCCGTCACACTCGACTCCCTCGCAGATTCGTTGCTTGGGCCTGGAGTGGCCGTCTCTGCAGCTGTGTCCGTCCTATCTGTGGCTGTTTGTGTTTGAAACACTGGGGCGGGGGGGGGGGGGGGGGAGCTCGGGTACCCCTACTACTCCCTTGGGTGACTTGGCGCGCTTTCATTTCTCTCTGACGAGCAATTTTGCCGTCGTCTTTGGGAGGATTTTTCTTTCGGCTTTCCTCTCGATTTCCCTGGTGTATTTCGTGTCCTGTTTTGCCTGTTCCCTGCGCTGTTCTAGTCTCCTCCTCTCCCTACGTTTTTCGGTTCTCATAACCCTCTGCATCAGCTTCCTCTCCTCTTCAGGGTCGAAGTGTGGGAGGACATTCTGTATTAACGGGTTGTTGAGTATAGAGCCCAGTCTCCTGTGGTCCCTCCTTTCTACTGTAAAACTCGTCCCTGCTCTCGTGACGTCGATCTCTACCGAGTCCTCCATCTCCGCGCGCGCGGTGGGAGTGGCAAAGTCAAGGGCTGCCAAAGGATTGCTGAGTGCGGCCTTTGTTGGCACCGTTATACGTTTCCGGCCAACACTCAGCCCTAACGCCTGACGTGCGCGGGTATACTGGCCGGGGAGCAGTTCCTGACGGATCTGGTCGTCTTCCAGGCCCTGACACGCAAATGCCCTACTTCTCGGGGTACCAGGGAGATACCCGGCGGCAGCTGAGGCGCTCGAACTGGACGGCAAAGCGGCCCGCGGCAACAAGAAGACGCGCCTCGCGTCGCGGCAGTGGTAACTGCAACGACTCTCAAGGCGTTGCTCCAACTCGCCGAACACAACTACAGTTTTCTCAACGGAACACGCGTGTGTTCGCACCGGCTGCTGCTCAGCGTATGCTGAGTGTCTCCGTCGTCGTCGTGCGAATTGATGCTCTCCAGTGTGGCCGGTTGCCGACTGCTCTACCACGTTGGTCATAAAATGTTGTCGCTGCTTCTCTGAAGCTTTGCCGCAGCGGCTCGATACCAACGACGTGGTGGAGCTCCTCGGTAGGGATATCCTTAGGTAGATGGAGAGTAAGACGTAACGCCCTGTTTTGAATTGTTTGCAGGCGTTTTAGTTTGGTGTCGGCCGTGTTGCCCCAGACGACCACAGCGTACTCCAGTAGCGGTCGTATGACGTCCTTATACAGAGTGAGGCCGACGTCTTCGGGTAGCGTTGTCGTGGGGCTGAGCACTGGGCAGAGCGGCCTCAATCTACCCAGTGCCTTTCCTCTGATTGCTTCTGCATGTTGCTGCCATGTGAGACGCCGGTCTAATGTGACGACTAAGTATTTGGCGGTGTGGTTCCAAGGTACTGGCACACCACACACCGAGACTGTCGGCACGTCTTGGCGGATGGAGCGATTGGTGATGATTATCGCCTGACTCTTTTCTCCGTTATAGGCGAGCCGCTACTTTCTTGCCCACTCTGTGAGTTCGTCTGTGGCCGCCTGTAGATGCCGCTGCAGGACGTCGACGCTCCAGCTACTGCTGTAGATCGCCGTGTCGTTCGCGTGGAGTGCCGTCTGGACGCGGTTCGTGCGTGGCAGGTCGGCGGTGTAGAGGGAGTAAAGCGTCGGGCCGATGTAGAGACTTGAGGTACACCCGCAAGTATTCGGCGCTCCGTGGAAATTCCACTGGCTGCACGGACGTGAAACGTCCTTTCCTGCAGGTGGCTCTGCAGGAGCATCACGTGTGACACAGGTACCCCCATCACAAGAAGCTCGTACTGGAGACCGTCATGCCATACGGAGTCGAAGGCACGAGACACGTCCAGCAAGAGAGCGCCGAAATACTTACGTCGGTCAACGGCTCCGAACGCTTCCTCCGTCAGGCGCAGCAGCTGGTGCGTCGTCGCGTGTTCCCGACGGAACCCGACCTGCTCGTCGGGGAGAAGTCCTTCGGCGTTTACGTGGGCCAGCAGGCGGACCAGGTACAGGCGTTCCAAGATCTTGGAAGTTGCTGGGAGAAGACCGATGGGGCGGTAGTTTTGCGCAATGCGTGTGTCCTTGCCTGGCTTAAGCAAGGCGACTACCTTCAGCATGCTACTAAACAGGCTGGATACTCGCTGGAACGCAAAATCCCGTTGAAGATGGCCGCAAGATGATGTGCTGCGGTGTCGGGAAGCTGCTTCAGCATCAGGTTGGTGATATTGTCAGCTCCGCCTGCTTTCTTGCGCTGAAGGGGGCGAAGCTGGAGTTGCACTTCTTCCGACGAGACAGGCAGAATCTCATCGTCCTGTGCACGTTCACGTAGGAAGGCTGGTAGGCGGTCTGCGACGAGGCGGATGTGCTCTTCGTCAATTGGTTCAGCCATTGGGGTGACATTTGCAGCGAAAGCATCAGCCAGTGCATTAGGCTTGGCGTCTGGTTCGGTAACAAACCTGTTACCCACTAGCAGAGCTGGTATGGGCTGCGTGCGGCGTAGGAAGCTTTTCATGGACTTCCACGCCGTCCCGTCCTCGATATTTAGTTGTTCTATTTTCGCAGCCCATTCGGCGTTTCGGTGCGTTTCCACGTCCGCCCCGATGTGGCGGCGCATGCGATTTAATTCCCCCTTGGTGCGCGGGTTTCTCGTGAGCTGCCATTCGCGTTGGAGCCTGTTTTTGGCAGCTATGGCGTCTCGGGTGCATTGCGGGAGTTGGTGAGGGAAGTGTACTTCGCGGCCGTGGCTGCATCTGTGATGGCTTGTGACAGGTGCTGTAATGCGGCCTCGGCGTCGACGTCGGGGAATGTCGTGAGGGCTTTCGTCACGTTCGCTCGGTACTCTTCCCAGTTTATGCCTCTTAGGTCGAGTCCTCTGCGTTGCAACGGTGTGACGTCAGCGTTGAGCATGAAGATGACTGGCAAGTGGGCGGACGCGAGTGCCGTTCGCGTGCTGGCCGCCACTTGCTGCCGTGTGTCTTTTAGTATGATGAAGTCCACCACGTCCTCCCGTCCGCGTGTTGGATAGATCGTTGCGTCGTGAGGTCCTACTGCGACCGCGTCGTGACGCTCTATGACGGGTTGTAGCCGTCTGCCGCTGTTGTTGGTGAGGCAGCTATTCCATGCCACGTGCCTTGCTTTCCAGTCGCCTCCAAGTATAAGGTTTACTTGGAGGGACATGAGTTTGTTGGCGTCCGCGACATCTAGTTGTCCGCGCGGCGGCCTCTAGACTGCAAACAAGGTGTTTCTGCCGTGCACAGTGTCGACTGCGACGTCTGCTAGCATGTCAGCTTTTCCTTTAGGTCGATAAGCTGTTCGTGAAGTGGCTGACTGTTTGCCACCCGAGTGGATCGGGTGTGAAGCTGCGGAGCTTGTCTGCCCATCGCTGGCTACGATGTGCATCAACGCCGGCTCTGATTTCTCGCCGGAGTTGGTTGATACGACGCTTGAGAGCTGCATTGCGCGTGAGGCGCCATTCTCTGCATAGTCGGTTTCGCGTCCGGATGGAGGCGGGGATGTCCGGTGGCAGGCTGGGCACCACAGGGCGAAGCTGCGGCGGCGGTGTGGCTTCATGTAGGGCGTCGGTGACAATGTCTGTGAGTCGGTTAAATGAATCTTCAGTGAGGTCTTCGTCGTCAATGTCGGTGAACGCAGAGTCTACATGTTCGCGGAAGCGATCCCAGTTAGTTCGTCGTAAATTTAGTCGTCCAGGTACGTGTTCTGCTGTCACTCTCAGGCTGAAGAGGACCGGAAGGTGGTCGGAATTGAGTCCGTGTATCACGTCGGCGTCTAGGAATTGTGGAATTCCTTTCGTGATTATGATGTCAATGCATCTGGCACACCCCGCGAGGGATAGCATGTAGGCTGTTCAGGGCCACACGCATGGGCGTGGGCTTCTTCAAGTGCCTGGAGGTGAATTCGACCACTCCAGCTTGTTACTGTCGAGTTCCATGCGGCGTGCTTCCATTTCAAACCTCCTGCTATGATGAGTTTGCCTGGCACACGTAGGAGCGATCTTGCGTCTTCAAGAGTGATGATTCTTCGTGGACTGCGGTAGACCGAGATGAATTTGATGGGTCCTGTTCGAGTTTCGAGAAGAACTGCCGATGCTTCGATGTGCTGAGTGATGGGCGGATGATCTTCGTGATGTTGGATGGAGTTGCGGATGAAGATGGCGGTGCCCCCTGCGTGAGTCTGTAACAACGATAACTTGCAGTATTGCTGCGTATGCCTGGCTTTAGGAACGTCTCGTTGACGAGACAAACATCAATGTTGTAATTGTACAGGAACTGTTGCAGTTCGGCGATGTCTTGAGTAAGGTTGTTTGCATTATAAGCAACAATCCTTAGTTCATCCAGCCTTGGCGCTCTAGGCATGCTGGGGTGTTCTTGCAGCTTCGATGGCTGCCGTGACGGCTCTTGAGACCGCCGTGTCGACTGCGGCGGCGATGATGTTGGGCACCTGTGTTAGCTGCTTTGTAACATCAGCCAAGGTGGTGACGATGCTTGTTAGTAATTTAATGATATCTGCGTCGTTCTGTGGAGCTGTTTGAGGCTGTTGGCGCTGCCTTTTGGAGGCAGGTATTCGTGCTGGTGCAGTAGGAGCAGCTTCTGTTTGTTGAGCAGAGGCTGCAGCAGCGTAGGCCGTTGTTAGCCGTGCCTGGGCCGGGTTGCGAGTACGTAATGTAGGCCAGCAGCGTCCATCAGCAGGAGGCGGCGGTGGTGGCGGTGGTTGCCGTCGCGGTTGCGTTGTGGAAGTGTTCTTAAGTGGTGGTAGTCCTCTTCTCCTCCTGCTGTCCTCCTTATGCTTCGGACAAGACCGGAAGTTTGCTGTATGAGGGCCGCCGCAGAGTCCGCATGTCGGTGCTTTTCCCTCTTGAAGTGTGCACGTTCGGCTGTCATGCGCACCGCCGCATTTGACGCACATAATCGGCATCGTACATAGACGGGCGACGTGTCCGAAGCCCTGGCAGCGGAAGCGCTGTATTGTGCCCCGCGTCTTTCGCAGCTTTTCAACTGTGACCGTTAAATTGAATAATCGCGTAACATTGAAAATGCCGCGATGCTGTGGAGTGTTCTTTAGTATGACAACTCAGTGTCCATAAAGTTGGTTAGTGCCTGGCATGTGATGGGATACGTTGCTTCCAAAGTGGACTACCATCTCCTCCAGCTCTTCTTTTACATCTTCGTGCGGTAGTCTCTTGGGAATTCCTTTGATCAGGGCTTTGATGGTAGGCGGTCTATCCGCCTGGAAAGTGTAGTTCGGGATTCCCTGTTTCCCGAGCGTGTCCATTACTAGTAGGGTAGACTGGGAATGGTTGTGACTATTTTCATTTGATTCCCTATATTGTTGTTACTATGCGAGTTAGATGGAGTAAAGATGTTTTTTATAGTACAGTGTACATTTGTCTAAATGAAAATATTAAAATTTTGTCGCTAGTTACAGTGGTTATCTCATAGGAGCAAATTAAAAAAAAAAAAAGAAAAATGTCACAACCGACCACACCCCAGGGGCGGTTGTGACAGTACCTGGGGTCGGTAGTGACACGTTAAATATTGCATCAAAATAATATAAAATCAGTTTTGTTGCAACTAATATCTAACATAATAGCAACATAATCTTCTGTAAAAATTTAACTTTCATGCAACAAAAGAAATATAATCTTGGAACACTTTAATAGCTTGTTATTAATAAGGAACTCTAGCACCTATAGCTGTTATTATAACAGTCATCATATTGCAATCAGCAAAAGAATTTAACTAAAATATCAAACTATACAATATAATAACTGTGTTGACATACAAAACATATAAATAAACAGGCATTATAAAAACCAGTGAAACAAAAATCTTAAAATATCATATTCAAGGAACATCTAAGCATTTGTGTAAATATGATCACAAAAAACAAATAACAGCAGAAATATAAGGTTGATTCTTAGTTCTAAAAGTACAAAAGTACGACACTGAGATCTAGTCTGACTCATCACAATTATGACAAATGAAAGCAATGTGATTCCATTTTCTTTACAAAAGTCCAGTGTGTTGATGTGGATGTGTGAGGAATGGTTATCCAGCAATAGCAACACTTTATGCGTTTGAGAAGCATTAGAGAATTTCTTAAAATGTTGGAGAAATACTAAGAACGATTCATCTTGCATCCATCCTGAAGGATTTGCAGTCCCAATTGATCATACAGACCCATCCCTAACTAAATGATAACGATAACGAACTCGTGGAAATATAAATAGAGGAGGCATAGTATTCCCCAAGGCATTTACTGCAAAAGCAACTGTGACTAATGTGCCTCGCTCAGCTGAAGTAAGAGCTCCCACTTGTCTTGCTACTACCTTGTCAGGCTTTTGGACAGTAGTGACGCCTGTTTCGTCAACATTGTATATATCCTGCGGTTCATATTTGTCTGTCCATAACAGTTTGCAAATTGTCATAAAAAGCTTTTACATTTGTTTTATTAAACCTCGTTGCTCTTGAAAGGCTAGTTGCTTGAGCTACGCGAACAGAGAGTGAGGGATTTATATTCATGAATGAACGAAACCATTCCTCGCCAGTCATCTCATTCTCGAGCCAAGTAGCAGGTCGCTTCAGATTTTATTTAGTACAAAGTTCGAAAGCTAGCTTCCGCACCTCTTTCGGAGAAAGGCCAAAATATATTTCTGCGCATCGTGTTATATAAAGTGCCAGCTGCTGTTCCTGCTCCTCAGAGAACACTTTATTATGTGCGCCATATCCCATGCTGACGCTCTCTTCATTCTGGCCTGCAGTGACTCCATCGCGTTTACGAATGTATCGTAGCAAAGACATGCGATTAACTTCGTGCATTTCCGCGGCTCTGCGTATAGAACTCCCGTTTTTCCACTTCTTTATAAGCGTCTTCATATTTTGTAATGTCACACTGCCCTCTGTCAGTCTTCCTCAATCTCTTTCTGGGCATCTAGAAAAAATAATTATCTTCGTGTCACAACGGTACCCAGAAAACATGTCACAACCGTACCCAACGCACTCCTCCACAAGAAAAACATCGCAATGGCAATAGAAAATTTTCTACGTGCGATGTAATCACTGATATTAAACTACTAATGTTTAACGTTTAACGAGAAGAAACTCTCATTACTTTATCAGTACACATATAGCAACAATCATTAAATGAAATGGAATCAAGAAACTTACTTTTGACTGTTGAAAAGTAATGTGTCATAGTATTGCGTCAGCCGTCGCGCGACAATAACGGTAGCAACGGTCTACAAGTCCAGACAGGCACGCCGCTTTTGTCTCCCTCCCACTCTCCACATTATTCATTTTTGTTTGGCTAATATGGCGACTGTCACAACCGTACCCTGGCACAACCGTACCTAGTCTACCCTACATAATCCTCTGTGGACGACAATATGAGCTTTAATAGGTCCTCCCCGATCTGCTTCACCGTAAATGACTGTTTACAATTGTCTTTCAGCCAGTTACGCAGCTTCTTATAGTCCTGCTTAAATTGCAGGACGATCGGCGGCACTTTTCTAGAGCTGCAGTTGGCGGTGCTTGGTCGGGCGTGGTGTTTTCGCCGGCGTCTTCTTCCTGATGCTGTTCTGCTTCCTCAGGGCGCTGCTGCTCGGCGCGGCCGCGCCGGTGGGCTGCCAGGGATGCAATGCCTTCATTTAAAGTCGCTCCCGTTCCTTGCAGTGGCTGGTAGCGATTGGAAACTTGTAGTTCCCGAGCAACAATGAGCGGTCTAGGACGCGCTTGCTTCTTGGCCGGAATCCGTCAGTGGGCGGCTCGTCCCGCACAAATAGTCTATCAGTTGTGCGTGGGCGAGATCTTCTCACCCTCTCATCTTCACGACGACGCGCAATGCGTTCGTCTGCAGCGTTGTCGGCATCCGTGTCATAATTGTAGTCCATCTCGGCGTCCTGTAGCTGCTCCGCAGCGTGGGTACTATTACTTCCCCCCGCTGCGGGTCGGTTCGTCATCGGTGTGTCGGCTGATGGCGGGGCGGCCGACAGGGCAGGCCCCGCCGGACCGCGGCCGGCCGACACGTGATCGCTCGCTTCTCGCGCACGCGCAGACACCCCCTCCGTCATGTGCGACATCTCAGTCGGCACTTCTCCATCCGCTTACTTAAGGCTAACTTAAATTAGCTGCTTTGTGCAGAGTTTACCTTGCGGCATTTTCTGCTTCTGCTGAGGTGGTGTGTGTTTATGTTATCATCTTTATTTTTGTGTGGCATCTGTGGGTGCGGGACGTTGTGGTTTCATCAGTTTTGGGGTTTTCTTGGTCTTCAGGTCATGATGGGGGATGGCAGTGCTTTTCTGCTTTCAGTCTTCATCGGTCTAGCATGGCCACTGGTCGTCTAGGTAGAGTCGAAATACGAGAAGGCTGTTCTCCGGCGACAGCTCCGATTGTTCGTTTAGGAATGGGTAGAGGGCGCCGATCCGTTGAATGACCTTTATCCTCACATTTTCAATGTGAGGCTTCCACGTCAACCTTTTATCCATGAGGACCCCCAGGTAGCGGACGGTGTCACTCCATGGAATTTCAACATCGTAGAGGCGGGGTCTTCTTTCCGGTGCAGTCCACTTCCTCGTGAAGACAATGGCCTGTGTCTTCGCCGGGTTAAACGCAATGCGCCATTTTGCAGCCCAATCTTGCGAGGCGTGGCAAGCTGCGTGAAGGCGAGGGATCAGCACCTCGCGAGTCGGCACTTCGCCAGCGCGTGCTCCGTCCACCTTCTTATGGCTATTTTATAGCTATGTGGCGCAGGGTTTACTTGTTAAGCATTGCCTGCTTCTTTTGGGGTTGGCGTGTGGGGTCTGTGCTTCTTTATTTTTATGTGTATCTGGTGTGTGTGTGGGACGGGTGTTGAACTTCTTTGCATTATTGCGTTACGGAGTTTTGTTATGTCGTCAATATTTGGTTTCTTCTGAGCCTTTCATGGCTGCAATTGTTCGTCTTGTTGTTACGTCGTTTTTATCGGTCCAGTAGTGCTATTGGTCTCTTGTATCGATCTCGTGGGTTCTGTGGTGCTCCTAATGCTCGTATGAGTGGGTTGTCGGCTTCTTGTGTCTTGCTGTAGAATCGTCGTGGCAGGTCTTGGTGTCTCTGCATTACTTCAAGTTCTTCTGCAGCTTCCTGTAGGTAGCGGTGCGGGAACTGTGAGTGTACGTGAAAGATGCGTCGGAGAATTTTGTTTTGGAGAGACTGGAGTCGTTGGATGTGCGTCTTTGCTGCACATCCCCAGACTTCGGAGGTGTAATCCATGATGTACATCCTGAAGATTAAAATTCCGTTTTCCACTGAGAGGTCAGAGTCTTCGTTAATGAGGGCGTACAATGCCCCTATCCTCTGGTTTACTTTCGCTCTCACGTCTTCCATGTGGAGTTTCCATGTCAGTCGTTTGTCCAAGATGACTCCCAGGTATCTGGCGGAGACGTCCCACGGTAGTTCTACGTCGTAAAGTCGTAGATGGCGTGCAGGCATGGTCTTACGTCGGGTGAATATGACGGCTTGAGTCTCGGTCGGGTTGAAGCTGATGCGCCACTTGGCAGCCCATTGCTCAAGGGCGTTAAGAGAGCTCTGAAGGCGAGGCACGAGGGCTTCTCTCCATCTGCTTCTCGTGAAGATCATCGTGTCGTCTGCGTAAATGGCTTTTTCCACCCTCGGCTGCGATGGGATGTCGGAGGTGAATATCGAGTACAGGACTGGACCAAGGATGGATCCTTGCGGCACTCCGGCTTTTATATGGCGATCTGTTGATATTGAGTTGTCAATCCGGTCAGCTAACGTGCGATTCTTCAGGTAGGAGGCTATTAGTCGGATGTATGGCTTCGGAAATTGTAGTCTGTTGAGTTTCCAGATGAGGCCTTTGTGCCAGACAGTGTCAAAGGCTTTGGTGACGTCGAGCAGTACGGCGCCGCAGAGTTCCTTCTTGTTAAATGCTTCAGTGATGTATTCGGCGGCTCGAAGTATCTGCTGCGGCGTACTGTGTCCGCTGCGGAATCCAAATTGTTCTTGTGGTAGCACTTCATTTCGATTGATGATGTTTTATAGTCTTGGCAGAAGGATGCGTTCGAATAGCTTGCTGATTTGTGGCAGGAGGCTTATAGAACGATAACTCTGTGGGTGGTGGCGATCCTTTCCCGGTTTAGGTACCGCTATAACTATTGAATGCTTCCATTGTGATGGGTATGTGGCGGTGGTGACGATCCAGTTGAATGTGGCTGCGAGTCGCACGATCGCTGTCCAGGGCAGTTGCTTCAAGACACGTCCTTGGATGTCGTCTGCGCCGGGTGGTTTGTTCGAAGGTAATGCCCGGATGCCAGCCTGTACTACTTCTGCGCTGATGGGCGGAATAAGGTCGTCTTCTGCGTCCTCGTCTTCGTCGTCTTGTTGTTGAAGTATGGCGTCTGCTTCTCTTTCAATGGTTGCGATGCGTTGCGGGTCGGTCCTGTCGTTGAGTGGTTGAAAATTTGCTTCGAACGTATCTGCCAGCATGTTGGACTTGTCTTCCGGTCGGTAGGCGGTTCTGTCTTGGTGCTGAAGCGGTGGAATTGTCGTCTTGCGGTTAGTGAAGAAACGTATCATGTGCCAGTGCATTGGGTCAGAAGTGAATACACGAAGTTTGGCCGCCCATTGTTGGTTTCTGTGAGCGACTATGGCAGCTTTGATGTCTCTTCGTAGTCGATTAATTAGCTGCTTGAGGTGCGGATCTCGCGTGACACACCATTCGCGGTTGAGTCGATTCCTGTGTCGTATTGAAGCGAGAATTTCTGGAGGCAGCCCCGGAGTTTGCAGATGCGGCGTCCTCGGCGGTGGTGTGGCATGAGTGAGAGCTTCAGTGATGGAGTCTGTGAATGTTGTGATGGATTCTTCTGTGATGTCCTCCTCGCCTTGCAGCACGTCCACAGAGAAGGTGACATGCTCTCGGAATGCGTCCCAGTTTGTGCGTCTGAGGTTGAGGCGGCCGGTGTGATGATCTGGTGCGATGTGGAGGTAGAAGATGACGGGAAGATGGTTGGAATTGAGCGCTTGGATGACTTCTGCTGTCATGAACTGAGGGATGCCCTTCGTAATGGATATGTCGATGATGTCCGGGCGTCCGCGTGATAGATAGCACGTCGGCTCTTCCGGTCCGCAGACATATGCGTTTGCCTCTTCTGTGGCCTGTAGAAGAAGGCGACCGCTCATATTGGTCGTCAAAGAGTTCCAAGGTGCGTGTTTTGAGTTTAGATCTCCGGCGATGAATAGTCGTCCGGGCGCGTGGAGCAGGTCTCGTGCGTCGTCCAAGTCCAGCACAGCAGTTGTCTTGGGCTGTGGTATACTGATATGAATGTGATGGGTCCGGTTTGCGTCTGCACAGAAACAGCGGTGGCTTCGATGTGGCGGGTGATGGGCGGCTGAACTTCGTGATGAGTGACGGAGCGGCGGATGAAAATGGCGGTTCCTCCTCCGTGCGTCGGTCGGTCCGTCCGGTAGCAACTGTAGTTTGGTATATTTGAACGGATGCCTGGCTTTAGAAATGTCTCGTCGACCATGCAGATGTCGATATTGTAGTCAGTCAGGAATTGCTGCAGTTCCGAAATGTCGTGGGTCAGGTTATCTGCATTGTACGTCATAATGCGTAGTTCTTCGAACCGTGGCGCTCTAGGCATGTTGCTGTGTTGTGACTGCTGTGGTTGCCGGCAAGGCTCTGCTGATCGTTGCCTCAATGGTGGCAGCGATGGTGTGTGGAAGTTGTGCGAGCGTTTTGCTCGCTTCCGCAAGCGTCGGTGCAATTTGCGTGAGCAGAACGTAGACATCAGGTTGTTCTGGCGTAGGTGGCGGCGGTCGTGGTGCTGGAGGTGGCTGCTGTCGATGCATTGTCGGTGCTGCCTGTCTTTGTGGTGCTGGAGGTGGTGGCGGTGGTGCAGTGGGCGGGAGGCCCTGCATCAACGCATCTGCAGCAAAGAGGTCTGCGCGTAGTCGATTTGCACGATGTTGCATAGGTGTGGGCCAGCTTCTCTGGTCCGTAATCGGTGCTGGAGGAGGCGGCGGGCGTTGCCGTCGAGCAGAAGGCTTCATTGGTGGCAGGCCACGGAATCTTCGACTGGCTTCCTTGTGTCTAGGGCAGGTGCGATAGTTGGCAGGATGCGCCCCGCCGCATAGTCCACAGGTTGGTGTGTCTTCTTTCGGTCTCTTGCACTCTCTGCTGTCATGGTCTGCACCGCATTTTACACAGACAGGCGGCATAATACAGTAGCGAGCCACGTGATTGAAACCTTGACAGCGGAAGCATTGAACGTGGCCGCGCGAGCGGCGCAGACGTTCAACCTTGATTGAGAGGTCATAGATTCGTCCCCCCTGCGGGTTCGGGGGTTAGAATAGGCCCGTGGTATTCCTGCCTGTCGTAAGAGGCGACTAAAAGGAGTCTCACATGTTTCGGCCTTATGTGATGGTCCCCTCTCGGGTTTGACCTCCATCTTTCTAAATTATTCCGAAGAGCGAGCCACTTGGGGAAGGGCGCCTTACATGGTGCACTGTATCCGTCGTGCAATTAGACCTTTAGCCGTCTTTCTCGTCGTTGCAATGGTGTCCCACTCGTTTTCGATCTCTTGGGTGATTACCACGCTGCACTCTGCAGTGTTTCTTTTAACTGCGACGACGACCTTGGCCATTTTTGCACCTAAGATCCAGCACGGTAGCCAGCCCGTTGTGGTGGGGCCGCCATGTACCCTCTTGGTTGTAGCCCCCTGACAACACAGGGATCGCTCTACTGATGCCTGCGCCGTTAACTCCCCACGTATGCCAAGGAGTAGATGCCCATCTCCTTGGGGCATCAGGACTCCCGGCAATGGCCGTCCTGCCAGGTGGCTATTGCTGCGGCTGGGTGGCGCCCGTGGGGAGGGCCCTTGGTCGGAGTGGGTGGCATCAGGGCGGATGACCCGCAATGAAGCGTGGTACATCATCTCTCGCTGGCGGCCAGCCGCCAGCAGTCTCTAAGTGTTCTCGGGCTCAATTTCATGCTGAAAAGTACAATCCGAAAACGTTCCCCTCTCTGGCCACGCCGTGGGAGGAACGTAAATCTCAGGATGGCAGTAGCACTTATTCGCCCCGATTCTTAGTTTCTACGAGAGCTGATGGGGAGTCTTTTCTCTCCACAAAGCCTCAGTTCTTCGTCGAGCATTTAGAGGACAAGTTTGGGGAGGTGGAGGGCTTGTCAAAAATGCGCTCTGGATCGGTCCTGATCCAAACGGCATCCTCTGCCCAGTCACGACGGTTAGTTGCTTGTGACAAGTTGGGGGATGTTGCTGTTACGATCACACCACATAAGAGTTTAAATATGGTCCAGGGAGTTATTTACCATAAGGACCTTCTTTTGCAGTCTGATGACGGGCTGCGCGCCAACTTAGAGCGCAGAGGTGTACATTTCGTCCGGCGCGTTCATCGGGGTCCGAAGGAAAATCAGATAGCTACCGGTGCCTTCATCTTGGCCTTCGAGGGTGATACGTTACCGGAAAAGGTCAAGGTGATGGTCTACCGATGTGACGTCAGGCCCTATATTCCTCCCCCGATGCGGTGCTTCAAGTGCTGGAAGTTTGGCCATATGTCTTCCCGCTGCACTTCCAGCCTCACATGTCGAGATTGCGGACGCCCGTCTCATCCCGATACTCCATGTGCCCCGCCTCCCATCTGTGTCAACTGCGGGGAGCACCATTCACCTTGCTCGCCAGACTGCCGAATCTTCCAGAAAGAACGCAAAATCATGGAATATAAGACCCTGGACCGACTGACTTATACTGAGGCCAAACGGAAATACGACCGATTACATCCCGTGCGAATGACGTCATCCTACGCCGCCGCTACAACACCTGTGCTCGCCCCATCAGTTTCACGACTTCCGGCCGGATCGCTGAGTGGTACAACTCCTCCTGCCCCCTTACCAGTGGGGGGCTCTACCCACCGGGTTGCTCCTGCGCCACCTACCTCAGGGGCAACACCATCCCCCCCGTCAGGGACGTCCGTCCCTGCTTCTAAGCCGGAGGAGTGTCCAACTTCTTCGGCTTCTCACGCTCGCAAGGGGTCCCTCGGGTCCCTCCCTTCCCAGGTTTCCACCAGTGGGAAGGCTGACGACCGACAGTGGCGTAAGTGCCCACAATCAGCTGGTCGACGGGCTTCACGATCCTCCTCAGTCCCGGAGACTGAATCGGTGAAGCCCTCCCAGCCAGTTAAACCCAAGGAGCAGCGTGAGAAATCAAAGAAGAGCTCTAAGCCCAAGGAACTCGCGGTGGCAGCCACCCCACCGCCACCTTCCAGATCTGCGTCTGAGGACGAGGTGGAGATCCTGGCGTCCGGTGAGGACCTCGATCTCGCCGGTCCCTCAGACGCCATGGATAGCACTAGCACGGGCGCTCAATCGGAGGCTGCGGGTGACCCAGCGGCGTAATCTGCCTTCCCAGTCCCGTCACGCCTTTCTCCGCCATGGACAATACCATCCTCCAGTGGAACTGCAGCGGTTTCTTCCACCATTTAGCTGAGCTCCGCCAACTTCTCAGCCTTCGCCCTTTCTTCTGCATTGCTCTCCAGGAAACTTGGTTTCCAGCGATGCGAACCCCTGCCCTCCGTGGCTATCGGGGTTATTATAAGAACCGAGCAGCTTATGAAAGGGTGTCTGGTGACGTCTGCATATATGTCCTTCACACTCTGCACAGCGAGTCTGTCCCTCTCCAGACGCCTTTAGAGGCTGTCGCTGTACGCGTGTGGACGCCACAGGCTGTTACCGTCTGCAGTCTTTACATTCCACCGGATGGTGATGTCTCGCCGCCTGTCCTGGCTGCACTGGTCGCCCAATTGCCGCCACCTTTCTTGCTATTGGGCGACTTCAACGCCCATAACCCTCTGTGGGGTGGGTCAGTGGCCACAGGTCGGGGCGCCATCGTTGAGCATTTATTGTCGCAGCTCGATCTCTCGCTGTTAAATGATGGTGCCTTCACACACTTCAGTGTGGCGCATGGCACCGCCATTGACCTTTCCATCTGTAGCCATAGCCTCTTACCATCTGTCCAGTGGAGTGTGCATGACGACCTGTGTGGTAGTGACCACTTTCCGCTCTTTTTGTCACTACCACAGCGTCACTCTTCTGGGCGCCCTAGCAGATGGGCTATGAATAAGGCTGACTGGGATTTGTTCTCCTCCACTGCCTCTTTTGAGCCTCTCTCTACTGCTGACATTGATGCGGTGGTTTAAAACAATCGGTCACCACCGGAATCGTTACTGCCGCCGCGTCTGCCATTCCCCGTTCTTCTGGGTCCCCTCGGCGGAAGGCTGTGCCTTGGTGGTCCCCTGAGATCGCTGAAGCGATTAAAGATCGCCGGCGGGCGCTCCAGCGTCACAAGCGACATCCCTCCATGGACCACCTTATCGCCTTCAAACGGCTGCGTGCGCGGGCCCGCCTCCTCATCCGCCAAGGCAAGAAGGAGTGCTGGGAGCGGTATGTGTCCACCATTGGCCTCCATGTCACTCCCTCGCAGGTCTGGGCCAAGATTCGACGCGTCTACGGCTATCGGACCCCTGCCAGCGTCCCTGCGCTCTCACTGAATGGGGCCGTTTGTACTGACTCTGACGTCATTGCAAATCGCTTAGCAGAGCATTTTGCTATGAGTTCCGCTTCTGCGAATTACCCCCAGGCCTTCCGCTCCATTAAAGGGCGGATGGAACGTCGGAGCCTTTCTTTTCGCACCAACCACCCGGAATCTTACAATGCTCCATTCAGTGAGTGGGAATTTCGCAGTGCCCTAGCTGCTTGCCCTGATACCGCTCCTGGGCCAGATGGCATCCACTGTCAGATGCTGAAGCGCCTTTCAGTGGCCTGCCAGCGGCGCCTTCTCGATCTTTACAACCGTCTTTGGGTCGAGGGGGAGTTTCCGTCGCAATGGCGGGAAGGCATTGTCATCCCCGTTTTGAAACCTGGAAAGACCCCTCTGGAGGTGGACAGCTACCGTCCCATTAGCCTCACCAACGTTCTTTGTATGTTGCTTGAACGGATGGTGAGCCGGCGCTTGCATTGGGTACTGGAGTCTCGGGGCCTTCTGGCTCCGTCTCAGGGTGGGTTCCGTAGAGGCCGCTCCGCCACCGACAATCTGGTGAGCCTGGAGTCGGCCATCCGTACTGCTTTTGCCGCCGTCAGCACCTGGTCGCTGTCTTTTTCGACATGCAGAAGGCGTACGATACGACATGGCGTCATCACATTCTTTCTACGCTTAATGGATGGGGCCTTCGGGGTCCTCTGCCGATTTTTATCCGCAATTTTCTGTCGTGTCGTACCTTCCGCGTGCAAGTCGCGGCCTCGTATAGTTCCTCCCACGTCCAGGAGAACGGTGTGCCACAGGGCTCTGTTTTAAGTGTCTGTCTGTTTTTAATAGCCATTAACGGGCTTGCTGCGGCCGTGGGAAATTCTGTCTCCGCTTCCCTGTATGCTGACGACTTCTGCCTTTATTACAGCTCTACTGGCATTGCAGCTGTTGAACGTCAGCTACAGGGCGCTATCTGTAAGGCGCAGTCTTGGGCTGTAGCGTATGGGTTTCAGTTTTCGGCAGCCAAGACCCGCGTTATGCATTTCTGCCGGCGCCGAACAGTCCATCCTGAGCCGCGGCTTTATCCTGCCGACGAACTCCTTGCTGTGGTGCAGACCCACAGGTTTTTGGGGGTGGTTTTCGATGCCCGGTTGACTTGGCTGCCTCATATCCGGCAGCTTAAACAGACGTGTTGGCGGCATCTAAACGCTCTGAGATGCTTGAGCCACACCCGCTGGGGCGCCGACCGCTCTACCCTGTTGCGGCTCTACCAGGCGTTAATCCAGTCCCGTCTGGATTATGGGAGCCTGGCTTATGGCTCAGCATCCCCATCTGCGTTACGGGTGCTGGACCCAATTCTCCACAGCGGGATACGCCTTGCCACTGGTGCTTTCCGCACCAGCCCTGTGGACAGCGTACTAGTGGAGGCAGGTGTACCTCCACTGCGGTTCCGACGCCAACGTTTGCTGGCCGCTTATGCTGCCCATGTTCTAAGCTCGCCCGGGCATCCAAACTATCGTCTCCTGTTCCCGCGGTCGGTCGTCCGTATGCCAGAACGTCGGCCCCGGTCTGGTTGTACAATAGCGGTCCGCGTCAAAGAGCTTCACTCTGGGCTCCAGGGTTTCACTGTTCCACCTCCTTTCCGGGCTACTTTGCATACACCCCCATGGTGTGTTCGTCGCCCTAGCCTTCGGCTCGACTTGGCACAGGGCCCTAAGGACTCAGTCCCTCCAGAGGCCCTCCGCCGCCGCTTTTATTCCATCCTGGCCACGTATCAGGGCTCCGGTGTTGTTTACACTGACGGTTCGATGGTTGCTGGTCGTGTCGGATATGCGCTCACTCTAGGGGACCATTCCGAACAACGTTCCTTGCCGGCTGGCTGCAGCGTTTACACTGCTGAACTGGTCGCCATCTTTCGTGCCCTAGAGTATATCCGCTCCTGCTCAGGTGAGTCCTTCGTTATCTGTAGCGATTCCCTGAGCGGTTTACGAGCTCTCGACCAGTGTTTCCCTCGTTCTCGTCTGGTGATGGCTATCCACGAGTCTCTGCATACTCTCGCGTGTTGCGGCCGCTCTGTGGTCTTTGTGTGGACCCCCGGTCATGTCGGTATCCCGGGTAACGAACATGTTGACCGCCTGGCGAAAGAGGCCACCAGTAAGCCATCTCTGGACGTTGGCCTCCCAGAGACTGATTTGCGGGCAGTCTTCCGCCGCAAAATCTTGGCGCTATGGGACGATGAATGGCGCGAACTGACAATGCGCAATAAACTCCGTGCTGTCAAGGAGACGACGGCTGTGTGGCGGTCATCCCTGCGAGCCACTCGCAGGGACTCAGTAGTTCTTTGCCGGCTCCGCATTGGCCACTCCCGGCTGACACACAGTTATTTACTGCGCCGGGAGGACCCTCCTCTATGTCGCTGTGGGGCAGCTTTGACAGTGGCCCACATTTTGCTGGCCTGCCCGCTTTTAGCTGTGGTCAGGCAGACATTTGCGCTGCCTGCTACGCTCCCTGCCCTTTTAACAGACGACTCCACTATGGCTGACTTAGTTTTACGTTTTATTCGGGCAGGGGGATTTTATCATTTACTCTGAGTGTTTCTGTTTTATTTTCTTGTTTTGTGTTGATTCTGGCCTTTGGCCTATGGTTTTACACTGATTTTTTAATGTGTTTCTAAGTGGTTGGCCTTTCCTTTTTTATGCCTGGTCGGCCAACCACCGTCACACTCTGTGTGGTTTTCGTTTGTTTTGTCTTGTCTTTGTCTCAGTATCTCTTGTTCTGTATCGTCTGTGATCTCTTCTGTTCCTCGTTTTTATTCTCTGTGGGTGTTCTTTGTCTTTGGAAAAAGGGACCGATGACCATAGCAGTCTGGTCCCTTTAATCCCCCAAACCAACCACCCATCATAGATTCGTGTCAGCTGAAAAATGCTGCGGTGGTCTGGCGTGTCAGGCAATATCACGAACTGATGTCCCGTCATCTGATTTGTTCCTGGCATGCGGTGATGTTCTATAAGTGTCGCTATATATCCAAGTTCTTCCAGTTCTTCTTTGACTTCTGCGTGCGTTAATGACACGGGAATTCCTTTAATCAGAGTCTTCAGTGTCGGTGGTCGGACTGCTGGCGTGGTATACATCGCGATGCCGTCTTCCCCGAGTTTTCCCACCACTTTTACGTAATCCTCCGTAGTATTCAGGATCAGTTTGAGCGTTTCCCCGACCGTCTGCTTGACGGTGATAGATGCTTTGCAGTGCTGTTTCAGCCATGTGTGTAGTGTCTTGTATGATTCCTTGTAGCGTATGATTATCGGCGGAATCTTCTGATGCGCTGCATGGGCTGGCCGTTGTGGCGCAGTCGGTTGGTCAGCTTCCATTGACTCATCTTCTTGTCTGTGATCTCTTTCATCCTGTGCGCGTTGTTGCGCTTCTCGTTGCTGCTGTCTTTCTACGAGGTCGGCTGTTGCAGCATTCAATGACGCCCCCGTCCCTTGTAGAGGCTGGTATCTGTTTGATATGTCTAATTCTCTTGCGACTACAACAGGTTGCAGCCGCGCCTGCTTCTTTCTTGGCGGCAGTTGGACGTCGGCGCCGCTTGTGCTTGCGTATGTTAGATGATTGTCGTTCGAGAAGTCACCGTCTCCTCTTCTATGGTGCTTTCCTTCTCTCAGCGCTTCAGCACGTACCATGTTGTCATCGTCATCAGGCAATCCCGGTGTGCAGTCCATTTCGGCGTCCGTAGGCAGCTCCGATGCGAGGGTACTAATACTTCTCCCCTCGCGCCGGGTCGAGTCGTCGTCATAGGTGTGTCGGCTGATGGCGGGGTGGCCGACGGGGCAAGCCCCATCTGACCGCGGCCGGCCGACACGTGATCGCTCGCTTCTCGCCCGCGCGCTAACACCCCCTCCGTACTAGAGTTGGGCAACACGATTCTTTTTCCCGATTCGATTCCTACGATTCAATCTCACATTGCGAATCGATTCCTACGATTCGTTCACGATTCATTCTAGTCTGCGATGGCACGATTCTTACGGAGTGCAAAAAGTTCTACATCTTACTCACAGATGGCAGGACATGTCTGAAATTGTCAATGGGGTTAGAATCGAACTGTGTCATGATATGCCAGAAATAGTTTATTTATGAGTAAACAAAAAAATAGTAATGTTAGTTTTTAAAAATTACATCCATCAAATGCCCTCCTTCTCGAGCGACGCATTCTTGGAGTCGGTCCTTAACGTTCCGCATTGCCCGCTCAAGCACATCACGAGGAATTGATGTGATTTCGGTGTGAATTGCTGCCTTCAACTCCTGAATGGTCCGGGGTTTGTTCATGTAGACCCTTGCTTTTAAATAGCCCCATAAAAAAAAGTCACATACCGTGAGGTCCGGCGAGCGACGGGGCCAATGGACATCTCCATTACGGGAAATCAAACGGCCAGGGAACAGAGCGCGTACAGCTTGCATTGATATCCTAGCGGTATGTGCTGTTGCCCCGTCTTGTTGGAACCACATATTGCCCATGTCGTAATTGTTCTCTTCAAGTTGTGGGAGAAGAAAATCTTCAATCATGTTCACATAACGCTGCGAATTAACAGTAACCGCCTGCTCCCTTTCATTTTCAAAAAAGTAAGGACCAATTATCCCTACCTTAGAAACCCCACACCAAACCGTCACTTTGTCACTATGGAGAGGCCGTTGGTGTAGATCTCTTGGGTTAGTGTCGGCCCAGTAACGGCAATTTTGCTTGTTTACGTATCCGTTAATGTGAAAGTGAGCCTCGTCAGACATCATGATAATCAGGTTTACATCTTCCAATAACTCCAACATCTGTTGGCTAAACTGAAGCCTTTGAAGATGGTCTGTTGGGAGAATCTTCTGTACCAACAGGATTTTATAGGGGTGGAATTTCAGTTCTTCGTTAAGAATCCTTTGAAGGCTCCGACGTGACATTCCAAGAGCTTGAGCACGACGTCTCGTTGATCGACGTGGGCTCGCAGTGACATCGCGTCTCACACGCTCCACGTTCTCAGGCGTTGTTATTGTTGGCGGTCTAGGCGTCCATTTTGGAGCACATGAACCAGTAGTGCGGAAATTATGCACCCAACTCAATATCGTATCTCGCTTAGGAACACTACCGCGAGGTGGGATGTTGAAACGCCGGCGAAAGGCACGCGTCACAGCAACAATTGACTCGTTATTGCGTATGAACTCTTCCACTGCGAAAACACGATGCTCAACGGACCACGTAGCCATCGCGACTGACTGCCAGCCTGCAACTGAAACTTCCCGTCCCCCCCCCCACCACAGGACGAAGTCGCCGAACACCTGGCTCCCCCCCTCCAGACGTACAGTCCACTTCAAAACCACCCGATCCATCTGCGCCGCCCTGTATTTTGCTTGCAATTTGTCTGAGAACTTGCCGCTGTCACTATTATTTGCGTGAGAAGATGTACTTCTAAACAGTAGGATTCAATCGTATACAGCGACATTACTTCAGTAAAATTTAATGTGAATCTGAACACGATAACATTCGAAAACTCGAACTTGAAATTATTAATTAAAAAGCTTTTGTTTAAAGACGGTATTACTTCGTTTGTTCGTTCCGAGCTTCCTTTGTTCACACGCATCCTCCATCTGACTGCCATCTGGCGGTCGTAATCATTTGGCACGACTCGGCATGATTCGGAAGTTGCCTTCGAAGCATAGCGTACTAAGAATCGATGAATCGTTGGAACTTGGAATCGTCACGACTCGGAAACACGCAATCGTTCTTACGATTCTTTTGAACGACGATTCGTCCGTATCACGATTCGATTCATACGATTCTTTATTTAGAGTCGTTCAAATGAACGACTCATTCACGAATCGCCACAACTCTACTCCGTACTGTGCGACATCTCAGTCGGCACTGCCAGCGCGTGCAGCAAGCACAGCTCCCTCAGCCGTCCGCGGCCAGGCGCAAAACCGGCGAGGCGGCAGGCAACAGCGAGGACGACGATGACAGCGGCAGGAGCCGCTGTTGTGGCCGTCATCATTGCCTCTGCAACACGCTGCAGCGTGTCGGCAAGGTGTGCGACCTTGTCAATCGCTGCAGATACAGCAGAGACGGCTGCAACCAGAGTTTTTTCTTGCGCTGCAGTTGCAGCGGCTTGCCTTGGTGCAGCAGAGTAAAGGGCGGCGGCTGGCGTGTTGTCACTCCTGCCTCCCCCGATGTTGTATCCTCCTCTTTACGCATTTTCCCCTCGAGGGGGCACCTGCAGTGGAGAACAGAAGGCGCATCCGCGCCGGCAGGCGTGCCCGAGGGGGCACAAGCGCGCTGCCTTGGTGCAGCAACAGACGGCGCCCGGAACTCCATGACAGAATAGGAATTAACGGAGAGCGGGTCCCGTGGAGACAAACAGCCCGCTATCTAGGTGTCACCCTAGACAGCAAAATGATCTTCAAGACGCACTTGGAAGACAAGAAAACGAAGACCACCAAAGCCATCCATGCCCCATACCCCATCTTGGCCAGCAAGGACATGCTGCCAGCAACGAAACTCAAAATATACAAAGCGATTATACTACCGGCCATGTTATATGGATGTTCCTCCTGGGGCATCACATGCATAACCCACCTCGCAAAGCTCCAGACGCTGCAAAACAGGTGCCTGAAATTGATCCTGAATGCCCCTCCATGGACAAGCACTGACCGAATCCACAGGGAACTGGAGATGCCAAGCATGGCTGAACTCGTAAAGGAGGCAACAACCAGACTAGTAAACAGACTCAGACCAGACCTTGATCAGTTAGAGGTGATCGCTACGTATGAACCGGCACCCTGGCACAAAATCAGGGTACCACTGACCATCATTCGCAACTAAGATACTAGGATCACTACTGTTGAGTATAATGAATACATCAAGAGGGGCCAGGCCGCGGTCTAGGTGGAAACATCAAGCAAGCGTAGGTAGTGCATAGGTTAGAAACATCAAGTAAGGGTAGTTAGTACATAGGTTAGAAACATCAAGTAATTGTAGGTAGTAAATAGGTGAGAAACAGCAAGAAAGTGTAGTTAGTACTTAGGTTAGAAACAACAAGCAAGTGTAGTTAGTACATAGGATAGAAACGTCAAGACATTCTAGGTCAGAAAACGCAAAAATAGTCACTAAATTAGCATGGACACATCAAGAGTATTAGGATAGATAATGAAACCACAAAAACCAGAAAAGAAATAGGCCATAACCAAATCAAGACAACTAACTAGGCCCTAAAGGACCAAATCAGTGCCCAAAGGGACCTCTAAAGAATAAAAAATGGTGCTCCTATTTATTTATAAATAGTGGCCCCAATTAAGTAACCCTACCCGCACACATGAGGGACCAATCGCCTCAGGCGATAGCACCCGTGCCTTCAACACAAATAAAAAAAAAAAAATAATGGGCCAGCACAGTTGTCCGCACACGCGGGCAACAGAGAAGCCATCAAATGCCTGAGAAGGGCTGAGGAGTGGCTTTCGCGGGCTTCGTAGCAGTTTCGAAGCCGTCGTTGTCCACTTTAGAAGCCCGCGCGCGGAGGAGCGTTTTTTGTCCCGGTTTTCGTGTTGTTTTGCGCGTTTTCCTTGCGGAATTTGCGGACGTCCGGGCTGAGGCGTCGTCGTCAGATTTGTGCCCCTTCCTCGAGGCACGTGACGTTGTCGCTTGGGAGCCCGCCTGTGTCTGCTCCGTCTGCATCTCCTCTTCCTCGTTTCCGGTGTCGTCTCCGAGGGGTGCAGCGGCTGCGTGCGGCACGAGTCTCACGAGAAGCTGGAGTGCTTCGTCACTGTCGCCTCCAGCGGCTGCTGCAACGACGCACAACACTCGCGAGACATCGTAAGCGCGGTTTCACTTTCGCGGGTGACGCGATAAGCGTGAGCACGGTTCGTACTGCTACCGTCGACGCCCGTTGGGGGAGGAGTGCTATCAGAGACGCTCGGTAGCGCCTCTGACGTACTCGGCTCGACCCCGTTAGCGTGCAGGGACGCGGCCCTGTCCGCTGGAGCAGTCGGAACCGCATTAGCGGCCTCGGGAGCGGAGTGCTCGGCGCGTGTGTCCGTCTCGCTCGGCATCGCTAACTCGAGTGATCAGCGTCTCCTTGTGATTCAGTTTGGAGTTGCAGCGGATTTCCTACCGCGCTACACCTGGGTTTGTAGAAGTCTATAATAGCTTTTTGCTGTTGTTCCTTCTAATATGTGGTTTCGTTGGCTATGTTGCTCAGCACTGGAGCTTTGAGAATATTCGTGGGTTGGCTTGATTAGTCAAGCTGTAACAAGTCTGGCCACCTGGTGGTGTTTGACCAGTGCGGCCTATGTCCGAGCTCGCGAATCAGAGAGCGTACATGTTTCGTGGAGCGCTGTCTTCAGCGTTGTCTTGACCGTCTTTACTCCTGGAGTGTCGCCAATGGCTTCCGATTTTCTGCCGAGAAGACGGTCTGTATTAACTTCTGGCGCTACAAAGAGTTTCTCCCACCGTCCTTACATCTCGGTCCCGTTGCTCTCCCATTCGTGGAGACAACAAAATTTTTGGGTCTTACATTTGACAGGAAACTTGGCTGGACTCCACATGTGTCATATTTGTCTGCCCCTTGTACCCGTTCCCTAAATGTCCTCCGTGTTCTCAGCGGTACGTCGTGGGGAGCGGATCGAACCGCCCTACTTCGGCTATATCGGTCTATCGTTCGCTCAAAGCTGGATTATGGGAGCCTTGTATACTCCTCTGCACGACCGTCCATCTTATGCCGCCTCAACTCTATACAACATCGGGGCTTACGTCTTGCGATCGGAGCGTTCTATGCTAGTCCTGTCGAGAGTCTTCATGATGAAGCCGATGAATTGCCACTAACCTACCGGCGCGATATACTGCTTTGTCGGTATGCCTGTCGGCTATTATCAATGCCCGACCACCCGTCTTATCGTTCCTGTTTTGACGACTCTCTCGACCGTCAATACGCGTTGTATGTATCTTCCCTGCTACCCCCTGGAGTTCGCTTTCGTCGCCTCTTTCAGCAACTTGATTTTCCACTCCCTGCAACCTTTGGGCTGCGTTCACACTGCCGGCCGGGCCGGGCCGGGCCGGGCTGGGCTGACGCATACTGGCTCGGCTCGTGCCTAGCCAGCTCAGGCCGAGGAGTAGTGCATTCACATTGCGCGCCGCGCCGAGCCGGGACGGCGAAATGGGGGAAAATCCACTTCTCCGATTTTCATGTTTTAAAAATTCTTAGCGGTATATAAGACTTCGCCACATCGTTTTATGAACTTTTTTTCCTTAAAAGCTTTACTTACGTCGTGAAAAAAGAAAAAGTCTACTTTTCGTTTCGCGTGATTTCTTACTTTCGTAACGCTTCCCAACCGATTTTGAAGAAAATATGCGGCTAAAAAATCTGATTTTTGTACGCGTGGTAGTGCAACATCTTAGCTTCGTATTGAATCATTTATCTTTCCATATTTCTGAACAGTCATTGTGAAATGATGCTATTTGTCAACGTTGTGCACTTGATTTACAAATCTTGTAGTGAAAAAGTTATGTAGCGGGTAGCTTACTGTTAAATCCGTTTTAGACCATACATTGTTGGGAATGAAATGTAGCTAAAAGTACCAAAAAGTTTTTGAAATGATAATGACACTGATATCTGTCACTGGTCTCAAGCAATGCGAGCTATTCAGTGGCGTCAGTGCCGCGTCCGCAAGCCACGGAGTTCGCGCGGTTACAGCTTGGTTTAGTGTAGTCATATAATGCAGGACAGAAAAAACTAATTACTAGTGATCAGCGCAGACCTAGTGCCGGTCCCTCTTATTATTTTAATGGTCTCATTCTCTAGATAAATCCAAATGTATAAGAATTTTTCCCTCGGCTACTGGACAATCATCTGCTATGCTTTTATAATTGGCCACACGTCGCATCAGAAAAGACAAACAATTATTTGTCATCAACATCCTACAATTAGTATGATGTACATTTCGTATTTCGAACTAAAAGATATCTGAAGCGCAATTTTGTAGTCTCGTTGTCTACTTTGACGGAAAAAGTAATGGAGAGTTAATTAAACTACTGTAGATCGACACAGATGTGCGTTTCATTGTTCTTCATAGTTTTTTATTTTTTATTTTTTTTTTCTTCCTTGGCGGGCTGCGCTGCACTGTCAAGGTAATCCCCACTCTTTGGCTAAATGGCTGGCCGGAGGCCAAATAAATAAATTTAAAAAGATCCCCACCCTTCGACAGCTGACAAGCAAGTCAGTAGAAAACGCAGCTGCAGTCAACAGTTGCTCGCCTTTAGCTAGTCTGTGCTGTCGTGTAGAACAATGTCTTCACTCTTTTATTGGTATTGTTTTGACTCTGCAGTAACTCGTCGAGTTTTGAAGTACAGAAGAACTAGGAGGTTATGGGTTCATCCCATAAATAGCGACAGACATTTAGGAGAGTTTTTTTTCTTTATATGAAGAACTTAAAAACTGTCCTGAAAAATTTTATTCAAATTATAGAATGAATCATAATACATTTCAGTATATGCTGTAGAACATTCAAGACAAAATTTCTAAACAGAACACAAATTTTTGCAGGAGTATAACAGCAGAAGAAAAATTGTGTATAACGATAAGGTAAGATTCGTTAGTACACACTTTTTGGTTTGCAGTAGAACTTTGCACAGCATTCACTACATCCAATTAATTGTAGCCATGCTTTTGTATTTTAAATTTCACAAACGCTTACCTCTGAGGGGAAGAGAGTTTATGGGACTCCTGAGAATCATTAGGAAGTAAATAGCTTCGTCATTTTGGGTAATGTCTTGCTGTGCCTTCAACAAAGAACCGCAGAAATACTCCTTCAGAATTTTCCAACTTTTTTCTTCTTTTTTCTTCATGATGCAGCGCTTGGCAGTGGTGATGGTTCATCATGTGGAGCCACTGATGACCTCACAGAATTCTTTTCATTACCTTGTAAGATAGACAGATTGATAGGCGAAGAGTTTTGAGATAATGCCCTTTGACTCAGTGGTTCTATTTCCACTGATAAGGAGCTGCCACAGCATGACTTTACAATGCATTATCATCTGGTAGGGACGCATTTCTGTCCCTCAGTGACACTCATATCTGTCTCCGTTTGCAAGTAAATGCAAACTATTCAGTGGCGGCAATGCCGCGATCGCTGGCAAGCTGTTGTTGTAAATGCATGTAAATACGGTAGATTAAATAAATGAAGTAAAAGTAATTTCGCATGTATCATTATAATAAACGTAATTTTTCCTCACTGATTGTGAAATGTGAGGTAACATCTTAAAATAAAAGACGTGTGCAGTCACACTTGTGATGAAAGCAGAAGGGAGACGTGTGATGCGTGTACTGCAGCAGCTGTAGTGCTGCTCCACAGGCTCGCGCCTGCGGTCGGCTCGCGCCGGCAATATTAAACACTCGGGATGTCGCCGGCTCGGCTCCGGGAGGCTCACGCCGTGTCGGCGCGGCCCGGCCGCCAGTGTGAACACCGCAATTCAAAACCATGTGTTTGATATCGAAGCGGGCGGCGGCCCGGCCAGGCTCGGCTCGGCCCGGCCGGCAGTGTGAACGCAGCCTAAGTATTTGGCGGTGTGGTTCCAAGGTACTGGCATACCACACGCCGAGACTGTTGGCGCGTCCTGACGGATGGAGCGATTGGTGATGATTATCGCCTGACTCTCCGTTATAGGCGAGGCGCTACTTTCTTGCCCACTCTGTGAGCTCGTCTGTGGCCGCCTGTAGACGCTGCTGCAGGACGTCGACGCTCCAGCTGCTGCTGTAGATCGCCGTGTCGTCCTCGTAAAGTGCCGTCTGGACGTGGTTCGTGCGTGGCAGGTCGGCGGTGTAGAAGGAGTAAAGCGTCGGGCCGATGTAGAGACTTGAGGTACACCCGCAAGTATTCGGCGCTCCGTGGAAATTCCACTGGCTTCACGGACGTGAAACGTCCTTTCCTGCAGATAGCTCTGCAGGAGCCTCACGTGCGACACAGGTACCCCCTGCACAAGAAGCTCGTACAGGAGGCCGTCATGCCACACGGGAGTCGAAGGCACGAGACACGCCCAGCAAGGGAGCGCCGAAATACTTACGTCGGTCAACGGCTTCGAACGCTTCCACTTTCAGGCGAAGCAGCTGGTGCGTCGTCGCGTGTTCCCGACGGAACCCGAACTGCTCGTCGGGGAGGAGTCCTTCGGCGTTTACGTGCGCCAGCAGGCGGACCAGGTACAGGCTTTCAGAGATCTTGGAAGTTGCTGGGAGAAGACCGATGGGCGGTAGTTTTTCGCAATGCGTGTGTCCTTCCCTGGCTTAGGCAGGGCGACTACCTCACCATGCTTCCAATAGGCTGGATGCTCGCTGGAGCGCAGAATCCCGTTGAAGATGGCCGCAAGATATTGTGCTGCGGTGTCGGGAAGCTGCTTCAGCATCAGGTTGGTGGTATTGTCAGCTCCTCCTGCTTTCTTGCGCTGAAGGTGACGAAGCTGGAGTTGCACTTCTTCCGACGAGACGGGCTGAATCTCGACTCCTCTGCACGTTCACGTAGGAAGGCTGCACACACTTCCAAGTTGCCTGTGCGCTATAATTGGAAAAGCTTCCGGTTTTCCTCTGTGTTATTTGCGATCACCAGGAATAGCGGGTTGCGTCCTTAACTGCGCTGTGGTTTCATCCTAATTACTTCCTCAACGCAGTAACCCATTTGCTCCAGGTCTTCTTTCACCTCTTCCGGTTTCATGGTGCGTGGGATCTTGCGAAATACAACCTTCAGGGGCTTCTTCCTATCGGAGCTGAAGGTGTAGAAGATCCAACCCCGTCTGGTGCATTCCTCGTTGACTTTCATAAAGCGTTCGGTAGTTTTCACCTTAACTTTGTGTAGCTCATCGCCTGACACATTGATGCTGTAGTTATCCTCGCCAATCAGCATGTTCAGTGCGTTTTGTAGCTCACGAAAGTGGCCTTCGAACTTAATTACGAGCGGCGGCGGTGCGTGACGCTGCTGCGGCGGTGGCAGTGTCAGCCCCTCGTCTTCCCAGTCGCTGAGTGCTTGGAAGCTGTTGCCAGTGCCTACTGGTGCTGCTGTCGGCTGACGTGTGTCTTTCGCGGGCTTCGTAGCAGTCGTTGTCCACTTTAGAAGCCTGCTCGCGGAGGCGAGTTTTTGTCCCGGTTTTCGTGTTGTTTTGCGCGTTTTCCTTGCGGAATTTGCGCACGTCCGGGCTGAGGCGTCGTCGTCTGATTTGTGCCTCTTCCTCGAGGCACGTGACGTCGTTTGGGAGCCCGCCTGTGTCTGCTCCGTCTGCATCTCCTCTTCCTCGTTTTCCGTGTCGTCTCCGAGGGGTGCAGCGGCTGCGTGCGGCACGAGTCTCACGAGAAGCTGGAGTGCTACGTCGTGGGGACGTCCACTTGAGTCTCCAGTGGCTGCTGCAACGATGCACAACACTCGCGCGAGATCGTAAGCACGGTTTAACTTTCGCGGGTGACGCGATAAGCGTGAGCACGGTTCGTATTGCTACCGTCGACGGTCTCTGGGGGAGGAGTAGTATCAGAGACGCTCGGTAGCGCCTCTGACGTACTCGACTCTACCCCGTTAGCGTGCAGGGACGCGGCCCTGTCCGCTGGAGCAGTCGGAAGCGCATTAGCGGCCTCGGGACCGCAGCGCTCGGCGTGTGCGTCCGTCTCTCTCGGCATCACTAACTCGAAGTTTTTTTATTATTTTTTTTTTTAACTTTCATTCTTCCACCGGAAGGGTGGGGCGGACTCATGGAGGTTTTTGTGGTGGGGGATATACACAACTCCGGTATATACCTTACGGCTGAGGGAAACCTCCTATAACCTCAGCTAGAGTTGGCTTGTATTCCTTGCTTTTGTGTCTTCTTTTTTGGACTTTATGGTGTTTGTAGGTGTTGCGGTAATTCCTTGCCTTCTATGATAATTCTTATGTCTGTATGCTTCTCTGAATAGATTTTTTCTGTCGCTAGTGCTGTGATAGGTGGCAGATACGGGTATTTGTATCTTGGTATATTCAGGTGATATGGAATTCTCTGTAGGAGTTGTTTTATGAGTCTTTTTTCCATAGAGTCAGTCCCGAGCGTGGTGTGTAGTGTGGCTGTCCGTTCGTATGTGATTTTTCCTAACGTCCTCAGCATTCTCCTGACTGCAGATTTGATTTTGTTGCATTGAGTTGTGGTTCCGCGCCATGCTATCGCGCCATATTCTAGGATCGGTCGGTCTTACATACATTTTATGTATGTGTAGTGCCACAGGTGTGAACTTCATGGTGGCGGATGGAACGGCGTATATATATGGCAGTGCCTCCCCCGTGTGTCAACCGATCCGCGCGGTAGCAGCAGTAGTTCGCTATATTGTTGCGAATAGCAGGCTTTAGGAACGTCTCTGATACCGTGCAAACGTCCACGTTCTGGTCCGCAAGAAATTGCTGCATCTCTGGTACATCGTGCGTGAGGTTATTGGCGTTGTAGGCAACGATGCGTAGTTCTTGTAGCTGGAGTGTTCTATTCATGGTGGCGAGCAGTTGTTGCACTCTCTGAGCCTGGAAGGCTCGACTGATGGTCGCCTCAACGGCGGCGGCGATGGTGGCGGGTAGTTGTGACATCGTCTTGTAGACCTCGGCGAGGGAGGCAGAGATTTGCGTGAGCAGGGCTTAGATTCCTTGCAGGTCCGGCTGGAGAGGCTGGGAAGATGCTGGGAGCGGTTGTTCGTGTCGGCGTTGTGGCGCTGCAGCTCGTGGAGGGGCTGCCGGAGTGGTTGCTTGCTGCGTTGACTGTTTTAGAGCGACCGCAACGGTGAGGTCAGCTCGTGTCTTGGCCGCCCGATGTTCCATTAGCGTGGGCCAAGCCTGGGCATGAGTCGGCTTTGGTGGCGGTGGTGGATGTTGGCGGCGTCTACCGGCAGTAGGAGTCTTCTTCGGTGGAACAGGAGGCAGGCCACGCTGGCGTCTACTCTCCTCCTTGTGTTTAGCGCAGGATCTGAAGTTGGCGGGATGAGGTCCGCCGCAAAGTCCACATGTAGGAGGCTGTTCTCTGGTCTTGGTACAAGTTCTGCTGTCGTGTGGGCCGCCGCATTTAACGCAGACCCAGTCCATAGTGCACAGGCGTCCTACGTGACGGAAACCTTGGTACCTGTAACACTGAACAGGGCCGCGCGTCCTCCGCAATCTCTCGACGGTGATAGAATGAGCGTAGTATCGGTCGAGCTTGAAGATATTGCGATGTGCTGGAATATCGAGTTGTATAATGACGCGATGTCCAGTATGCTGGTTTGTACCAGGCATCCGATGGTGTTCAACGAGTGAGGCAGCGAACCCACGGTCCCGCAGCTCTTCTTTAACATCTTCATGCGTCAACGACATGGGTATGCCCTTGACGAGCATCTTGAGGACCGGTGGAGGAACCGCCGGGAACGTATACATGGCGATGCCCGACCGCCCGAGCTCGTCGACTGTGAGCGTAGACGACAACTGCAGTTTCAGGGTGTCGCCTCCCAGCTGCTTCACCGTGAATGGCTGTTTGCAGTGTGTCTTCAACCATGTGTATTTATGGTATTCCTTGAAACGTAAGACGATAGGTGGCACCTTTCGATGTGGGGCCGACGGCGGAGCCTGTGGGCGGTCCTGCGAAGACGGCTGTCGGTCATCCGTGGGGGGCGGGGCCTCTTCTCCCGCACGTTGTTGTGCCGCACGGCGCTGCTGCTGATCCGCCAGGGACGCTGCGGCTTCGTCGAGCGTCGCTCCCTCCCCCTGGAGAGGCTGGTAGCGGTTAGAAACATCTAGTTCTCTGGCAACGATTCTCTTAAGGGCGGCTGTACGAATACGTCGACGGTCGCTTCGTGTCGAGTTTGACGCTGTCCAGAATCGCGATCGCGGCGAGTTCGTCTGTGCTGCGATGCCTTCTCGACGGTATCGGTGACGGATGCGTCGCCGGAGTCCGAGTAGTAATCCATCTCTTCGTCCAGCATCTCCGCGGCGAGAGTACTAATACTTCCCCCCCCCCCCCCCCCCCCCCCTCCACCGCGGAGCCGGTCGTCATACGTGTGTCGGCTGATGGCGGGGCAAGCCCCACCGAACCGCGGCTGGCCGACACGAGATCGCTCGCTTCACACGCGCGCGTAGATTCTCCTTTCGTCACGTGCGACATCTCAATCGCGAATGCCGCGGTTGCTCTCCGTTCACTTTCTTAAGGCTATCTTAAAGCTATTTTATGCAGGGTTTACTGGAAAGCAAAACCTGCTTCTTCTGGGGTTTATTGTGTTAGGATTTGGTCTTCTTTATTTATTTGTGTCGTGTGTATGTGGGACGGGGGTGTGACTTTCTGGCTTTTGCGTTGCGGATTTTTTATTTTAACTTCTGGAGCGGTTTACTTCAGAGCCTTTTTTAGGCTGGGAGAGGTTATTTTCAGTCTTGTTGCTGCGTCATCGGTCAAGTAGTGCGATGGGTCTTCTGTGATTGTCTCTTGCGGGTTGTGGCTCTGTCAGTGCTCGGATGAGTGGATTGTCTGCGTCGTGGGTCCGGTCATAAAATCTTCTGGCTTGTTCTTTATGTCGCTGGAGTACCGCCTGTTCTTCTGCTGCGTCTTGTAAGATTCGGTGCGGAAATTGCGAGTGAACATGAAAGACCCGTCGGAGTATTTTGTTCTGTAGTGATTGGAGTCGTTGGATGTGTGTTCTGGCAGCACATCCCCACACTTCGCATGCATAGTCCATTATAGACCTTGTGTACATTCTAAAAATCAGCAAGCCGGTTTCGATAGACAATCTGAAGCCTCGTTGATGACCGGGTAGAGTGCTCCTATTCGCTGATTGATCTTGACATGAACATATTCTATTTGTAGCTTCCAAGTGAGTCTTTTATCGAGGATTACGCCGAGATATTTTGCGGATGTGTCCCATGGCAGCTAGGTGTTGTACAGGTGGAGGTGGCGGACAGGCATGGTTTTCTTTCTTGTGAAGATTACTGCTTGTGTCTTGGTTGGATTGAAGGTTATTCTCCACTTCGCATCCCATTGTTAAAGTGCGTTGAGCGCACTGTCCAGACGTGGTATGACAACTTCTCGCCATCGACTTCTTGTGAAAATCATAGTATCATCAGCGTATATTGCTTTCTCAACTCTTGGCTGCGATGGTATGCCTGTTGTAAAGAGCGAATACAGGATGGGTCCAAGGACCGATCTTTGTGGTACCCTGGCGTTGATTCGTCGTGCTGTCGACAGTTCATCGTCGATCTGGACAGCGATAGTACGATCATGCAGGTATGAGGCGAGTAGGCGAATGTATGGCTTTGGGAAGTGCATGTGGTGGAGTTTCCAGATTAATCCTTTATGCCAGACGGTGTCGAGTGCTTTGGTGACATCTAATAGAACTGCGCCGCAAAATTCTTTTCTGTTGAATGCTTCTGTGATTTAGTGGACGACTCTGAGTATTTGCTGTGTTGTACTATGGCCGCTGCGAAAACCGAACTGTTCCGGTGGTAAAGCTTCGTTCCTGGTGATGATATTTTGTAATCTTGCGAGAAGTAGGCGTTCAAAGAGTTTGCTGACGTGTGGTAATAAGCATGGGGTCTGGGGTAAAGGCACTAAGTTTTCCTGCCCACTGCTGATTTCTATGAGCGATGATAGCGGCTTTGATGTGTCGTCGTAACTGATTTATGTGTCTCTTGATGTGCGGATCGCGTGTAAGTCGCCATTCCCGACATAGTCTGTTGCGTCGTCGAATGGACTCAAGTATGTCTTGCGGCAGTCCTGGGTCGGTAAATGCGGCGGCTTTGGTGGTGGTGTGGAGAGGTTCAGAGCTCCTGTAACGAGTCGGTAAATGCAGTGATTGACTCTTCTGTAATGTCGTCTTCATTTCGTGAGCATGTAACATTCTCCATCGACGTATTACAAGACGAATTCCAGTTTGTGCGGCGGAGATTTAGGCGGCGTGGGTGATGTTCTGGCGTTACATGAAGATGAAAGATGACGGGCAGGTGATTCGAGTTTAATGCGTCATGAAATGGGGGATGCCTTTTGTGATGGAAATGTCTATGGTATCTGGTCGTCTGCGGGATGGATAACATGTCGTCTCTTCAGGGCCACAAACGTATGCATTTGCCTCTTCAATTGCTTGGAGAAGGAGGCGGCTGCTCATGTTAGTGACAAGAGAATTCCAGGCTGCATGTTTTGAATTTAAATCTCCAGCTATAAAAAGTCGTCCAGGTGTTCGTAACAATGTTCTTGCGTCATCGAGGTCAAGGAGCTGACGTGGGCTTCGATAAACGGCGATGAACGTGATTGGTCCATTCTGCGTCTCGGCAACAACTGCAGTCGGTTCTATGTCGCGCGTGATTGGTGGATGAGTTTCATGATGTGGAATGGATCGGCGAATGAAAATAGCGGTGCCGCCCCCGTGCGTCTGTCTGTCTGTTCTATAATATCGATAATTTGGAATATTAGAGCGGCTTCAAAAATGTTTCGTTCACGAGGCAAATGTCGATATTGTAGTCAATAATAAATTGCTGCAGCTTAGGCACGTCGTGAGTCAAATTGTCTGCATTGTATGTCACGATACGTAAATCGTCTAATCTCGGCGCTCAAAGCACTCTGCTGCATACATACGTCTCTCGATGCGGGTAGCGCTCTGCTTATCGTCGCCTCGATAGTGGCGGCGACGGTCTGCGGAAGCTGCGCAAGCGTTCTACTCACCTCCGCGAGCGTCGACGCGATCTGTGCGAGTAGAACGTGGATGTCAGGCTGTTCCGTTCTCGGTGGTGGCGGCTGTCTCGATGCAGTTGTCGGCTGCTGTCGATAGGCTGGAGGCACTGTTTGATGCTGTGACGCCGGAATTGATGTCGATGCATTCGGATGGAGGCTCTGTTTCTGAGCTTCCGCTGCCGTGAGTTCCGCGCGCAGTCTGTTCGCGCGTTGCTGCATGGGCGTGGGCCAGCTGTTCTGGTCCACGGTCGGCGCTGGTGGAGGCGGCGGCGGCGGTCGATCTCGGCGCGTTGGTGGCTTCATAGGTGGTAGTCCTCGGAATCGTCTGCTTGCCTCCTAGCGCTTGGGGCATGTGCGGTAATTGGCTGCGTGAGCCCCGCCACATAGTCCGCACGTCGGTGCTTCTTCTTTCGACCTCCTGCATTCGCGACTGTCGTGTCTGCGCCGCATTTGACACACATGGGTGGCATCGTGCAGTATCGGGCAACGTGTTTGAACCCCTGTCGCCTGAAACACTGGATGTGGCCGCGCGATCTTCTTAGCCGCTCGACCTTTATGGATAGGTCGTACAGTCTGGTCAGCTGGAATATGCCGCGATGTTGTGGCGTGTCCGGCAATATAACTACTCTGTGGCCCGTCGGTTGATTCGTGCCTGGCATTCGGTGGTGTTCAACGATCGTAGCGACGAATCCAAGGTCTTCCAGTTCTTCCTTGACTTCAGCATCCGTCACTGTAGATGGTATGGCTTTAATTGACGCCTCGATGACCGGTGGACGTACCGCCGGAGTCGTGAACATCGGTACTCTTCTCCTAGTTTTCCCACGACGGTGACGTAGTCTTTTGTAGTATTTAATAACAGTTTAAGCGTTTCACCGCCCGTCTGCCTGACGGTGAAAGACGCCTTACAGTTCGCCTCCAACCAGGTATGGAGCGTTTTATACGTCTCCTTGTATCTCAGTGTGATTGCTGGAATCTGTGCCTCAGCTTGCTGTTCAGCCTCCATTTGCACGTCATTGCTGCTATCAGCGGGCGTATTCAGCAGCCGCTGTTGCTCCTCTCGTTGCTACGCTCGCGGCGTCCAGTGTCACCCCCGTCCCTTGTAGGGGCTGGTACCGGTTGGATATATCGAGCTCTCGTGCCACGAAGCCGCGCCTGTTTTTTGCGTGGCGATAGCTGGAACTCAGATGCAGCTGTGTTGCCGTGTTCGCTTCGGCCGTCTGCAGAGAGGCTACGGTCTCCTCTTCTGTGCATTTTGCCATCTCTCGAGGCTTCAGGAGCTTGGGCAGGTTCATCTTCAACTGGCAGGTCCGGAGTGCAATCCATCTCGTGGTCCTGAGGCAGCTCCGACGCGAGGGTACTAATACTTCCCCTCGCGCCGGGTCGGGTCGTCATAGAGGAGGAGGAGGAGGAGGAGGAGGAGGAGATCAATGTTTAACGTCCCGTCGACAACGAGGTCATTAGAGACGGAGCGCAAGCTCGGGTGGGGGAAGGATGGGGAAGGAAATCGGCCGTGCCCTTTCAAAGGAACCATCCCGGCATTTGCCTGAAGCGATTTAGGGAAATCACGGAAAACCTAAATCAGGATGGCCGGAGACGGGATTGAACCGTCGTCCTCCCGAATGCGAGTCCAGTGTGCTAACCACTGCGCTACCTGGCTCGGTGGTCGTCATAGATGTGCCGGCTGATGGCAGGGCTGCCGACGAAGTAATCCCCGTCGAGCCGCGACCATCCGGCACGGGTGTTACTGTCACACGTGTACCAGTCTCGCGAACGCGGAGTCGCACGTCCTCTCCCTCTGACATCACGATTTCGACTTGCCGCGGTTGGTCTACTTCCGCTTTGCTTCAGGCTGACCTTCGGCCGTTGGGTTGGGTGGGGTTTACTCAGGAGCATTTCCTACTTCTCTCTGGGGGTTGGGTTTGCGTGTAACATCTTTATTTGCTTGTGTGTCTTGGGGGTGGGCGGGCTCGAACTATCTCCTGCCTTTGGTGCAGATTCCGTCTTATTTCGGATTGTTTACATTACCGTTCCAGCATGGCAGTGGGTCGAGCATAGCGTTCCCTGGTGTAGAATCCTCGTGCTATCTGTTGATGTCGTTGTGGCACTTCCAGTTCATCTGCGGCTTCATGGATGTACCGGTGCGGGAACTGCGGGGGAACGTGGAAAACACGACGAAGTACCTTATTTTGTAACGATTGAAGGCGCTGAAGATGTGTCTTTGATGTGTTGCCCCATACCTCGCAGGCGTAGTCAAAAATGGGGTAGATGTACATTTGGAATATCAGTAGACCGTTTGCTATCGAGAGGTCCGATCCTTCGTTGATGAAGGGGTAAAGTGCTCCTATCCTTTGAGACACTTTGGCGCGGATGTCGTCGACGTGGAGCTTCCATGTATGCTGCTTGTCCATAGTCACTCCGAGGTATTTAATGCAGTGCTTCCACTGCAGTTCGGTTCCATAGGTTGCTCGCCAGCGCTCCGTCCACCTTCTTAAGGCTAACTTGTAGCTATATTGTGCAGTATTTAATTTTTAAGCATCGCGCAGGCGTAGTCAAAAATGGGGTAGATGTACATTTGGAATATCAGTAGACCGTTTGCTATCGAGAGGTCCGATCCTTCGTTGATGAAGGGGTAAAGTGCTCCTAGTGTGCGCGCGCGTGTGTGTGTGTGTGTGTGTGTGTGTGTGTGTGTGTGTGTGTGTGTGTGTGTGTGTGTGTGTGTGGGAGGGGGGTTGAACTTCATTGCTTTTTGCGGTACGGAGTTTGTTTTGTCTTCAATAGCTAGTTTCTTCTGAGCCTCTTATGGCTGCAGTTGTTCGTCTTCTTGGTACGCCATTTTATCTGTCTAATAGTGCGATTGGTCTTCTGTATCGGTCTCTTGGGTTCTGTGTTGCTCCTAGTGCTCGTATGAGTGGATTGTCGGCGTCTTGCGTCTTGTTGTAGAATCGTCTTGCAAGTTCTTTATGTCTCTGCATTACTTCGAGTTCTTCTGCTGCGTCCTGTAGGTAGCGGTGTGGAAACTGCGAGTGTACGTGGAAAATGCGTCGTAGAATCTTGTTTTGTAGAGACTGAAGTCGTTGTATGTGCGTCCTGGCTGCACATCCCTGGACTTCACAGGCGTAGTCCATAAGAGGCCTGATGTACATTCTGAAGATTAGTAGTCCTTTTTCGACTGAAAGACCGGAACCTTCATTAATGAGGGGGTACAAGGCCCCTATCCTCTGGTGTACTTTCGCGCGTACGTCTTCTATATGGAGTTTCCATGTTAGTCGTTTGTCCAAGATTACTCCCAGGTATCTTGCGGAGACGTCCCATGGTAGTTCGATGTCGTAAAGTCGGAGATGGCGTGCAGGCATGGTCTTACGTCGGATGAATATGACGTCTTGAGTCTTGGTCGGATTGAAGCTGATGCGCCACTTGGCAGCCCATTGCTCAGTGGCGTTAAGAGAACTCTGAAGGCGTGGCACGAGGACTTCTCTCCATTGGCTTCTCGTGGAGATCATTGTGTCGTCGGCATAGATGGCATTTTCCACCCGCGGTTGCGATGGGATGTGAAAGGTGAATATCGAGTACAGGACTGGCCCTAGGACAGATCCTTGCGGCACTCCGG
Organism: Schistocerca piceifrons; assembly: GCF_021461385.2. Taxonomy (NCBI): domain Eukaryota; kingdom Metazoa; phylum Arthropoda; class Insecta; order Orthoptera; family Acrididae; genus Schistocerca; species Schistocerca piceifrons. The sequence continues at coordinate 448,269,819 of NC_060145.1, forward strand.
CGTTGATATGGCGAGCTGTTGATAGTGAGTTGTCGATCCGGACAGCGAAGGTGCGATTCTTCAGGTAGGAGGCTAGTAGTCGGATGTATGACTTCGGAAACTGCAATCTGTTGAGCTTCCATATGAGGCCTTTGTTCCAGACAGTGTCAAAGGCTTTAGTGACGTCCAGCAGTACGGCGCCGCAGAATTCCTTCTTGTTAAAGGCTTCTGTGATTTACTCGACGGCTCGAAGTATCTGCTGCGTCGTACTGTGTCCGCTGCGCAAACCAAACTGTTCTTGAGGTAGCACTTCATTCCTGTTGATGATATTCTGCAGACTAGGTAGAAGAATCCGTTCAAACAGCTTGCTAATGTGTGGCAGGAGGCTTATAGGTCGATAGTTCTGGGGGTGGTGACGATCCTTTCCCGGTTTAGGTACTGCAACAACGATTGAATGTTTCCATTGTGATGGGTATACGGCGGTGGTAATGATCCAGTTGAATATGGCGGCGAGTCGCACGATCGCTGTCCAGGGCAGTTGCTTCAATACACGTCCCTGAATGTCGTCTGCGCCGGGTGGTTTGTTCGAAGGTAATGCCCGGATGCCAGCCTGTACTTCTTCTGCGCTGATGGGCGGAATATGGTCATCTTCTGCGTCCACGTATTCGTCGTCGGTTTCTTGAAGTATGGCGTCTGCTTCCGCTCGCCAGCGCTTCGCTTCGCTCTAAAACTCTGGCTACATATGCCAGGTGTATGGGCAGTTTAAGCAGTGGGGTGCAGTGGGACCTAACGTGTTGAGCTGTCCTCACTGGGTGTCATGTTTGTGACGCCCTTTGTTCCTACATCGGGCTGCAAGAGAAGACTACTCTCGCAGTAGGTCGGGACAGCGTGTTGTTGGCCTGTGGTGGACCTGTTGGCCCAGACCACGAATCAGGCGGCTGCCAGAGTTTTCTGTATTGCTGCAAAACACTCTGGCGATTTGCCGAAAGCGATCCCGCAGTAAAGGGATGTCTGCTTCCTCATGTAGCAGCCTCGTCGGGTAGCGAGGCGGCTTGTGGAGCACAAGTCGCAGAGCCCTATTTTGCACGCGTTGGAGCGTCGCAATGTGCGTCGCTGCCGCGTTACCCCACACCACGGCTGCGTATTCCAGTACCGGCCGGACAAGGGACAGATACATGGTGAGGCCGTGGCGTGGAGGAAGTGTCGATGAAGGATTGAGCAGTGGGTAAAGCGCACGAATGCGCCCCACTGCCCGCCGTCTGACATCTCAGACGTGTGGCAGCCACGTCAGGTGCCTGTCCAACGTCACCCCGAGGTATTTGCCGGTCCGCAACCGTGGGATGGGGGCCCCCATGATCGTGACCGGCGTTAGGTCCGGCGGCAGCCTCCTTCTGCTGAAGACGACAGCCTGACTCTTCGCAGTGTTGAATTTTAAGCGCCATTTCGTGGACCAGGCGCCCAGGACGTCACATCCGAGCTGGAGGCGGCGGCGCATCTCGGCCGCGTTCATGCTGCGGGTGAACAACGCCGTGTCGTCGGCATAAAGGGCCAACTCCACGCGTGCCACCCGTGGAGCGTCGGTGGTGTACAGGGAGTACAGCAGGGGGCCGAGGACCGACCCCTGCGGCACCCCCGCTATAATCTGCCGGTCGGTGGAAGTGCCTCCATCTTCTCGGACGTGGAACGTGCGTCCCGAGAGATACGAGCGCAGGAGGACCACGTGCGACGTCGGAACCCCGTGCACAAAAAGTTTGTACACGAGGCCGTCGTGCCACACGAAGGCCTTGGAGACGTCGAGAAGCACAGCCCCTAGGTACTCCCGCGTCTCCAGTGCTCGCATCGCCTGCTCCACGAGGCGCAACAGCTGCTGCGTGGTAGAGTGGCCGCACCGGAACCCAAACTGCTCCTCGGGAATGAGTTGCTGTTCCGTCACGTGGCGCAGCAGCCGCTCCACGTACAACCTCTCAAACACTTTTGAGAGGGACGGGAGCAGACTAATCGGCCGGTAGTTCGCTGCCTGGCGTGGATCCTTGCCGCTCTTGGGGATGGCAACCACTTCCGCATGTTTCCACGCGGAAGGGAAGGTCCCAGAGCGGAGGATACTGTTAAAGATCTCCGCCAGAGATTGGTGTACCTCCGGCGGAAGCATTCTCAACAGGCCCTTGGTGACACCATCTGTGCCACCCGCCTTCTTCGGCTTGAGTCGACGGAGCTGCAGATCCACTTCATCAGCTGTGATTTGCTCGATCGAGTCGTCTTCCTCCCGTGCAGCGAGGAAAACCGGCAGGCGGTCCTCCACCAGACGGACGTGGTCGGTATCGACCACACCATCAGCGGGTTGAAAATTTTTCCGCGAAAGTGTCCGCGAGGACGCTGGCTTTCGCACCTGGCTCGCAGACAACGTTCGCACCCGTATGGAGAGGCGAGACTCGCTGGCGACGACGAAGGAAACGCTTGGCGGTCCGCCAAGCACTACCATCTGTCGTTGTTACGGTGGCCACAAGGCCCGCCCAGTCCCGATTTCGATGTTCCTCGATGGCGGCCCGAATCTCGCGCCGCGCCATGTTGAGGCAGCACATCGTCTCTGGCAGCCGTGTGAGCTGCCACTCCCGGAAGAAGCGATTCTTGTTTGTGATCGCCTCTAGGATGTGAGGCGGGAGTTGGCGCGACATCTCTCGCGGGCGTCCCGGCCGCCCGGGGGTGGCCGCCTCCGCTGCAGCCAGTGTGTGCCGCGTGAAGAAGGCTAACGCTTCGTCAGCCTCTTGCACCGCGGGAATGGGGTGCGCCCTCGAGGCGGTCTAGGACCTAGTCACGGAAGCGTGCCTCGTCTATGCCACGGAAGTTGTGGCGTTCGGACGGCATAGATGCACCGATGACGTCCATGTCGAAGACCACCGGGAGGTGATCGGACGACATGGCGCATCTAACGGTGGCAGATGTGAAGTGCCCAACACCTTTGAGCACGGCGATGTCGAGCACATCTGACTGGCCGCGATGGGGGAAGACGGTGTGCTCATAAGGCCCCAGTACTATCGCGCCATACCGTTGTGCGGCGCGAAGGAGGCGGCGGCCGCTGGCGGTGGTGATGCGGGAGTTCATTGCGGGTGACTTGAATGCCAAGCACCCACAATGGAAGACTTTCCCGCGCAGTGCCAGCAGGGCGTCGACGTCAGCCTCCTGAAGCAGTCCCCTCGGCGGCGTGTAGGCCGTAACGAAGGTGATGACCCCCGCCGTCGTGGTGAGAGCCACCCCAGTGGCCTCCACTGCAGCGAGGGGCGGTAGCTGAACTTCATGATGTTTCAGGGACACCTTGATATAGATAGCCGTCCCGCCGCCGTGGGTCAACCTGTCGGTGCGGTAGCACCGATAGTTGGCCACCTTCACATGTATTCCTGGCTTCAGGAAGGTCTCGCACACGAGGCAGATGTCAATTGCCTCGTCGCGCAAGAACTCCCTGAATTCCCCTTGCTGGGGGACCATTGTTTGCATTGAAAGCACAAACGGTGAGGCCATGGATATGGCGATTATCCATGGCGCGGTGGAGTTGCAACGCCGGCCTGGAGGGCCGACGTGACCGCGTTGACGAACTGTTGATTTCGGCCCCTTTTAAAGGCCGAACAGCCTCTTTAGCTGGCAACGTGCGTGCCGCCGCAGTTGCAGCACGTCGGCTTTTCTTCCCTAGCAAGCCCGCAGGACTTGCTCTCGTGCTGTCCCGCGCACTTGACGCACCGGGATCAACATGAAGCAGTAGCGGGAGACGTGGTCGAGCCTCTGGCAGGAAAAGCACTGGGCCCTCTTGCCTTTGGCCCGGAGAGGTTCCACCGCGACCTTGACCCGGCCGACCCGCTGCACCTGGAAAATCTTCCGATTTTCCAGGTTGTCAACGAGGACAACCTGGTACAGCGGCATGTCGTGGTGCGTGCGTGGAGACTTCATCAATCCGGTGGACCGGATGCCGAAGCCCATGTCCTCTAGCTCCTCTCGAAGGAAGTCCGCACCAAACTCGAGGGGAAGGTGGCGGAATACCACCTTCAGAAGTTTGAGCCGCCCGGAGGGGTGCGTGTAGCACGGGAGGCCATCTTTGCAGATGGCGTCCATCACCACGCGGTGCTCCTCGTTGGACGACACTGTGACCTTGTAGAGGTCACGGCCAGCGTTCTTGACAGTGGCGGACGTGGCCACCTTCTCCAGTTTGTGCTGGAACTCCTTGTACTCGCCGGCCCATTGGATGACGATAGGCGGCGGCTTCTTCTGGGCCGGCGCCAGAGGCGCGGCGCCATCCTCCATCGCATCGACGCTGGCGCCCGCAAACGTGTTGGCGGTCGGAGCGGGGTCGGTTGCTGCAGCGCAGCAGCCCTGGCAGTGTGCCGCCGGGGTGGGGCGACAAAACCATCCTCGTCCGGCTGTCGGGAAGCGGCAGGTGAACGAGTGGGCCGCCGCGTTTTCTTCGTCGATCTCTGCGTGGCGGTGTTCCGGGAGGAGCCCGCGATAGTCATCCCAGACTCTGTGGTGGAGGTGCGGGAGGCCCTGGCTGCCTTCTTCCGCGGCCTCGCTGCTTCATATGTCTGAGAGGGAGTGTCTGAATCGTCATGCGTCGCAGCCCGGCGCTTTCTGGGCGCGCGGGCAGCGTCAAGGTCGGTGTCCTCCATCTCGGTGGCCGCAGCTAGCGCAGCCACGGGCTCTTCTTGTGTCTCTGGAGCCAGGGGGGCAACCGGGGGCACATCGACCTCTTGAATGGTCGAGGCCAGCGGCGCAACTCCCGCCGAGGCCGGGACCGCAAACTCGTGCGAGGCGGGGGGGGGGGGGGGGGGGGGGGCCTCTCGGTGGCACACCCGGCACCTGCTGCCTCGTGTGCGGTAGAGCGGCAGCCTTCTGAATGTTACAGAAGGCGAACATAGCCGCCTCGTCGTCCTCTCGACCAGAGTAGGAGCCCCCGTGGGCGAGTTTGTTCATAAGAATGAACACCCGATCACGAGAGTGCGCGTCAGAATTCGAAGAGTCAATCCTGTCATCGTCAGTTGTCGAAAGCCGGTTCGTCATAAGTGGGGGGCCGGATGGGGCCGCCACCGGGATCAACTCATTCGCTGGCCCCGACGGACGACGATCCGCCACACCCTTCGCAAGTAAAGCGTCCTCTCATCGACATCTCGAACAGCACTCGTGTGGTGCGTGCTAGCCAGCGCGTGCAGCAAGCACAGAAGACTGCCAGCCGCTCCCTCAGCCGTCCGCGGCCTGGCGCATAACCGGCGAGGCGGCAGGCGCTGCAGGAGCCAACGACGCCCCAGCTGCTGTGGGTAACAGAAGAAGGCGCATCCGCACCGGCAGATGTGCTCGAGAGGGCACACCCGAGGACGAGCGCGTCGACCCCCTCAAGGGGAAAATGCGTAAAGAGGAGGATTCAACATCGGGAGGAGGCAGGAGTGGCAACACGCCAGCCGCCGCCCGTTACTCTGCTGCACCAAGGCAAGGCGCTGCAACAGCAGCGCAAGAAGAAACTTTGGTTGCAGCTGTCTCTGCTCTATCTGCAGCGATCGACAAGGTCGCACACCTTGCCGACACGCTGCAGCGTGTTGCAGAGGCAATGATGACTGCCACACCAGCTAAGGAGCTGGGATGAGAAGGGTTTACTTTTCAGCATTTCCTTCATCTGCTGATGGTTATGTTTGTGTGCTTCTTTATTTTTCTTGTTATGGCTTGTGTGTATGCGGAACGAGTGTTATTTCTTCAGTTGTAGGGGTTACTACATTTTTCTTCTTTTTCTTTCGTTGTTTGCACTGCTTATCCTTCTAGCAGTGTGATTGGTCGTCGGTGTCGTTCGTGAGGTTCATGGGGGGCACCTAAACTTCTGAGGAGGGGGTTCGTCGATTGCGTCGTCTTCTGGTAGAAGTGTCTTGCTATCTTCTGATGTCGTTGATGTACTTCCAGTTCTTCTGCGGCTTCGTGTATAAATCAATTCTTGCGGGTAATGGAATGTTTGCCAGCGTTTCCTGGTTCGCTTTTTGTCGGCTATTAATTGGGCTAGGTCTGGTCTGGTGGTAGGTTGTTCCTGCCCCTATTATGAGTGATTTTGATGGTTGTGACTTAGGCACAGCTTTTAATGATGTTATTAAAGTCTGCTGTGGCTTTGTCTATATCCTCTGTCGATTCGTATTCTGGTGCTTGGTTTGGTATATGTTGTGCCACAAGCTTTTTATATTGTACCCAGTTAGTGTGGTACGTGGTGTGGATGCTGTTTGTGGGTATGATATGGTCACACGTCTGTAGTTCTGTCCAGGGCAATATTTTTCAGTAGGATTATGTCCAGCATGTATGGCAGATGTCGTGAATTGTATGGGAAGTGGGTAGGTTCGTCTGGGGCTACCACTTGGACTGCTGGGTGGGTATCCAGGTATCTCAGGAGCTGGTTCTCACTTGTATTTCCAGTACGGTAACCCCATGCCCTGTGCTTCGCATTCAGGTCCCCCCCCCCCCCCCCCCCTTACTATGGTCCTGTTGTTCACATTTAGTAAGCTGTCGAGGTCACTGTCATGGAAGCGTTCGTTTGGGGGGTGATAGGTTGCCACCAGGACTGCTGGGTGCTGATTTAGCATGATTTCTATGGCAGTGGCCTCTTTGTTAATTAATGGAGGGATGGTAATTTGTCTGTGGCATATCCGGTGTTTTATGAGGACTCCAGTTCAGCCACCTGGTCTGTTAGGACGATCGGTCCGGATTAGTATGTAGTTTTTAATTCTAAATTGCTCGTCAGGGTAAGGTGAGTCTCATTTAGTAGTGCTACATCGATGCCATACACTTCGAGAAACATTTCCAGCTCATATCGGTCGTGGAACACTCCGTCTGCATTCTAGGTGGCGATGGTGGTGTGTTGTTTGTTATTCGCCATCGGAAAACAGTGGGAGAATGGTGGTGAAAAACATTGATACCTTCGTGAAGGTGTCAGAAGCAATTAGCCAAATCCTTACAGCTCCATTCACTTTCGTGAAGAGGTCAGTGGTTAGTAGTTTTTGGATGAAGTTTATGACCTTCTTGAGGAAGTCCCAAGGCTGTTTTTGGTTTGAGCTGTTCTCGTGGTATGTGCTGTTCTCCTGGGTGTTTCGGTCTTGGTTGCTATGCGGTGATTGCTGCTGTGTTGAAGATGCTGTGATCTCAACGTTGCTGATATTTGATTCTGTGTGGGAGGTTGTGGGGGAGATGGAGGCTTGCATGTGCTGCTGGGATGCTGCTGGCAGTGGTGGAGTTCCTGTGGTGGCTGTTGCCAGTGGTGGCAAGGGAGTTGCTTCTGTGGAGGTTGCTGCTGATGATGGCGTGGGTATGGGGTGTGCTGGGGAATCTGTATTGATTGCAGGGTTTGTGGGTAGAGGGGGAGTTTTCGTCGTTTTGGGGGAGGGCCGTGGGACCTGGGTGGCAGCTGGTCGATTGGGTGGGGTTGTTGGGCGTCTTTGCGCTACTAGTAGATGCTGAGGTTAAGGTTGGGCCTTTGTTTTTGTCACCTTGGCTAGCTGGGGTTTTGTTTTAACCACTTGGGCTAAGGTGCGGTTTTCAGTGCTGTGTTCTGCGAGTGGTTCTGTTGTGCACTCTTGTGGAGGAGGTGGTAGAGTGGCTTGGTTTCTAGAGTTTCTTCCCTCGATTGCGGGTGTTGCTGGTATGGGGAAGTGCGCTTCCTCCAAGAATGGTGATTGGATGTGGGGGGGGGGGGGGGGTTGGAGCATTTTTGGCCCTTAGTCGTGTGTTTCGCTTCCCAGACCTCGACAAGTTGGATACAAACAGGGCATCCCCCGTCGGATGCAGGGTGATCCTCTCCGCAGTTTGCACAGGTTGCTGGTGTGTCTCTCGGTTTTGTGCATGTATTTGACAAGTGTGCCCCAGCACACTTTGGGGCCATGTTACATTGCTGGGTTCCGTGTCTGAAGCGTTGGCAAATGCTTTGCGTTTGGCCTGCTGGCTTTTTGTAAAACTCTACTGTGGTGTTCATATGCAGCAGTCTTTGTAGCTTGAGTATCTTTCTAGATTCCGCTGTATTTAGTAAGTTTACTTGGAAGTTCCTGGTCTTCCTCCGTGGGGCAGAGATGATTCTACCTTCTGCATCTGTTACTGTTTGTGGCTGCGCCACCTGGTACACGCCCTGCACCTGAAAGCCGCTTTCAAGTAGTGCCTGCTTTACTTCGTGTGGGGTCCAGTGTGGTGTTAATCTTTTTATGACCATTTTTAGGGTGAGTTTGGGGTCATCATTGTATGTGTAGCATTCAATTTTTCTTTTACAGAATTCGTGCTTCAGGAAATGGTATTGTCTACCAAGCAACTAACTCAGATGACTTCTGTCTCCCTTGTATGTCGTGCTGAGGGCCCCTTTTAGCTTGCCTTGTATTTGGCTGATAAACGTTGTGTACCCCTTTGTCTCAAAAACTGTAATGGGGGGTATTTTTCTTCCTCTGGCTTGTAGCACCTTTGATATTTGGGTGGCTTGTGTGGTTTTGTTTTGCGGTGCAGGCTGGGCAGTGTCCGTCACTTCTTGTGTTGTAGTAGGCTCCTGATTTGTGGTATCGCGCCTAGTTCTTTCTTGTGTGATGTTTTTCTGGTTGCCTTGCGCCACTTCTTGGGTTGGCACCGGGATGTTTTTGGTTGCAAGCAACTGCTGCTGCTCTTGTTCATGTGTCACTTTTAGACCATGTGGATTCTGCTCTTGCCTCATAAGAGTTACTCTCTTTCCGTTTTGGAGGGCGGAATTTGGTTCTATTCCAGGTGTTGAGGAATTAGAGTTGCTGTCAGAGCCAGAAGAGTCAGTATCTATACGAGCTTACCTGAGTCAGAGCTGCTGCTCAGTAAGGATGAACGAATTGGTGAAATTAGCGGGGGAGGTGGGGCAGTGGATGATAATGATGAGATTGCAGGTAGGTCCATTTTGGCCTCCTGAGATTGAAGGTCGTGTGGCGCTCCATGGAGGGAGGGGGGGCAGCCACGAGATGAAATGGTTTTCTAGATCTTCCCTATACTTCGACAATTTCAGCGCCGATAAACTCTCCCCTACACCTGGCAGGCGCGGGATATCACCATGGGCCTCACACTCAGGCTGATTGACTATGTGGCTGGGCGGGTCCCTGGACTGCGGCTTCCCTAACGCCTAAGGCGCAGAAATTCTCGAATGATAATCACGATTTATAGCCACCTTCTTGAGGCTCGATGTTCGTCTCCTCTCCTTTTCTTCTCGAGCTATGCCATCTGTCAGAACGAGCGCTCCAGTAGTCTAGAAATCCGCACCAGGTCGTGTGTGTGCAACACGACTTTGCACTCGACCACGTCCGGAAATCCAGAAAACAGCGCGGTTCGATAGCCCTATCGATCCGGCAAAACACGCCGCTTCACCGAGCGAGGTGGCGCAGTGGTTAGCACACTGGACTCGCATTCGGGAGGACGACGGTTCAATCCCGTCTCCGGCCATCCTGATTTAGGTTTTCCGTGATTTCCCTAAATCGTTTCAGGCAAATGCCGGGATGGTTCCTCTGAAAGGGCACGGCCGATTTCCTTCCCAATCCTTCCATAACCCGAGCTTGCGCTCCGTCTCTAATGACCTCGTTGTCGACGGGACGTTAAACACTAACCACCACCACCACCACCACCACCACCACCACGCCGCTACAGCGCGAGCACACAAAGCGGCGGCCAAACACACGAGAACCAAGCAGCGAGGCGAGCTCTGGACAAAGGCCGCGAGAGCGCGCGGTGGGAATTTCCGAGGAGCGGCACGTCCGTCCGCTTCGCAGTCCTACCTCGGAAAATAGGCCCCCAGTGGCGCGTGGCGTGGCCTGGCACCCGCCGCCGTGTGCAGTCCAATGGCGAGGACCTCTTCTTGACGGTCCTCGGGGATGTATGAAGTTCTACCATTTCTGCTTCGCCTTCTCACTGAAATTTATCGGAACAAAAAACAAACAAGACATGTACGAGACATTGGCTGAATTTTGGCTGCAAAATTGATTCCTGTCTGCTATGTGTGTACATTGCGGTTTTCATAACTAGTTTTTCTTCTTCTTCTTCTTCTTCTTCTTCGTTTCACCCAACTTTGGGGTACGTTGAATCAATCACTTCTGTGGTTTTGTAGTGTGTTTCATTTTTGGTATGAATTAGTTTGTCGTTATGAAATTTGAGGCCTAAAATTTTTCTCAATATTTTTCTTTCTTTGATCTCTAGCCTTTCAATTGGGCCATGGTTAGTGATAGATAATGTCTCAGCTGCATATAGTGCTTCTGGTTTAATGACAGTGTTGTAATGTTTTATTTTTGAATTCCATGAGAGGGACTTTTTATTATAAGTATTTTTAGTAAGCTGAAAGGCTAGTTCAACTTTGTTTCTTCTTAATTCTATTGCTTTTTTCTCAAGGGCGTTCCAGCTAATCCATTCACCAAGATATTTGAATTCTTTAACAATTTCGATCTTTTGGTCTCTTACTTTAAGATATTTCATTGGCTTTTTTATATTTGTGATTATTTTGGTTTTTTCAAAAGAAATTTTAAGGCCTATTTTCTTTGCTTGTTTCTGTAATTCGAGGATCTGTTCTTTGGCTTCTTCCCATGTTTCAGCTAGTAGGGCCATATCATCTGCAAATGCTAGGCAATTAACCTTGATGCCTTTGTTTTTTGTTCCTAGTCGGATTCCACTATTGATTTTCTTGTTCCATTCTCTTACTATTTTTTCTAGGGCACAGTTAAATAACAATGGAGAGAGTCCATCACCTTGTCGTACTCCAGTTTTTATCTCAAATAGGTCTGAGAGTTCTCCCATAAATTTAATTTTGGAGTATGTGTTGGTGATGGTTTCTCTAATTAGGTTTGTAGTTTTATTGTCTAGGTTCAATTCTTTTAATATGGAGATTAGAGATTCCCTGTCTATGGAGTCGTACGCCTTTTGAAAGTCAATGAATGTGATGACATACGCTTTTGCTCTCGATTTTTGGTAGGCCATAAGATTTTTGAGGTTTAGAATTTGTTCTGGGCAGGATCTTCCCTTTCTGAAGCCTGCCTGGTATTCTCCAAGTTGACAATCTAGCTGGGGTCCTGCTCTGTTCAAAAGGACTTTAGACAGTATTTTGTATGTTACGTCAAGGAGCGAAATCCCTCTGTAATTGTTGGGGTCTGTTCTGGATCCCCTCTTATGAATTGGGTGATTGAGGGCCATCTTCCATTCATCCGGAATTCTTTCTGTTTTCCATATTTCTTCAAATATGTTTTGGAGAGATTCTATGGTATTTCTATTGACATTTTTCCACAGTTCAGCTGTAATTTGGTTCTCTCCCGAAGCCTTATAGTTTTTGAGATTCAAAATGATTGATTGTAGTTCCTCGACGGTGGGTGGTTCTGAGTTAGGACTTGTTGAAGTTGAGTTGCTGAAATCCATTTTTTCAATTGGTTCTTTACAGTTGAGAAGGTTTCTGAAATATTCCCTCAAAATTTTGCAATTATCCCTGTTGTTGTGTGCAATATTACCATTTTTATCTTGTAATTGGAGTGTCGGTGGGCTGTACTTGGTTATTTTTTGTTTAAAAGTTCTGTAAAAGCTCCTAGTCTTGTTTTTGTTGAAGTCTTCGTTGATCTGCAAAAGGAGTTGATCTTCTTGTGCTTTTTTAATTCTTTTGAGGTTTTTACTCACTAGTTTTCTTACACTCAGGAAATTTTGCCTATTATATTCATTTTTCTGAGATTGCATCTGTTGCCATGCTTTCTTTCTTTGCTCAATAAGTTTGTCACATTCCTCTGTCCACCATGCGTGTTTTTTGATTTTGGTTATAGGTGCTATTTGTTCAGCTTTGGTTAGTAGGCTTTCCTTCATTTGATCCCAATTTTGGTTCCTTATATCTTGAGTCGCGAGGGGAAACTCCTTCGAATTCATTATCTTTTCTGGATCGTATCTTCTGGTTTTTATTTATTTATTTTTTTTTTCCACACACACATTCGCACACACTTTCATACACGCAGTAAGTCAGGCCATCCAGTGGTGGCCAGTCGGTGAACTCGGTGTCCCAGTTGACCAATCAGTGGATTAGGTGATTCTTCAGTCTTGCGGTAGAAGGCCCCTGCAGCCTGTTTGAACCGCTCTCGTAGTGGGACGACGCCTGCCATCTTGTGGAGCTGTAGTGTTGAGAATCGGTTGTCCAGGTGCAGCGCTCGTTTCAGGGCGCTGTTCTGGACTGCCTGTAATCTCTTCAGGTGTTTTTGGGCTGCATTACCCCACACTGGCGCGGCATACTCCAGGATTGGCCGCACCAAGCTGACATAAAGGATGACGCCCAGCCTTGGTGGTAGTGTTGATGTGGGATTGAGCACTGGATACAGTGCCCGGAGTCTGTTGAGCGCCCTTGTCCTGATGTCTTCAACGTGTGGGGCACCTGCCGTTACTCGAATTTGCTGGGTTTCCCCATGTGTTTAGAACAACCAGTGCCAGTTGCACTCTGTCTTCTCCTGTTTTTACCTTAAGATATCGGAATTTGGGATTTATTTGGCAGTTGATTTAGGGTCTCCATCTCTAGGGATTGATGTTGGTAGGATTTGATGTTGGTTGTAAGGAGGTGGCACTTTTACATAGATTCTAAATATTCTATCGATAGTTGTTTTACGAGTTTCTACTTGGGGGTGGATTTCCCTGCCAAGAATGTTGATGAGATGATGGCGTGATGTGCGCGAACTCTCGTAGAAATTGATGGATTTCTGACGGATGATGTGATAGATGGTTGGGTAATTTAACATATGCCGGATTTCTTCGTTGCTGATATAGCTATTTAAATCAGCTATGATTCTGAGTGCTTTATTTTGCAATGTTTCTATTTTTGATAAATTTGTGTCTGCAGCCATACTCCATACCTCTGAGCCATATAGTGTGACTGGCAGAATGGCTGTTTTCCATGTCGTGGTTTTTGTTGCGGTTGAGAGACCCCTTCCTTTTAGCAGGGGGTACAGCTGGTAGAGGCGTGCAGATCCTTTGTTGCATGCCTCGCTTATATGTTGCTTGAATGTTAGGTGTTTGTCTAGTTTTAAGCCCTCCACTGCAGATGGTCATTATTTACCAGTAGGTTTCTGAGGGGTGGCTTGAGTTTTGTTGTAAATAGTATCGCCTGACATTTGTCTGGATTGATCTTCGTCTTCCAGACGTTGCACTATTTGATCACATCCCCCAAGTGGCGTTGCAGGCTGGCCGCAATGTAGTTTAGATTTTTGCCACTATGGTATAGCGCTGCATCGTCTGCATACAGCACTATATTTCCCCTTGGTGCTTTAGGCATGTCATTTGTATACAAGAGATACAGAAGGGGACCAAGCACAGAGCCTTGCAGTACCACTGCTTCTATCTTTTTCAGTGTACTTTCGGCACCGTCTACAGCGGAGTAAAACTTCCTTTTTGTAAGGAAGGATTTTGTAATTAATACTATGTGGGTAGGGATGTTTAGTTTAAACATCTTGTAGAGCAGGCCGCCATGCCAAACACGATCGAACGCCTTTTCGATATCCAGGAATATGGCAGCCGTGCTATGTCCGTGGGATTTTTCCGTACGGATGTGTTCTACCAGGTGAATGGCCTGGTGTACGGTGCTATGGCCTGCACGAAATCCGAATTGCTCACGGGAAAGGATGTTGTTTGTTTGGAGGTGGTGTAGGAGCGGGATCTGTATTAGGATTTCCAGGATTTTTGGGAGGTGGTTTAGTAGGGAGATAGGTCGGTGGTTTTGTGGAAATAGAAGCTTTTTGTTAGGTTTAGGGATTGAGATGATTTTAGCAGTCTTCCATGCCGAAGGGAAGTAATTTATCTTTAGGCAATTGTTGAGTATGGCTGTGAGGTGTGATATGGCAGGTGGGGGAAGGTTTTTGAGATAGGGAGTTTTTATACTATCGGGTACAGGGGCTTTGGAATTACCGATTCGCCAGATAAGAGCCCCGACTGTACATTCACTGACTGGGGCGAAGGAGGTGTCATGTCTCTGACGAAGTTTCCTGGTGAGGTAGCGACGGACTTTTCTTTCATTCCTCTCCAGTTCTTCGTCGTCGTCCACAATGTTCTCTCTGAATTGGCGCTCTACCGTGCTCGACATGGCGTCCGCTTTTTCCTCAGTGGTGTATACGATGCCGTTTTCGCTATGTAGTGGGTTGATGGTCCTCTGGGGTTACCTTCTAGCTATGATTTTGCTCCAGAGACGGTTCGCGTCTTTGTTTGCCTCCTGCAGGCTTCTTTCCCAGCGGACATTTCTTAGCATTTGTAGTCGCTGTCGTATTTCCCTGGTCATTCTTTCCATATTTCTTCTGTCACGTAGGTCTCGGAATCGTTGCCAGAGCTTTCGGGTTCTCTTCTTGTCCGCAATGAGCTGGGCAAGTTCGGGTGGTAAATCGCTTCTTCCTTTGTCGTGTATGATTTTATTCGTTGCGATTTTGCTGCAGGAGGATACTATATGGGTGAATTCCTGTATAGCGTGATCTATGTCCCTTTTCTGGGGCAAATTCGAGTATATGCTGAGCTATGAGCATTTTGTAGCGCTCCCGGTTGGTATGCTACGTAACTCTTGTTCTTCCCTCTGGGCCATACCGGTATCTTAGGATAACCGGGTTCTGGTCAGAGTCAAGGGCGTTCAGCACTTCAGTTGTTGTCGCTAGAGGTATGTTTTTGTTGCGACAGATGTCGGGTATATCTGGACGGCATCTGGAGTCGTAGTGAAAGTGGGTGGGATCAGCTGGGGCGAGTATTTCGGTGTCAGGATTGTTGTCTAAGTATCGTAGTAGCGTTCTGCCTCCAGTGTTCGTAGTGCGGCAACCCCAGGCTCTGTGCTTTGAATTTAGGTCCCCCCTAAGATGACTCTGTGCTTTCCATTTAGTAAGGTGTCCAAGTCTATGGTGGATATGTTGTGTCCAGGGGGTTTTATGCGGCGATTAGGTGGGTGACTTGATCGTCAATGATAAGTTCTATTCCTGTTGCTTCTATGACCTGGAGTGGAGGGAGTGTTATCTTTTGGTGGCATATCCGCTGTTTAACAAGGATTGCTGTCCCGCCTCGTGTGCGGTTTGGCGTGTCAGTTCTGTGTGTGACATAATTTCTGATCCGGAGATTTTGGTTTGGGGGGTCAGGAGCGTTTCGTTAATGAGTGCTATATCCACTCCATGTTCTTCTAAGAAGAGTTCCAGCTCGTGACGTTGCTCATGTATGCCATTTGCATTCCAGATGGTGATTATTTCTATCCTCCACTGCAAAAGATGGGCAAGATGGTGGTGAAGATCAGTGTGAGTTTTATCATGTCTGGGGCAGCCATGATTTGTGCCAAGGCGTCTTTGAGTTTGGAGAACATGGTTGTGAAGTTGATGCGGGTAAGTGACTTAAGGAAGTCCCATATTTGTTCTAGCATTTGCTTTGGTTCATTGGCTTGTGCCTCTTCACGGTTTTGTGTGGAATGTGGAGCTTCTTGCTCCAAAGTGGTGTTCTCTGTGTCTTCGTTTTCTCCTGTTGTTGTTTCTGTCGTCTGTTCTGGTAAAGCGGTTGTTTCCACTGTTGTGTCCATATTATTTGTTGTGTGGGTAGTTTCTTCTTGCGTTTGCTGGTGTGTAGCTTCCTGTGGCTCTTGTGTGTCTGGGGGAGGCACGTTGGCTTTTGGCTGTTTTACACAGTGTTTGTGAGATGGGGGTGGAGTGGGAGGAGTGGATGCTGTGGCTAGTACTGCAGGTGCTGGGGGCTGCTTGATGGTTGTTTGTGCTCGTTCCACGATTTGCAGGCGAGCTTGCTGGTGGGGTCTGTTAGCAGGCGAGCGGTTTGTGGTAGTTGCCTTCACTCATTGACGCAAAAACAGTGGCAGAAATAGTAAAGTTTCATGGGTTTGGTTTTGTGTCCCAGGCGGGTTCTCCGCTGTTCCAGGTGGCAGGTGAGAGTGTGTTTGTTCCCTCTGTTTGCGTCGCAGGCTTGGGGGGGGGGGGGGGGGTGCCTTGGGGCCGGTTGTTGTTTTCTCTCAGGTGAGCTGCAGTTGGTGGTCTCTGCTGTTGTGTGGGGAGGGTTTGGTGCTTGCTTGAGGTTGCTGCAGTTCTTTGGGCACGAGCCTCGACAATTTTAAGCCTCACTGGGCATCCCCTAAATGAAGCTGGATGCTTTTCTGAGCAGTTAGCACAGATTATTGGGTCGCTAGGCTTCCTGGTGCAGGCACTGCCAAGATGGAAACCGGCGCATTTAGCACATCTAGGAATTAGGTCGCATTGTTTTGCGCCATGGCCAAACCTTTGACAGAAGTAACACTGGGTGGGGCCACTTGGTTTTCGAAATCTCTTGACCGAGATTCTCATGTGCAGTAGTCTTTGTAGCTTGAAGATTTTTTTGTGCTTCTGCGGTGTTCGGCAGATTTACCTGGAAATTTGCCATTTTCTTTCGTGGCTTGTGAATGACGTCGCCTGTTTCTGTGATGATGGTGACTGGTTTTGCCATCTGGTATACTTCCTTGACTGGGAAGCCTTTGGCAATGAGTGCTTCTTTGTCTTCTTCTGTGGTCCAATGGAGTGTGAGGCGCTTAATGACAACTTTTAGTGTTCCTCTCGGATCATCGCTGAAAGTGAAAAATTCCAGGTGTCGCTTTCGGAATTCTTGTTTTAGTTAATGAAAATATTCTGGGTTGGCCGCTTGGTAGACTATGTGGTCCCCTTTGTATGTTGTGCTGACAGCGCCGGTTAATTTACTCTGTATTTGGCCAATTAGCGTGGTGTACCCTTTGGTTTCGTAAACCGTAATTGGTGGAACTTTTCTTCCCCGTTTTTGTTGTTGTCGAGGCGTTTGCGTGGCTCCTGCCCCTGGGCACGGTGAAGGTGGTTTGGATGGTGGCTTTTCTGCCTGTTCTGAGGGGCCTCCTGGGTGTTTGCCTCGAGAGTTTACTGTTTTTGGTTCGGTTGCTGCGGTATCATTGTTTGTTATAGCAGCTGCTTCTTTCGATTGTTTGGTTTGTGCCTGGGTTGTCTGTTGATTTGCCTTCGTGGTTGCACCTGTTGGCCCTTGGGCCGATTTTGCGCTTTCTTTTTGCGTCTATGTGCTGGTCTTTGGTGGCTGCTTAGTTTCTGCAGTTGTGTTCTTTTGTGCTGTTTCCTCTGGTGCCGATTTCGACATGTCAGTGGCGCTTGCTGATTGGTCAGGGTTGTACATCAGGAGCCTACGACTGCGCCGTGGGACCTTATACACCTGTGAGTCGTGGTTCTCCTCTTCTGAGGCCGAATCGGCGTCGGTGTCAATAACGAGACTGTGTGCTGACAGACTGTTGTCGGTGTCAGAAGCGTCGCCCGATGATGACGATGGTGATGATGATGAGTGAGTTGATGGGCCTGGTGATTGGCAGGGTGTTTGGTGTGGTTTGGGAATTGGTTTACGCTGTTCAGCGGATGGAAGTGATTCCTGCAGTTGTCCCATGATGGGGCATCTCTGAGATGTTACATATTTACAGGGTTTGGTGGCCCTATATTCCGACAATTTTGTGCTGGTCGTATTTCCCTATACCGGGCGGGCGCGGGATACTGCTAACCACTGCGTGGCCTAGACATTCGGCCACGGAGCGCAACAGGCCCCTGGACCGCTAAGAACCCTATCGGCTACACCACAAAATTCTGGGAAAGAAGTTGTCTTTGTTCTGCTCCTCCTCTTCTTTCTTCCCTAACTAGCTGGCGGCGCGATACTACTGTCTTCTCGGAGAGCTATCCCATCCTCGAATTTGTGATGCACTGATCCAAGAACTGCGCAGTACGGACTCTGGGCGTGGGCAACACGAACAATACCGCCAACGACAATTTGCTTTTTCGCGACAAGCGCCCAGCCACCACGAACCGCCAGCCCAGAACAACACTACGACACCTCGCAGCCTAGCGAACCAACAAGCACGGCGATACAGCGAGAAACACGCAAGGCCATGGACAAGCACATGACACTCCAAACAAAGAGGAAGCCTCGGTCAGAGACGGCACACGTGGTGGGTTTTTCCGGGTCGGGCAAGCAGTAGCGGAGCGCAGCGCAGGAGCGTCCTTTTGCTACGCGAGCACGACTCGGAATGGCATGGCCTGGTCTGGCCGGCACCCGCCGGAGCAGTCGAATTCTCTGGGTTTCCAGCCTGTTTGCAAGAAGATTCAGCGCCCGATGGCGCTCTGTCTTCTGGTTTAATTTCCCTGAACCTCGAGAATCGTTTTGTTTTGTCTTTTGGTTTTGGGGGCGTTGTTTTGCCCTAATGTATGTTTGGGGGTGGGAGGGGCGGCTCTTTATCTAGATGGTGGTGGTTTTTGCAGTGAGTTTTACGTCTCACGCAGAATTAGCTACTGAAACTGACGATGAATTGTACTAACGGGTGCTTTTTGACGTGGTTGATCTTCCCTGCTGAGGGAGTTGATAAGATGAAATTCTGAGTGATGGCATGATGCATACAAGTCTATGGATTTGTGCTTGATGATGTGATAGATGGTAGGATGACCAAGCATGACCCTGATCTCTGCAGTACCACGGTACATCTGCTATTGTTCTTACAACTTTATTCTGTAATCTTTCTATTTTGGTTAGGTTTTTACCTGCCACCGCGGTGGAGAGCTCTCTACTTTTGAGTAACGGGTATAGTTGCAACAGTCTTGCCTGGCCTTTGTTGCAGGCTTCCGTTATGTGCTGATTAAAGGTTAGCCTTTTATCGATCTGAAGGCCGAGGTACGTTATTGAGTTTTTCCAGGGCAACTGTTGATTACCAACTACGATGTTTCGCAGTGGTGGTTTTGTTTTGTTGGTGAAAAGAATGGCCTGGCACTTTTCAGCGTAAATTTTAGTTTTCCATAGGTTGCACCATCTGACAACACGGTCCATATGGCGCTGGAGCCTGCACACGATGTAGTTTAAGTTTCCTCCACTGTGGTATAGTGCCGTGTCGTCAGCGTAGAGGGCTATTTGGCCCCCTGGCTCTCGGGGCACGCCGTTTGTATATACTAGGTATAGGAGGGGACTTAGCACAGAGCCTTGTTGTACTCCTGCTTCTGTGTCCCGACTGGGACTGTCGGCGCCATCCAACGAAGAATAGAACTTCCTGTCTGTCAGGAACGACCTAATCATTTTTAGTATATGCAGAGGGCAGTTAAGTTGGGATATCTTACACAGCAGGCCGCCATGCCACACCCTGTCGAACGCTTTTTCTATATCGAGGAAGATGGCACCAGTACTGCTCCCTTGTCGTTCTGAACATACGTGCTCCACGAGGCGAATGGCTTGCTGTGTGGTGCTTTTGACCAGCACGAAATCCAAATTGTTCTGGGGTAAGGATGTTGTTGGTGGTAAGGAACTGTTTTAATGGGAGTTGAAGTAGGGTTTCAAGGAGTTTGGAGAAGTGGTTGAGGAGGGAGATGGGTCTGTGGTTTTGTGGGAATAGATGATTTTTGTTTGGTTTGGGGATTGAAATAATTTTTGCGACCTTCCAAGTTGAAGGGAAATAACTCAATTTTAGGCAGTTATTTAGGATAGCGGTGAGGTGGGATATGGCTGACTGAGGAAGGTTTTTCAGGAAAAGTGGTCTGATATTGTCAGGGCCTGGGGCTTCAACGTTGCCGATTCGCCTGATGAGACCACCTACTGTTCGCTCTCTGGCTACGTCGAACGAGGTGTCGGACCTTTGTTGGAGTTTCTCTGCTATGTGGCCTCTGACCTCTAATTCGTTTCTCCCGACTTCCTCCTCGTCGTCGTCGATGTCGTTTTCTTGAAATTGGCGTTCGAGAGTGCGTGACATGGCGTCTGCTTTCTCTTCTGGTGTGTAAACTATCCCGTTTACGCCGTGCAGCGGATTTACGGTCTTTTGTGGGTTTCTTCGTGTTTTGATTTTGTTCCAGAACTTTACTGGATTTCTCTCTGCTTCCTGTAGGCCTCGCTCCCATCGCTCGTATCTGAGCAGTTGAAGTCGTGTTCTTATTTCGCGAGCCATCCTCTCCATGGTCCTTTTGTCTTGTGGGTCCCGGAATTGTTGCCACAGACGTCTCGTGCGCTACTCGTCGCTAATTAGTTGTACGAGGTCGGGGGGTAGATTATCGCGTCTGTGATGGTGTGTGATTTTTATTGTGGCCCTCTCGCTGCATGTCGTCACGATGCGCGTAAACTTCTCAACCGCTGCGTCGATGTCTCGCTTACGGGGCATTTCTGGGGCAAAGTCTGGTATATGGTGGTCGACCAGTGCTTTGTACCTGTCCCAGTTTGTGCTGAGGGTCACTCTCATCCCCTCTGCAGGGTCTGCCTGTTCGTTTTCGAGTCTCAGGATAACAGGGTCGTGGTCGGAATCCAACGCGTTTACGACCTCTGAACTTCATAACGGAGACAGATTTTTGAGCAGGTGGAAATGGATTGGTCTACGTGGCGATGTTATCTCTACTTCAGGGTGAGCGTCTAGGTATCTTAGGAGTGTCCTACCACTGGTGTTCGTGGCTCGACAGGTCCATGCCCTGTGCTTTGCATGTAGGTCCCCTCCTATGATGACTCTGTGGCTTTGGTTTAGGAGATCGTTGAGGTCTATTGCAGATATATTGCGGCCCGGAGGGTGGTATGCAGCAATGAGGAAGGTGGTCTGGTTATTTATCATCATTTCGATGCCTATTGCTTCTATATGCTGGAGCTGTGGTAGGGGTATATGTCGATGGCATATATGTTGTTGAACTAGTACTATCGTCCCCCCACCTTGTCGGTTGCGTCGGTCAGTCCTGTATGTGACGTAATTTCTGACCCGGAAGTTGTCTGCAGGTGCTAGGTGGGTCTCGTTTACGAGTGCAACGTCGATTCCATATTCGTCAAGGAACAGCTCCAGCTCGTATCGTTGGTGGCGAATGCCATCGGCATTCCAGATGCATATAACTGGATGCTTGTTCCGCCGTTCCGTTCGTTGCTCATGTCTGGGCATCTGCCCATGTAGTTTTGAAGGTCCTGTGGCTTTTGCCTTAATGCCTTTTGTCTCAGCTTGGGTTTCCAGAAGCATGTTTTTGTTTGATTTATAACATGTTTATATATTCAGGGTGTTACAAAAAAGGTACGGCCAAACTTTCAGGAAACATTCCTCTCACACAAATAAAGAAAAGATGTTACGAGGACATGTGTCCAGAAAAGCTTAATTTCCATGTTAGAGCTCATTTTAATTTCGTCAGTATGTACTGTACTTCCTCGATTCACTGCCAGTTGGCCCAATTGAAGGAAGGTAATGCTGACTTTGGTGCTTGTGTTGACATGCGACTCATTGCTCTACAGTACTAGCATCAAGCATATCAGTACGTAGCATCAACAGGTTCGTGTTCATCACGAACGTGGTTTTGCAGTCAGTGCAATGTTTACAAATGTGGAGTTGGCAGATGCCCATTTGATGTATGGATTAGCACGGGGCAATAGCCGTGGCGCGGTACGTTTGTATCGAGACAGATTTGCTTCGAACGTCTTCCTGTCGGGACACCTTCGTTCTGGAATTGATCGGCGTCTTAGGGAGCACGGAACATTCCAGCCTATGACTCGCGACTGGGGAAGACCTAGAACGACGGGGACATCTGCAATGGTCGAGGCAATTCTTCATGCAGTTGACGATAACCCTAATGACGTTGACCACGTCACTGTATGGAGAGTGCTACGGGAGAACCAGTTGTTTCCGTACCATGTACAGTGTGTGTGCAGGCACTATCAGCAGCTGATTGGCCTCCACGGGTACACTTCTGCGAATGGTTCATCCAACAATGTGTCAATCCTCATTTCAGTGCAAATGTTCTCTTTACGGATGAGGCTTCATTCCAACGTGATCAGATTGTTGGTGATGTCTTGATTGGGCCCCATGTTCTTCCACCTACGCTCAATGGAGTACGTTATTATGATTTCTTACGGGATACTCTACCTGTGCTGCTAGAACGTGTGCCTTTACAATGTCTGCCCAAACGTTCACAGAAAATCTGTGTTGATGACGTGATTGCACAATTGCGTGCGGATTCTCGTAAATTTTCACAATCAGCATGTGTGGGCTGACAAGTATGACACAGCATATGGTTCATGCACGATGGAGCTCCTGCACATTTCAGTCGAAGTGTTCGTACGCTTCTCAACAACAGATTCGGTGACTGATGGATTGGTAGAGGCGGACCAATTCGATGGCCCCCACGTTCTCCTGACCTCAACCCTCTTGACTTTCATTTATGGGGGCATTTGAAAGCTCTTGTCTTCGCAACCCCGGTGCCAAATGTAGAGACTCTTCGTGCTCGTATTGTGGACAGCTGTGATACAATACGCCTTTCTCCAGGGCTGGATCAGCGCATCAGGGATTCCATGCGACGGAGGGTGGATGCATGTATCCTCGCTAATGGTAGACATTTTGAACATTTCCTGTAACAAAGTGTTTGAAGTCACGCTGGTACGTTCTGCTGCTGTGTGTTTCCATTCCATATTTAATGTGATTTGAAGAGAAGTAATAAAATGAGCTCCAACATGGAAAGTAAGCGTCCACATAACATATTTTGTTTCTTTGTGTGTGAGGAGTGTTTCCTCAAAGTTTGGCCGTACCTTTTTGTAACACCCTATATATATATATATATATATATATATATATATATATATATATATATAGTGTGTGTATTTTGTTTATGTGTTAGTGTGAACTTGTGAACTAGTACCTAAAGTGCCTGGTTACCGTATTCTTAGGGTGCTTATAGTTGACATGTAGTGAGTCAGATGCCAAGCTAGTGATGATCTGGTATGGTGAGTTTTCTGCATTTGTGTAGAAAGACTGAGTTCTTTGCTGGATGACTGTAGTGATTGTGGGCATGTTTGTGTCTCTGTGTATGAGTGCGTTTGGTACGAACCAGGGTGCGTCTGTTATTATCCTGAGGGCCTTGTTTTGCACTATTTGCGCTTTTCTTAGGCGAGTGTCTGCGGCCATGCCCCAGACCTCGCAGCCATAAAGTATTGCAGAAAGGACCACCATCTTCCAGATTTTTAGTTTTACTTCGGTGGTCAGTCCGTTGCTCTTTAGCAATGGGTATAACTGATACAGCCTAGCCGAACCCCGATTACATGCGTCGGCTATGTGTGAGTTCCATAAAAGTTTGTTATCGTTCTTTAGTCCGAGGTACCTTACTGTGTCACACCAGGGGAGGTTCCTTCCATCAATGGAGATTTTGGGTGGCCTTCGCCTGGTTCTGAACATTATTGCGTTACACTTGGTTGGATTGAGTTTAATTTCCCAGAAGTTACACCATTGTGTAATCTGATCGAGGTGCCTCTGTATGTTTAGAACTATGTAATTTCGGTTCGGGTGGCTGGCATAAATAGCCGTGTCATCGGCAAACAGGGCTAGATGGGTGCTGTCCCGCTTTTCCTGTATAGCTTGTATACTAATGACATACCAGTCTTGGAGTGGCTTCAGGATTAGTCGTTCGAGAACTTTGCCTAGTATGCATAGGAGGGATATGGGTCTGTCTTCTTCTTCATGTGCCGTCTCCTCTAAGAAGGTTGGCTGTCATCATGGCAATTTCTGATCTTGATTTGGCTGAGCTAAGGAGTTCTGACGTTGAACAGTTGTACCAATTTTTTAAATTGTCAATCCAGGATGTCCGTCTTCTACCGCTCGTTCTCTTCCCACAAATTTTCCCTTCTAGTTTTATTTGCAATATTTTGTAATTTACTCCCCTAATAACATGGCCTAAATATTGTAGCTTCCTTACTTTAATAATTTTAATTAATTCTTTTTCCTTTCCCATTCTTCTTAGGACATCTTGATTAGTAATCCTCGACACCCAACTAATTCTAAGTATTCTTCTATATGCCCACATTTCAAAAGCTTCTAAACTGTTCATGTCCTTCTTTTTCAATGTCCACGCTTCCATTCCGTATAATAATTTTGAGAATACATAGCATCTTAGCAACCTCATTTTTGTGTTTAAACAAATGTCTCTCGAACAGAATGCATTTTTCATCTTATTAAAGATACTTCTGGCCTGTCCTATTCTCGATTTAATTTCTTCTGAGCTTTCAATCTCCTCATTTACAATTGTTCCGAGATATTTAAATTTACGTACTTGATCGACTCTTTCCCTATTGATTGTAAGATTTTCTTGTTGGTGTGTTTTAGATATCACCATGAACTTAGTCTTGCTTACGTTAAGAGTCAAGCCAAATTCTTCACTTTTTTCTGCGACTTTGTCAAGAAGTAATTGTAGATCTTTGAGGTTTCCAGCTAGTAGTGCAGTGTCATCAGCAAAACCTAACATTGTTAATGTTTAGCCCATTCACTTTAATGCCAGCTATTTCATCTGATAGAGCTGCCTGGAATATGTCTTCTGAATACATATTAAACAATAAGGGTGAGAGAACGCAACCTTGTCTCACACCCCTCTTTATTTCTATATCATTCGATAACTCATTTTCTACCTTCACGGTTGCGGTTTGATTGTAGTAGAGGTTATATATAATGCGGATGTCTTTCTTATCAAGTGTTTTCTTTTCTAACAATTCTATGAGATGATCATGACGAACTTTGTCAAATGCTTTTCTATAATCCAGGAAGCACACATATAGTGGCTGGTTAACCTCCATACATCGTTGCGCTAATATGTTAAAAGCAAACAATGCTTCTCTTGTACCGAGGGAACTTCTAAAACCGAATTGTGTTTCACTTATACCTTCTACTTTTTTGTATATTCGTTGATGTATAACTTTTAGAAATATCTTTAAGGTGTGACTCATTAAGCTTATTGTACGGTGATCATTACAAGTTTTGGCATTAGCCTTTTTGGGTAATGTAACAAAGGTAGATGTCAACCAATCCCTAGGAATAATTCCCGAATTATAAATATCATTAAACAATTGTACAAATATATCTATATGGTCTATTCCTATGAGTTTCAGGATGTCATTTGGTATCTTATCCGGTCCAGGGGCTTTTCCTGTCTTTGATTTGTTGATAACATGTAATATTTCTTCTTTCGATATGCTTGGTCCTCGTTCTCCGATCATGTTATCATACAATTTTTGATCTTTTCTTGTATCTTCAAATAGTTCTTTGACATATTCTGTCCACCTGTCCAGTTTACCTTTAACATCAGGAATTATTTTGTCATTTTTATCTAACAATAAACTTGTACTTTTCTTTTTATTAAGTCCAGCTAAATCTTTAACTTTTTTGTGTAAGTTGAAACTATCATGTCTTGTTTCATAACTCTCAATTTCAGAGCATTCTTCCTTGTACCATTCTTCTTTTGCTCGCCGTGTTTCTTTTCGTATTTCTGCATGTAATCTTTTATACTCACTTTCATCTCTATTTTTAAGTATTCTTCTTTGTTCCATCAATTGTAATATCTTGTCTGTCATCCACTTCTTTTTCATGTTGTCGTGTTTGGTCGCCATTGTGTTTTTACATGCATTATTTAATGTGTCTTTTATAAGTTCCCATTTGCCATCAATGTCTTCTGTTTGATTATTCTTTATCCTAACTAATTCCTTATTAATCTCTTCAGAAGTCTTTTGTTTAGTCAAGGGGTCTCTTGGAATAGTTGTATTTATATAGTCCTCCTTTTGTTTCTTTTGTATGGCTTTCAGTTTCACATGGAACTTTGCTACTAAAAGGTTATGATCAGAAAATATATCAGCTCCTGGATATGATTTCACACCATGAATAGAATTTTTGTACCTCTTGTTTATAAGTATGAAATCGATTTGATTTCTGCAAACTTCTTCATTACAGTCTCTTGGTGATTTCCAAGTATAAAGTCTTCGTTTAGGGAGTTTAAAAAATGTGTTTGTAATAGACAGATTGTTTTCCTGGGTCTGTAGTTCTGGGAAATAGGGGATTTTTGTCAGGTTTGGGAAGTGTGGTAACTTTGGCTATTTTCCATGCATATGGGAAGTGGTTTTGTTTCAGGCAGGCGTTGAGGATGTTAGTTAGGTAAAGGAAAGCTGAGTTAAAGAGATGTTTGAGCTGTAGTGGCTTTATGCCGTCAGGGCCTGGGGATTTGGAGTTGCTGATCCCGTTTATGGTTTTTTTCCACCACCGGAAGGGTGGGGTGTGCTCATATAGGGCTTACTGCCCACTTGGAGCCTTAGCTTATCTTACATTTTTCTGCGGTGACACAATTTATTTGTTGTAATTTAGGGAAGGTATCTAAATTATTGTTTATCTTTTGTTATTTACCTTTCTTGGTTTTTATGTTCTTATTTGTGTTTTTGTTTTTGTTTTGGGGAGAATACACAACTCCGGCATTTGCCTTACGGCTGAGGGAAACCCCTGAAAACCTCAGCTGGAGTCGGGTGAAAAGCCTTAGAATTTTCTTGTATGTCGTTTTGTTATTTTATTCTGTTGTTAGGTGTTGAGGCAGATCTTTGTTTTCCGTTATTGCTTTTATGTCTTCATGTTTGGGTATTCTTGTTCAGTTGCTATTGCTATAATGTGAGGCGGATAAGGGTATTTATATGCCGGTGCGTTTAAATGGTATGGTATTGCCGTGATTAATGTCTTGATGTCTTGATTAGTTGTTAATCTGTCATTTCCGTATGTTGCTATTTGTTTTTTGATTCTGTCTTTTATCGAGTCTATTTCGAGTGTATTGTGGAGTGTTGCTCTTGGTTCGTATTGTATTTGCGCTAGTTTCCTTAATATTCTTCTGTCTGTAGCCTTTATCGTGTTGCACTGTGTGGTTGTGCCACCCCACACTGCCGCTCCGTACTCCATTATTGGCCTTACGTACATTTTGTATAAGTGCAAGACTGTTCTTGTGCTCGCTCCTCCGTTCCTGTATTTCAGTAGCTGTATTCTATTTGATTTGGCGTTGGCTATGCTTATTTTCAAGGTTGTATTTTTCTCCCACTTTAGTAGGCTGTCAAAGTCCAATCCTAGGTATTTGGCGGTTGGACTTGGCTTTATCGTTTGTCCCCATAACGATATTCTCACATCGTCTGGGTTCTGGAGTCTGTGTCTGGTCAGGTGTCGGTGTCTTATTACCAGTACTTGTGATTTTGTAGGATTTGTACGGATCCTCCATGTTGCTAGCCATTTTTCTAATATTTCGACATATCTGTTTGTTTTTATTGTTATCATCTCGGTGGTTGCCGCTTGACACGAGAACGCTGTATCGTCGGCATACGGGGCTATTTGGTTGGTGATTCCGGTCAGTTTTGGAATGTCGGCTGTATAAAGATTGTAAAGTAGGGGTGAGATAATATCCCCTTGTGGTACACCTGCTTTGGGTTCTAGTGTGTCAGTGTAAGTGCTTCTGACTTTTACTATGATCTGGCGTTCCGTAATCGTGTTGTTTATTAGTTGCACTATTTCTTTCGGTATGTTGTGTTGTCATAGTTTCTTTAATAACCCTGCATGCCACACTTTATCAAAAGGCCGTTCTATGACGAGCATTAGTACTGTTGAAACCATACACGTGTTTATTGCTTCGACACTGTTACCAACTAATCCTATTATTGGGTCAATTGTACTTCTACACTCCTGGAAATGGAAAAAAGAACACATTGACACCGGTGTGTCAGACCCACCATACTTGCTCCGGACACTGCGAGAGGGCTGTACAAGCAATGATCACACGCACGGCACAGCGGACACACCAGGAACCGCGGTGTTGGCCGTCGAATGGCGCTAGCTGCGCAGCATTTGTGCACCGCCGCCGTCAATGTCAGCCAGTTTGCCGTGGCATACGGAGCTCCATCGTAGTCTTTAACACTGGTAGCATGCCGCGACAGCGTGGACGTGAACCGTATGTGCAGTTGACGGACTTTGAGCGAGGGCGTATAGTGGGCATGCGGGAGGCCGGGTGGACGTACCGCCGAATTGCTCAACACGTGGGGCGTGAGGTCTCCACAGTACATGGATGTTGTCGCCAGTGGTCGGCGGAAGGTGCACGTGCCCGTCGACCTGGGACCGGACCGCAGCAACGCACGGATGCACGCCAAGACCGTAGGATCCTACGCAGTGCCGTAGGGGACCGCACCGCCACTTCCCAGCAAATTAGGGACACTGTTGCTCCTGGGGTATCGGCGGGGACCATTCGCAACCGTCTCCATGAAGCTGGGCCACGGTCCCGCACACCGTTAGGCCGTCTTCCGCTCACGCCCCAACATCGTGCAGCCCGCCTCCAGTGGTGTCGCGACAGGCGTGAATGGAGGGACGAATGGAGACGTGTCGTCTTCAGCGATGAGAGTCGCTTCTGCCTTGGTGCCAATGATGGTCGTATGCGTGTTTGGCGCCGTGCATGTGAGCGCCACAATCAGGACTGCATACGACCGAGGCACACAGGGCCAACACCCGGCATCATGGTGTGGGGAGCGATCTCCTACACTGGCCGTACACCACTGGTGATCGTCGAGGGGACACTGAATAGTGCACGGTACATCCAAACCGTCATCGAACCCATCGTTCTACCATTCCTAGACCGGCAAGGGAACTTGCTGTTCCAACAGGACAATGCACGTCCGCATGTATCCCGTACCACCCAACGTGCTCTAGAAGGTGTAAGTCAACTACCGTGGCCAACAAGATCTCCGGATCTGTCCCCCATTGAGCATGTTTGGGACTGGATGAAGCGTCGTCTAACGCGGTCTGCACGTCCAGCACGAACGCTGGTCCAACTGAGGCGCCAGGTGGAAATGGCATGGCAAGCCGTTCCACAGGACTACATCCAGCATCTCTACGATCGTCTCCACGGGAGAATAGCAGCCTGCATTGCTGCGAAAGGTGGATATACACTGTACTAGTGCCGACATTGTGCATGCTCTGTTGCCTGTGTCTATGTGCCTGTGGTTCTGTCAGTGTGATCATGTGATGTATCTGACCCCAGGAATATGTCAATAAAGTTTCCCCTTCCTGGGACAATGAATTCACTGTGTTCTTATTTCAATTTCCAGGAGTGTATTTTTACGAAAGCCCGCTTGTTCTTCTGGTAGTATGCCTTTCTTACCCACGAATTTCTGAATTCTCTGTGTTAGGATTGCCTCAAATTTTTTGCTATCACCGGCAGTAACGTTATCGGCCTATATGATTTTGGGTCGTGTTTCGGTTTTTGTGTTTTCGGTAGCATTCGTATTTGCCCGTTTTTCCACTGTTGCGTTGTCTTTTTGAGCCTTATTATGGCATTAAAGAGTTTCTGTAGGGTCGGTATTATTGTTTGCGGTGGTATCATTCTGAGGTGTTGTCTGGTGATGCCGTCAGCGCCGGGGGCAGTGACTTTACCACCTGCTATGGCCTGTTTTACTTCCTGTGTGGTTTTGTGTGCGAGTAGTGCTGTCTGATCGTCGTAGGTCGTTTTTTCCAGCTCTGTTTTTGTTTCTATTTCCGTTTTTATTTCATGTTCTTTGTCGAATTTGTCGTCTTGCGGATGTGCATATACGTCTTTTAGCGCTCCTAGGAAGGCGTCTGCTTTCTTCTTTTTGCACGTCGTGATTTCGTCGTTTATTATCAGTGGTGCTTCGTGTGCTTCTTTCTGGTTCGTCAGTCGTCTGAATTTCTTCCAGAAGTCAGCTGGGTTTTTCGGGTCTAGGTTCTGTATTTTTGTGTCCAGTTTTCTTGCCCTCAACTCTTTGGAATAGGCTAAATGACCAACTAAAACACCAACTCATTGGTTTTTGATAGTAGGGTCTTTAGTGCGTCTGAATTGCGCGTATACCTGTCGTTTTTGTTTGATTAGTGTTAGGATGTGTGTTGGTATTGCTTCTTTTCCCTCGATTATTTTTCGTACTGGTGCACCTGTCTCCACTGCGTCTTCTATCACCTTAGTTATGTGCGCGTTTAGGTTTTCTAGTTTTTCGTAGTTATCTCTCTCTTCGTCAGTTGTGTTTAGGTTCTGGTTGATGTGGTCTAGATATTTTTTCCTGTCTATATTTCTTCTGTCTTTGTACGTTTTTATTTCTGGTTTCGTCTTTTCTGGTGCTATTAGTGTTGTATTTATGTGGATTGGTATGTGGTCACTTCCGATCCCTTCCCCTATCTCTATGTCACTTATACTTTTTGATATGTTGGCGGATATGACTACATGGTCTGGTGTGGAGTATGTGGAGTAGCCGGCGTGATTTCTGATGGTTTGTTCTTCGTTAGGTAATCTCAATATTTGTCGGTTTTGTTCTAGTAATTCCTCTAGCAGTGTCCCGTTTCTATTTGTCCTATGGTCGCCGAAATTTGTGGATCTGGTATTTAGGTCTCCTAGAATTATACGTGGTCCTAAGCTGCTGATGTACTGTATCAGGTTTTTCGGTATATTCTTGTGTGGGAGTGCCGTGCAGCCGGCTCTCTCCTTGCATATACGATTTCTCACCTATGTGAGAATGTGTGTGGTGAAGGGTTTTGACATTTCCTTCTATTTAAATGTGCAATTTTGTGGCATATGGTTTATGCCCCTAACTTTTTGTTCTGGCCTAACTTTTTATGCGGTGGTGTTTTGAAGTCGTATTTTGTTCAGTCCAGGATTGATTTGGGTCTCCTGAATTTTTTTTGGGTTGTTGGGGTAGTTCCCTAGTGTGTTTATGAGCGTATTTCGATAGAATGCGGCCGCGAGTTCTCTAAATCTTTGTGTCACCAGTTTCATTCCCGCGGCTTCGCGTGTGTCTGCCGTGGGGAGTCGAGAGGGGACGTGTAGTGCCCGTCGCAGTGCCCTGTTTTGAGTTCTCTGCAGCCTCGCTATGTGCGACTTGGCTGCATATCCCCACACCGGACAGGCGTACTCGAATATCGGTTTTACTAAACAGCAGCAGAGCCTGACTCCAGTTGTCGCTGCGAGGCTGCTACTGCTGTTTAGCAGTGGATATAGCTCATTCAGCCTGGCACTTGCCTTATTTCTGAGATCGTTTATATGCGTTCTCCAGGTAAGGCGTTGGTCTAAAGTGACCCCCAGGTATTTCGCGGTTTCTTTTAACCACGGGATTTCACGCTGTGGAGCCTGAGTGTTGTGCTCTGTCTTCGACGGTTTGCAATGGATCGTTTGCCTTTTCTTTCGGTGATCGTGATCGCTTGTGTTTTATTGCTGTTTACTGTTATTCTTCATTGTTTGGCCCATGTTTCAGTGTTGTTGAGGAGTATGTCCTGTTGGTGCTGGTAGCAAAAAAGGCCGTGTCATCGGCATACTGGGCTGTGTGTGTGGGGGGTGGGGGGGGGAAGGGCAGTCGGTCTATCAGCTATGTACAAGTTGTACATCACGGGGCCTAACACCGAGCCCTGTGGGACACCAGCCCGTATGTCTCGTGTGCTCGACTTAGCAGTGTCTACTTTGACACAGAATGTACGATTAGCTAGGTAGCTGCGCAGTAGCTTAAGAACTTGGCCGGGAGAGCCTAATGTGTAAAGTTTGTAGAGTAGTCCAGTGTGCTACACACTGTCAAATGCCTTGGCTACATCGGGTAGCACTAGGCCACAGTAGCCTTTCCGGTTGAAGGCTTCTGTGGCGGCCTCGAATACTTTTGCTTCTGCCACGCAGACGCCGTTGACCAACGCACCTTGATAAAGGCGCGCGGACAAAGACGCGAGAGAACAATAGCGCGAGCGGAACAATAGCAGCAGCGTCGAGCCAGAGCGTCCACTCGCTACGGCGGCTCAGCGCAGACTGGTTTTTTCTTGTCGGTTGATGTCAAATATGTGCAGCTGGCTGCTGCTCTCATCTTTTACTTTCCACTCTTTGGGGAAGTGTGAGGGGAAGTTTGTAGCCTTTCGGCTTTTACTCCCCTGTGTACGTGTATGATTTTTTCTCTACTTTTTTGGTGACTGTTCTGTATGTGTCTGGTATTTGCCTGAGGTTGGCGAGATGTTTGGTGCTATAAGGGAGGGAGCAGGATTTGGGATTTGGTATTGGGATTTTCTTTTCGACTTAATCGTCGAAGATCGTCATAGGGCGCTTGTGCTTGTCGCGGGACATGTCATACCTAGGGAGTGGATGAGTGCGTTTCCGGATCTGGAAGAACCCTCATAGAAGGCCCTTGCCAGATCCTGGAAACGCTCTCTCAGGAGTGGGATTTCAGCTGCGGCGTGCAGGTCGTCTGTGGGGAATCCAAGACGTAGATGCAGTGCCCTTCTGAGGGCGCGGTTCTGCAGCCTCTGGAGTTTGTCCAGGTGCTGCTTTGCCGCGTATCCCCAGACAGGGCACGCATATTCCATTACTGGCCGGATCAGGGCCTGGTACACATTTACTGCTACCGGGCAGGGAAGGGAGCTGGTTGGGTTCAGGTTAGGGTATAGGACGGACATTCTGACGTAGACCTTCCTGTGGACCTCGTCTATGTGGGGTTCCCACGTAAGACGAGAGTCCATGGTTACGCCAAGGTACTTGGCGTTTCTGCGCCAGGGGAGTTGGGTTCCATTTAGGTGAAGCTGGAGGGGGGGGATGTTGAGGAGGTTCGCGCCTTCCGAACCTGCGGGTAATCAACATTGCCTGCATCTTTTCAGAGTTGATGGTATGCGCCAGCCACGGGCCCAGGTTTCTGTGTCGCCTAAAACCCTTTGTAGCCTACGGATGACCAGGTCCTTGTTCGCATTTCTCGTGTAGAAGGCTGTATCGTCTGCGTACTGTGCAGTGTGCACCAGGGGGCTGTTGGAGTGTCCACAGTGAACAAACTGTACAAAACGGGCCCCAGGACCGATCCCTGTGGCACCCCATCACGAATATGCCTTTTGGTGGAGGTGGCAGTTTCTACTTTGACGGAGAAAGTCCTATTCGTGAGATAGCTTTTGATCAGCTGAAGTATGCTCCCGGGGAACCCTTGTGTGTACAACTTGTAGAGTAGCCCTCTATGCCATACTGCATCAAAGGCTTTGGCTACATCTAATAGCACTATCCCGCAGTAGCCTCTGTGGTTGAAGCCCTCTGTGGCTGCTTCGACCACTCTCATGACCTGTTGTGGGGCAGAGTAGTTCTGCCGGAACCCGAATTGGAAATCCGGCAGAATTTGCTCTCTGGTAATATGTTCTTGTGTGGGTCTTAGCAGGAGGCGCTCATAGATCTTGCTGAGGGTTGGCAAGAAGCTAATTGGCTTATAGTGCTGCGGGAATAGAGGGTCTTTCTCTGGTTTGTGTATCGCAACCACTTCCGCATGTTTCCAGCAAGCTGGGAACTAGCGGAGCGAGTAATCTCGTTGAGGACGTTCGCGAGGTGTGTGATCGCTGTGGGTGGGAGTTTTTTTGACTAACTTGTTTGTGACACTATCGTGCCCTGGCGCCTTTTTTGTAGGGAGATACCTGATTACTCTTGCCACGTCCTCGAGGGCAAAAAGTATGGGTTCGTCCTCTGGGTCCTCCTCAGCATTGAGGAAGACAGCCAGTTGACGACTGACTACCTCTTCATGCTCTTCATCTTGGGGTTCTGCCATTTGAAACTGCTTCTCGAAGGAGTCGGTGAGGGGGTTGGCCTTCCCAGCATGGCTGTAGACCAGTCCCCGCTCGCCGTGCAGTGGCGGCATCCTAGCGCGTCTTTTTGTAAACTGTTTGGTTGCATGCTATAGTGTATGATCGTTTACTTTGAGAGCTGTGAGGCGATTTTGCCATTGCTGGTTTCTGTGCTGATTGAGCGCTACCTTCAGTTCTCTCTGTAGACAATTGAGCAGCCTCCTGGTGGCCTGATTTCTGGTGATGTTCCACTCTTTTGCCACTCTGTTCTTACGTCGGATTTGAGCTAGCAAGTGTTCTGGGAGCTGTATTTGCGGTGCAGGGCCATCTCTTTGTGGAGTGGTGGCCTCTTCCGCTGCCTGCAAGATGGTGCCTGTTAAGTCTTGTAGCGCTTGTTCTGCTGTTTCGGCAGTAGGTGGCGGAGCGCGAGCGACATCGGAGGCGACAGTTTTCTGGTATCGCTCCCAGTCTGTGCGTTTGTAAGACGTCTGGAACCGTCGGAGTGCTACCCATTCTCCCACATCGACCTCTAGAATCACTGGGTTGTGGTCGGAGGACATTCTGTTGATTGTCTTTGCGGCCGCAAATCCTGCGACCCTCCTAGTAAGAGCTCTAACACATCTGGCCTGCTTCCGTTTTTCGGAAAATGTGTGGGCTCGACTGGACCCCATGTTTCGAAGTGGTGGGTGCGCGCTAGTTGTTGCAGTTTGGAATTCTAGAGTAACCTCCAGAGCACGCGTCAATCAGGGTGTTTGGCATTGAAGTCTCCCCCTATTACGAGTTTGCCTTCAATTTGCTCTAGAGCAGCTATGTCTCCCTCACCTATCTGGTCATGTGGGGGTCGGTAGACTGCAACAATTGTTAGGGGTCCAATGGCAGTGGTTACTTCCACCGCCACTGCTTCGATTTTATTGGTAGCTGGTAATAATATCTGCTGGTGGGGATCCTTCTTTTTATGTAGTTGGCCACTCCTCTGCCTTGGATTGGCCTGTCTTTGTGATAGCTAACATAGTTGGGGACTGTCGCTTTTATTTCCGGCTTTAGGTTTTTTCCCCCCATCGTGCATATGTCGATGGAGAACTCCTTCATGAGTTCTCTGAAGTGGACCTCTTGATTAACAATGCTGCATTAAAGATGTACATTATCAGGTCTTGGATGTTTGGTCGTCTATTCATGATGGGGTTTTGTTACTACTGAGGAAGTTGCAGAGGGGAGCGACTGCTGGACTGTTGCCTGAAGGGCAACGAGCATCTGTGTGTTCTGCTTCTGGGCTTCCCTGAGTTCCTTCATCATTTCCATGACGAGGTTCATGGTCTGCACCATTACGCCTAACAACTGATCCATGGGGGGGTGGGGGTCCCTAGAGCTTTCTTTGTCATGGAGGACCTGTTCGTTGTTGCTGTGTGTTTCCCAGTGTTGTTCTTGTGATAGTGTCTGGTGTTGGTGTGATTGGGCCACGCTTTCATGGCTCCTCGGAGGAGAAACCACTTCCGCATGAGTCGCCCTCGGTGTGTCCGACCTTGGTTTTACCCAGGCCTTGTCCTTGTGTGTTGTCATGTTTTGTTTTCTTGTGTGTCTGGATGGGTCCATGGTGTTTTGTTTGCGCGGGTGGGGTGCTGCCTTTGCGCCCTTTGCTGCTTCTGTGTGTCGTTTATGGACCTCACAACCTTGGTAACCCCGTGTGTGGTTTATGCCACACAGCTCGCACCTTATTTGCGGGCTCGTGTGTTTCATTGTGCATGTTCTTGTGTCATGGGCCTCGGCGCAATTTCTGCACCTCACTGCCATGGAGCAGTGTGCTGCTATGTGGTTGAGGCCCTGACATCTGAAGCACTGCACCGTCTTGTTTTTGCGGCGCAGTGGTTCAGTGGTCACAGGGACGGCCAGGATCGTCTTTATGTCCCTTTTGTTTTGTGGCAGTGTGACCTGATACAGGGGCCATTTGCTCCCTATGTTGCCCATCTGTTGGACCGCCTTGACGACGTACCCCTGGGCAGTCAGGTCTGTTTTGATCACCTGAGGGGCCACTCGCCTCGGTAGGTCGCTGGTGACGATGTTTTTGTTTCGTGTCTTTGTTGTGGGGAATGTGTAGTGAGGTATGCGGTTTGACCATTGCTGGTTTCTATGCTCAGTGAGTGACGCCTTCAGCTCTCTTTGTAACCTATTGAGCAACCTCCTGGTGCTCGGATTTCGCGTTAGTTTCCATTCCTTCGCGACCCTGTTTTTGTGTCTGATCTGGGCAACCAGCTGGGGTGGCAATCGCTGGGTCGGGGGAGGTGTTGTATTGGGTCTGGGTGTACCGCCCAAAGCTGCTTGCAGGATCGCGTCGGTAAGACTTCTCAGTGTTTGATGTGCGTTGTCTAGTGGGGGCGGGATATTTACAATTTCTGCTGTTACGGTTTCTTTGAATTGTTCCCAGTTAATGCGCCTATGAATGGTAGGGCGTTGGGTGGGCGGTAGCCACCCGCCCACGTCGATTTCGAAGATTACAGGATTGTGGTCGGATGACATTCTGTTCAGCAAACTCGCGGCCACAAAACCTGCGAGCAGTGTCTAAAACGTCTGCCCTGTTGCCGTTCAGGGGCAAGTGTGGGGGTTCCTCTGGGTTCTCTAATTTGGCAATGTCTTTTTTGTCTAAGTTGCGTGTGGGAGGTCAGATGCCGTAACCCCAGTTACCGGACCTGTGGCTGTCGTTACCTCAATTGCTACTGTCTCCAACTGCGTCATGTCTGGTAGATATACTTGGTGATGTGGAATCCCCCTTTTAATGCAGACTGGTACCCCACCCCCTGCAGTTGGTCGGTCTAGTCTGTAGCTGAGGTACTTCGGTGCCTTTACTCTGATTCCTTGTTTCAGGTGAGTTTCGGACACCATGCATACATCGATGTTTTCGTCCGCCAGGAACTCTTTGAATTCGAGTGCCTGTTGGACGAGGCCATTTGCGTTAAACGTGCACATTCTGAGTTCCTGGATAGCCGGCCTATCCATGGTGGTGACTAATGACACTGGTTGTCGCAGTTTCCTGCGTGGGCCTGACTGCCGATCGTATTTCCGCCGTGATTTTCTCAAAGCTCATGGTCATTGTTTGCCTGAGCATGTCCATGAGTTTAATGATTTGTGTGAGTGCGGTGGAGAAATGTTGTGTTTGCGCAATTGTGTTGTTTTCGTCAGGTGTGTGTGTGTGTGTGTGTGTGTGTGTGTGTGTGTGTGTGTGTGTGTGTGTGTGTGTGTGGTTTCCTGTTTGGCGCCTGGTCTGCTTGTTTTGGGTCAGTCTGTGGTTGAGGCGTAAGCGCCGCTGCATATGTGGCGGGAGGGGTGTTGTCAATGTTGGCGGGTGCGCTTGCCGTCGCGGGTGTGATGTCTACAGCAGGTCTGATGCCTTTCCAGCGTGTCTCAGCGTTTGCGCTGCCGTGCTTTTTGGCGGAATTTGCGTTTGCCGCGGCCTTCGTGTGCCCTTGTCGGCGCTCGCGTGCGCGTTTTTGTGCGGGGCAGCCCAAGTAGCTGGCGGTATGCCCTCCGCTGCAGTTTGCGCACTTGAGGGGTTCATTTTTCTCCCGTTTGCAGTCTCTGGAGGCGTGGTCCCCTGCGCAACGTACACATTTAGGTGGCATGTTACAGCTAGCACTAACGTGTCCTATCATCTGACAGTTGATGCACTGAGCTGCTCTCGTCGCTTGTTTTAACTCCAGAACCACCAAAACAACGTTCATCAGTCTTTGTTCTTGGAAAATTTTCCTATGTTGGGGGGTATCCACTAATGTGGCAACGTAGAGCGGTTTTTCTTGGTTGGAGCCGTGTCGCCTGACCGATCGTAAGTCATAACCTTGCGTGGTTATGGCGGACTTTATCTTCTGGGTCGGTACCTTTGGGAAAGGCTCTGAATACTGCTTTCAGTGGCTTTTGCGCTCCGATGGGGTAAGTGTAGTGCGTGGACGTCTTTTTCTTTGAGTGCGGATTTAATGGTGTTACAAGCCTCTAGCGTCCGTGCCGTAAGTTTGATTGTATCACCTCCTGCTGATTTGGCCTGTAAGTGATCGCCACCTAGCGCGTCTTTAATGGTGGTGTACAGGTCTTTGTACGTGGTAGGGAAGGTGGCCACTATGGGTGGGAGTCGGACATTTTTTGGCCGCTGTGTACTGGTCTGTCGTGGGATGGGGCGGGCGGGTTTTCCGCATCGTCCGGGAGTGCTGCAAATGGGTTCTGTGTTGCCTGAAAGCCGGTATGTGTAGGTGGTGTGGTGTGGCGGGAGGTTTTGCGTGCGAGTTGGAATTCGCCGTCTGTGCCCTGTGTTGTGTCTGTGGGAGGGGATTGTGTTTTGCCTACGTTGCTTGGGGCGTCGGGGCTTTGTGGAGACAGGGTTTCTGTTGCAGGCTCTGCTTCTACATCGGTAGTTTTGAGCGCACAGGGTGTGGGGTGTTTGGTTTTCCTACTGGGGCCAGCAGTCTCGTTTGTCCCATTGTCTTCGCTGGAGCCTATTTCGGGGTCGGCGGTGTGGGGTACTTGCGGATTTGTCTGTAGTCTGAAATGGGGGAACAGTGGTGGCGTGTCTGCACCTCTGCTTCCTTTGGTTTTCCGCGCAGGTGACTTTGCGCGTCGTTTGGTCCGGATTTTAGTTCCTGTCTTTCCTGTTGTTTTCGGGAGAATTTTCTGTTCTCTTTTCCTGCTTTCTGTTGTGGGGTTGGGGAGGACTTTCCTTTCGGGTCTACGTTTTTCTGCTAGGTCGTTCCTAGCCTTTTCCCTACGTCGTTCAGTTTTCATGATCCTCATCATAAGTTTACGTTCCTCTTCCGGATCTAGGTGAGGGAGGACGTTTTGGATGAGCGGATCTCTTATTATGGAACCTAATCCTCGTCTGTCGGTTCGCCCAATGGGAACCCTGTCCCTGAGGACTGCGTCACTTCTAGTATGACCGTGTCTTCCATGTCTGGGAGCGAAAACGGGGGCAAAGTCAAGGGCTGCCAAAGGAGTGTTGGGCGCTGCCTTCGTTGGCATCGTTATTCGTATCCAACAGCGCACCACCCTTAACGCCTGACACGCGCGGGTATCTGGCCAGCGACCAGGCCCTGACGTGCTGAGTACCCTAACACTCGGAGAAGCAGAGATAATCTCCGCTGCAGCTGAGATGCTCGAAGTGGCCGGAAGCGCGGCCCGCGGCAGCGAGAAGACGCGCACCAAACCGCGTCCACCCACAACACGCAACGACAATTTTGCCCACAAGCTGCCGGTAAACCAGCCGCCTGTGTCCAAATCTTCTCGCAACTCCGCTCCCGATTTGAGAAAATCAGGAGCTCGGAAGCCTCAGTGCACGTAAATGTCAGGCCTAAGCGCAGACAAACGAGCGACTGTTCCCGCAAGCGGGTTCCTGTGGCTTGGTGCAGTACCGTATGCGCTCCTGCAGCCCAGCACGCAATCACCGTACAGTACGGCTGTCACAACGCGACTGTGCAGCCGTCGTTGCTCATGTCTGTGCATCTGCCCATGTGGTTTTGAAGGTCCTGTGGCTTTTGCGTTAATGCCTTCTGTCTCAGCTTGGGTTTCCAGAAGCATGGTTTTGTTTGATTTACAGTGGCGGTCAAAATAATAGAGCCACCTGGCAAAGGTTTGGAATAAAGTGCACATTTATTACTAGACATGTTTGAACTATGATGGAAACCATTACAACCGAGTCACATTGTACTATAGTCAGTTATATCGATAACACAACACAAAATAATCAGTAATAATCAATAATATTCACAAGAATACCAGACCACAGGGCCAAAAAAATAGAGCCAATTGAAACAAATATATTGTACTTGATCTCAGTCGTATGAAACGTACAGGAACAGTCTTTTTTGCATAGGACTGCATTAGTACTTCGTGGGGTAACCCTTATTTTTGAGGATTGCCCTGCACCTCTTACCCATAGAGTCTACTAAACGCCTGCATTCGTCACTACTGATCGCATACCAGGCTCTCTGGATTTCTTCCCACAGTTTTTCTGAAGATGTAGCTTTTGAGCGGTCAATTCTCTTGTCTAAGATCTCCCATAAGTTCTCAATGGGTGATGCGTCAGGGGACTGAGGTGGCCACTCTAATACTTCGATATTGTGCTCTTGAACAAACTGCCTTATGATCCTTGCAGTATGCTTTGGATCGTTATCGTGCTGAAATTTCCATTTTAGCGGCATTTCCTCTTCAGCATAAGGCAGCATCACATTTGCCAAGATGTCTTT